>NC_092518.1:116817971-117147971 GCF_047511675.1 Marmota flaviventris | reverse complement strand
GCATTTTCCATTTATCTAAGTCTGATTAAAATTTACACCATATGTTTCTGGCCTTGCAGCTCAAGTTTTTCCAGTATAAGAATATTTTTTTAATTTTATTGATTTTATTTTTTTAAATACATGACAGCAGAATGCATTAGAATTCTTATTACACATATAGAGCATAAATTTTCATATCTTTGTATGTAAAGTATGTTCACACCAATTCATGCCTCTATACACGTACTTTTTTGCATTATAATTCTTATTACACATATAAACCACAAATTTTCATATATCTGTTTTTATATAAAGTATGTTGACACCCAATTCAAGTCTTCATACATGTACTTTGGATAATGATGTCCATCACATTTTACCACCCTTGCTAATCACCTGCCCCCTCCTTTTCCCTCCCACCCGTCTTCCCTATCTAGAATTCATCTAATAACAATAATTGATGTCACAATGATTTAGCTAAAGGTGGAAACCCTGAATTTGGGGAATACTCAAATCATCCAGGGCATGAATATAATTTAATGGGTTTGTGTGGGTATTGAATCTCACATTTTTTTTTATCTATTCATCTGTTAAAGAACACCTCAATTAGTTGAGCTGCTGTATACATTGATGTGGTTCTGTCATTGTTGATGCTGATTTTAAGTTCTTTGAGTACATACCAAGAAGGGCAATAATTGGGTAAAATGATGGTTCCATTCCAAGTTTTTTGAGGAATCTCCATATAACTTTCCAAAGTTTGCAGATGCACCAGCAATGTATGAATGTACCTTTTACCGCACATCTTTGCCAAAATTTATTGTTGCTTGTATTCCTAAAAATTGCCATTCTGACTGGGGTGAGATGAAATCTCAGTGTATTTTTGATTTGCATTTCTTTAATTGCTAAAGATATTGTACATATATTTATATATTTGTTGATTAGTTGTATTTCTTCTTCTGTGAAGTGTCTGTTCAGCTCCTTAGTCCTCTTAATGACTGGATTAATTAGTTCCTTGGTGTTAAGTTTTTTGAGTTCTTTATATATCCTGGAGATTAATGCTTTACCAGATTTTCAGGTGGAAATATTTTCCTCCCATTCTGTCATCGTTCTGTTCATGTTCTTTTCTCCTTTGCTACGAAAAAAATATTTTTAGTTTGATTCCATCTCATTTACTGATTCTTGATAATATTTCTTGTGCTTTAGGAGTCTTGATAAGAAGTTAGTTCCTAAGCTGACATGATGTAGATCTGGGACTACTTTTTTTTCTATTAGGCACTGTGTTCTAGTCCCTATGTCTTTGATCCACTTTGAGTTGATTTTTGTGCAGGGTGAGAGAGAGAGGTTAAATTCATTTTGCTAAATATGGATTTTCAGTTTTCCCAGTACCATTTGTTGAAGAGGTTATCTTTTTCCAATGTATGTTTCTGACACCTTTGTCTAGTATAAGGTAACTGTATTTATGTGGATTTTTCTCTGTGTCTTCTATTCTTTGTATGTATCTGTTTTGCTGCCAATGCCATTCTGGTGTTTGTTACTATGGCCCTGTAGTATAATTTTAAGGTCTGGTTTTGTGATGCCTTCTGTTTCACTTTTCTTTTCTTTTTTTTAAAAAAAAATATATTTTTTTAAATTTTTAAGTGGTCACAATATCTTTATTTTATTTTTTATGTGGTGCTGAGGATAGAACCCAGTGCCTCATGCATGCCAGGTAAGCACCACTTCAGCCACATCTCCAGCCCTTGCTTCACTTTTCTTGCTAAAGATTGTTTTGGCTATTCTAGGTCTCTTATTTTTCCAAATAAAAAAATTAATGAGGTAACTTTTTTATAGCTTTATTTTATTCATTTATTTTTAATGTGGTACTGAGGATTGAACAGAGGCCCTCACATGCGCTAGGCAAGCACTCTACCATTAAGCCACATCCCTAGGCTCCAAATGAATTTTATAGTTGCTGTTTCTATGAAGAATGTCATTAAGATTTCAATAGGAAATTCATTAATTATGTTATAATGTTTTTAGTAGTATGGCCATTTTGACAATGCCAATTCTGCCTATGCAAAAGCATGGGAAGTCTTCCCATCTTTTAAGTTCTTCTTCAATTTCTTTCTTTAGTTGTGTAGTTTCATTGTAAAGATCTTTCACCTCTTTTGTTAAATTGTGCATCTTGGTTCTTACCTCAGGGCTAAGTTGTACTACACAGACCTAATAAGCTCTCATGAATATCTCCGTATAAATCTTCATGATTCTTTCAAGACCCATGGTAACCCACGATGAATCCTCTAAATCTATGCCAATGCACAATTTAAAATAGATTTATTGCATGATGATTATCTGCCAGACTGTGTTTCTTGAATATACTGATGGGAAAAAATGTTCTTCATGAAGAGCTGCCAAGCAGCACATAAATTCAACCAGGTAATTTTGTGTACTTTTTAGAAAATGAGAGTAATTCTGGGTAAGATACATTCAATCAGCCAGGAACTGGTTGATTATCATAATAGAAATCTCCTTAGGAGAATAAAAAAGTCAGAGTAGATAATTACAATTAAAAATCCACATAGAAGTATGTATGTTGTGACACACAGAAACTCACTGTGTATAATGAGGCAGAAAGAATACCATGACAAAAACAGTGTTATGACTTAGATGTGAGGTGTTCCCCAAAAACTCATGCATGAGAAAATGCAAGAAAGTTTATATGTGAAATGATTGGGATATGAGATTCTTAACATAATCAGTGCATTAATATACTAATAGGGATTAGCTGGGTAGTAATTGTAGGCATTTAAGATGTGGCTAGAGAAGGGGGGTCATTGAGGGCATGATTTTGGAATTTATATTTTGTCTGTGGTAAGAAATGCTCTCTCCTCCCCTCTTCCTTGTGGTTATGTCCTGAGGCAATTTCTTGTACCACATCTTTTTATTATGATCTTCTGGCATACCTTGTGCATAGAGTAATAAAACAAGCTGTCTATGGACTGAGGCCTCTGAAACCATGAGCACCAAATAAACTTCCTCCTCTGAAAATTTTCTTATCAGGTCTTTTGGTTGCAGCACTAAACAGCTGACTAAAACATACAGTTATTACTGTATTACTCAATAGAATCCACATATATTTCCCTCAATACCTAACTTTGAGGGAAAATATCTGAGAATATTACATCTTCATGAAAGAGTATGGGAACCCCAGTCAAGAGTATGTGTTTCTGGCCTTGCAGAACAAGTTTCTCTAATGTGTCACAGAAACCATTCTTACTGTCATATGGGTTTTTCTAAGGTGGGATCTCAGGATGGTGAAGATGGCCAGAATTTACCAGGGAATACATTTTCTGTAGCTGAGTGCTTGTGATCTTTGATATATCTAAGTCCTGGGGAGAATGGAAATACCATGTTAGAAAGAAAAAGGACTTCAGATTTTAAAGGACACCGGAGAAGCTCTACCACCCTACGGCCCACATATGTTAAAATCTAGGTGGATTGGAGTAAGACTTTTCTGGCCAGAGTAAGAGAATATTAATTGCACCAAGCAAGAAAGGCAGAGGTCACTAAAATCATATTGCACTTATAGAAGTGCCACACAAACTAGGAAATCATGAGGAAAATTGTCCGCATGTACAGTGGGGTCATCACAACAAAAGGTTGCCATGAAAGCCTGATGCCATATCTGAGACGTCCTGGTGGGAGAATTTACCTGATTAAAAAAAAAAAAAAAAAGACTTCTTTTCACATATGGCTTTCCCCAGAAGAGGGAAATAAAATAAACACATATTTGAAGCCCTGTCTTCAGAATGGAAACACATAAAAGGAAGATTGTGCCACTTGGGCAGAAAACAATGTAGTAATATCTGGTGTATCTTGGGTCCTCAAAATCAAAGTTTTTGGCTTTAGGCTTAAGTGAATTGATGAGCTTTTATAAATATCTCCATATAAAAACTTATAGATGCCAAAATCCTTAATAAAACATCTGAAAACCACATTGAAAAACATATGAAGAGGATAATACACCATGATTAGGTGGGCTTCATCCCAGGATGCAAGGCTGGTTCAACATACACAAATCAATAAATGTAATTCTCCACCTAACAGAATTAAGAATAAAATCATATAATCATCTCAATAGATGCAGAAATGACCTTTCATAAAATACAGCACTCAAGCACGTTAAAAACACTGGAAAGGGCCTGGGTTGTATGTCAGTGATAGAGCACTTGCCTAACATATGTGAGGCACTCATTTTGATTCTCAGCACTGCATATAAATAAATAAAATAAAGGACCATCAACAACTAATAAAAATATAAAAATAAAAGAACACTGGAGAAAATAGGGTTAGAAAGGAGTTACCTCAACATTATTAAGGCAATATACAAAAAACTCATAGCCAACATCATATTAAATGAAAAAATATTGAAAGCTATTCCTCTAAAATCAGGGACAAAAGAAGGATATTGACCCTCACCACTTTTATTCAATATAGTTTCTGAAACTCTAGCCAGGACTATCAGGCTAGAGAAGAAAATTAAAGGGAGAAAAATCAGAAAAGTAGTCATTAAACTATCATTGTTTGCTGGTAACAGAATCTTATATGTAGAAGACCCCCAAAATTCCACCAAAGAGTTCTAGAGATGATTAAAGAATTTAAGAAATAGCAGGGTACAAGAAAAAAGGCTCATTAAATCAATAGCTTTTTTATAAACAGTAATTCAGCAGAGAAAAAATCATGAAAACTATCATTTGTACAATAACCTCAAGAAAAATAAAATACCTGGGATTTAATCTACTCAAGGAAGTGAAAAACTATACAACAAAAATCACTTAACACTGAATAAAGAGATTAAAAAAGTCCTCAGAAAATTAAAAGACCTCTCATGTTTTTAGACAGGCAGAATTAATAATGTCAAAATAGCCATACTACCAAAGCAATATACACATTCAATGCAATCCCCATAAAAATACAATCAAAAGCTTCAAAGACTTAGGGAAAAAAAAGGTCCTACACTTTGTTTGGAAGAATAAATGATCCATAATAGCCAAATCAATTCTGAGCAAGAAAAGTGATTCAGGAGGCATCACAATATCTTATTGCAAATTATACTGCAGAGTCTTATTAGCCACAACATCATGGTACTAGCATCAAAGTAGACATAAAGACCAATGGAATAGAATAGAATAGAATATAGTGACAAAGCTGAACACTTACAGCCATCTGATACTTGAGTTGGAGAACATAGAGACTTTATATTAAAGGCATTGTGAAAAAAATGGATATGCATATGTAGAGGAACCAACTTATATTCCTATCTTTCATCCTGCACAAAACTCATATCAAAATGGATCAAATACTTAGGAACCTTGAAACTTCTAGAAGAGAAAGGGTTAACACTGCATCACAAAGTTGCAGGCACTGACTTCCTCAGCAAAACCCCTAAAGCCCACAATGTAAAACCAAAAATCAATAAGATGGATGTCACCAAATTAAAAAGCCTTTGCACAGTAAAGGAAATGATTAAAGGGGGGAGGTTATGGAATGGGAGAAAATCTTTGCCAGCTACTCCTTTGACAAAGGACTAATATGCATAATATATAAAGTCAAAAATATCAATGCCAAACAGAAAACAAATAGTCCAATCAATAAATCGATAAAAGAAATAAACATAAACGTCACAAAACAAGAAACACAAATGGCCAAAAAATATATGAAATGTTCAGCATCTCTAGCAATTAGGGAAGTGCAAATCAAAATTACACAAAAAATTCATCTCACTCCATTCAGAATGTCAACTAATAAAGAACATAAAAAATAATAAATGCCAGCAAGTACATGGGGAAAAAGATACATTCTTACATTGTTGGTGGGACTGAAAATTAGAACAACTGGAAATCAATATGTAGATTCCTGAAAAAACTAGGAATTTGTTCCAGAGAGGTGTTTATTCAAAAGATCTAAAATGAGCAAACTATAACTTTACAGCCACTATAATGTTTGCAGGACCACATTCAAACAGCCAAATTGTAGAATCAACCCAGATCCCATCAACAGACAAATGGATTAAGAAAATGTGGTGTACATATTCACAATGAAGTTGTACTCAGCTATAAAGAAAGAAATAATGGCCTTTGCCAGTAAATGGATGGAAATGGAGAAAATCATGCTAACTCAGAAAACAGGCAGACATATGTTTTTTTCTCACATGCAGAAGCTGGAGCAAAATAATTGAAAGACAGTGGTGGGAAAGAGGACTGGATATCATCATGATATATGAAAGATTATTGTAGTAGATGTAGGAAAATGATGGGGAGAAAGGGAAAGAGAAACATAAAAAGATGAATTTAACAAAATCATGTTATATACACATATAAAGATACTAAGGGAATTTCTTATGCACATGTAGAAGAAAGGGAAATTTAACAGAGTTGAGGAGAAAGAATTGGGGGAGAAAGGAAAAAAAAGAACAGATGGAACTTGAAATCAAATTCCTTGCATGTATGCTTTTGTCAAAATAAACCTAATTAATATGTATAATTATGATGCCTTCATAAACAATTTTTTAAAAAAGAATATCCCTTCCTGTCTTTTATCTATCAGACTAGTTTCCTTTAATGTAGTGAGCAAAAAACATATTCTTTCTGCTTGTCATCAAAGTAAGGCATCAATTCACCCCAGTTATTCTATATGTTTTATGGATACTCACAGAAACTTTAACTAGTAAACATTTTAATCTCCAAGTAACATGTCAATTATCATATTAGAAAACCCTTTCGGTGAGTAGAAGAGAAGCAGTGTAGCTGAGTACAATAAATACACCTTCTGGAAATTTATATATATATATGATACATGCAAGCCTACTAATACTACCAAGGTAGGAAGAAAAATTTGGTTTGTTCAACTATTGGTATGTCCTAAGAAATATTTCCAGAATATTTTTCCCCAGTCACTTACAGTGTCCTTATCTTGAGCAAATATATCTAGGCAATTCCCTTTTACCTGAATTTTTTCTAGGAACATTGACCACAAATTTTTTCCTTGATATAATAGCCAGTTTCAGTTGTGCCACAAAAACGTGTCTTGATTTCATAAAAAGTTTGCTGTAGGCAGGTTCTGGGTGTGGGGCTTGGCAAAAATAATGGGCCAAACTTTATGCCAGCTGTGAAACAGTTTATCTTTAAAGTTTCTCTGTGAATACCTTGGGAGAGAAATTTAGGCCTTGCTCTAAAAATGATGAACTTGGAAGAGTGAATAATACTGAGTTTCAGGCAGAGCAGATCATAGATGGATGGCTTCATACTGCTAAGTGCCACTTTTGTCAGAACTAAGGTGCACTGTATGAAGACTGCTGTGCTTGTTAGTTTTTTAATGCTGTGGCTTACAGCCTAATTAACAATTTAGAGAAATGAAAGTTTCTTTGGGCTCATGGATTCAAAGCTTCAGTCTATAATGGGCTGACTCTATTTCTCTGGACCTAGAGTGAATCAGAATATCTGGGTGGAAGTGCATTGTGGGGAAAATCTGCTTACCTAATGACGGCCAGGAAGCATAGGGTGAGCAGGCAAAGCCAGGAACAAAATATATAATTCCTAGAGTATGCCCCTAGTGACACACTTACTTTAATCAGGCTCCATGTGTCTATGGTTACCATCCAGTACAGTATACTCTTAAATTATCAAACCATCAACTGCATTAATGCACTGATTAGGTTATAGTTTTTATAATCTAACAATTTTACCTCTTAGTATTTCTGTATTAACAGAGGATTCTTTGGAGCACAAACTATATCTAAACCATAATACTCCTTTTCTAACCCTCCTAATGCTAATTTGCATCATAACAAGGCAAAACATTTTGCCCACCTTCAAGAGTCCCCACAGTAAGAATACTTCCAGGATTGCCCAAAAGTTTAGGTTCAAAGCATATTTGGAGACTGGAGGTGAATTCTTGGCCATGAGGCCTTTTAAAAATCAAAAGCAAAATATACACATCCAATATATAATGTCACAGTGTACAAAATCCCACTCCAAAAGACATGGATATAGACATAGAAAAAAGGAATGTGATCAAAATAAGACCTAAATCCAGTGCTACTAGACATTAGGTCTAGTAGCACCAAATCTAGCATCTGGGGTACATTGGCAATGAAACGTGCTCTCGAAAGGACTCAGGTACCCCATCCCTGTGACTTTGTTTGTTGCAGCTTATATGCCTCTCCCTTAGGCTGGCTTTGTCTGCAGCCAATAGTTTTCATTGGTACATATTCCATGTGCCACGCTAAATCTGGAACAACTCCACTGCAGCACTGTCTCCCTTCTCACACTTTCATCTGTCATACTTGCAAGATTTTCACCCTGGTATGTTTTTCCTGACCTTCAAGGGTTTCTTTGGAAATCTTGATGGAAGCTCTAGGGACCTTTAACTCCAGCATCCTGCATTCCTTCAGAAAAGAAAGCCTATCGGTGAGGCCAAGGTCTGTTTCCCAGCTTGTGCAGCAGTAGCTATGTGTTCTTGGACCACAGCTGCAAAGGACTTTTGAATGCCTGGGCAGTTGAGCATGTTGAAACGAATCCTGAGATTCATTTCAGCATCCCTATGCAGTACAGTGCTCCAAAGGTCTTTTTTATTTTTATTTTTTCTCATTTGTGAAGTAGTCAATATATTTAGTTTTTGAACTATTCCCATGTTTAAAGGTATTTCCACATAAAATTACAGTATATGTTTTCAGCATACACAAACTATGAAACACATATACAACAGATAGATTGATATAGAAAATGTGGCATATATACACAATGGAGTATTACTGGGCTCTTAAGATGAATTTATGATATTTGCCAGTAAATGGATGGATGTGGAAATCATCAAGCTAAGAGAAATAAGACAGTCCCACAAAACCAAAGTCAAATATATTTGCTGATAGGTGGAATATAATCCACAATAAATAGGGGATAGAAATTCAGTAGATTAGAAAAAGAGAAATTAAGGGAAGGTTAGGAAAAAGAAAGTGGAATGAATCTGACAATTTTTTTTTTGAGAGAGAGAGAGAATTTTAATATTTTTATTTTTCAGTTTTCAGTGGACACAACATCTTTGTTTGTATGTGGTGCTGAGGATCAAACCCGGGCTGCACGCATGCCAGGGAGCACGCTACCACTTGAATCACATCCCCAGACCCCTGGCAAAATTTTTTAATGTACACATATAAATATATAGTGAATCCCACTATCATGTAGACCCACAAGAATGAAGTCATAATTAGAGTAAGATATATTCCATGCTTGTATAATTATATCTCATGGTCTCTTAAAGGTGTTTTCACTTCTACAATCTTTGTCCTTCAGTGGGTGTGGCCTTGCTGATTGCTGAGATGTCCTCAAAGCACATTTTCTAGGTTCTCTGAGCAAGATATTAGCCTCCTTTTTTAAAACAACACTAATCTCTTCAGAAATAAAACTTCAGTTTACATATATTTTTATGGCCATATTGCAAAACTTAAAAAAAATTCTGCTCTGCTTTCTGCTTCTGATTCTCAAATAAACCTTATTAAAAATCTTTCAGAAACACCTAGGCCATCTATTGAATATTGTGCTGCATTGAAATATCCTCCACCAGGATAATTAGTCCATCAACATTAAAGTTATCCTCCAAGAGAGTCTCAAGATATGGGCAAAGTGTCAAAAAATTCTTTGCCAGAATGCAACACAAATGCTCTTGTCCAAGACTTATGTTGTAATTCAGTGATATAAAATTTTGGGGCTCAATCCCAAGCACCACACATAAAAAAATTTAAAGTTGGATGACCTAAAGATCCAGAAATGCCAGCACTAAATGAACAATTAAATCAGCCAACTGAAGAGATACCTCTGCTTTTGTGTTTAGTGCAAACATTGTTCTTAATATTCAAGACAGGGACTCAATATATGTGCCCATTAATGATTAAATGAGTATAAATATTGTACTTATATACTATTATCATTTAGTTATATAAAATATTTTGTCTCTTAAAGTGTTATAAGATATATATGCAGGACTTTGCATTAAGTAAAATATGGCAGGCAGACAGTCAGTTGCAGGAGCTTTTGATTCACATGTGGAAGTCAAAAATTTAATCAGTAAAATTTTGCTCACCAGGTACTGTGTTTTGTGTAAGGCTGACATTGTTAGTCAAAGTCTCCATATTTTTATTTTAGTGGGCATAAGAGGGTCAAGAGTTTTGTTTACCACATGGTGAGTGTAGTGTATTATGTTCTTCATAAATACCAATAGAAGGAATACAATACCTTGTAAGTACAAAACTGATAATTATATAAAATAATGCATGTGTTGAATCATTTTAGTCATTGTACCTTGTATAAATAGTATAAGATACCATAATGTATGTAGTAAATACATAAAGTTGTATTTTCATTAAAAGAAATCATCATATCACACAAATTTAAAACTATAAAAATCAATTTATTATTCTTGATTGCCATATTTTGATTTCATCAAAGTATTATGGCCATAGGCTATGCAAGGTTTTTATAGTCTTTTAAATAGGTTTTTAGGGAAAATTTTATAGCATATATGTGTATAATTCTTAGTAAAATTTTTGTTCATATTTTTTTAAGAGTCCATAACCACTCTAACCTTTTGGAATATTTATGGTATTATCACCCAAAATCTATCAGTTATTTTTATGTCTCTATATCATGGTAGATAAAAACCAGTTTTCAGACACTCTTTAAAAAAGCCACAGATGTTTATATATGTTTTACATTTTCCTTATTCTACTGAGAGTGAAGGTAACTGGTAGATATTTACTAAATACAGAATGCTACCTTATGGAGGACAAAAGTCTGTGGATGATAAAAGTAACATACTTTCCTTCTCTCTATTGTATTACTCTACTTAGTGATGTACTACTCTTGGATACTGTGGTCTCTTCAAAAATTTGGGTAATATTCCCAAGGTAATTTTGTCTATACATTTTTATTGAACTGATATATTTCTGGATTAATGATAACTTTGGATTTACTAATCTGCTACACTCCTGATGTACTTATTTTACCTTAACTTCATATTGTGTATGCAAATATATTTATCCCAATCTAGTATGTAATTTTTTTAAAATTTTTTGTTTACTTCAGCCATGACTCCTCATCACAACGAAGAATATTCACCAGAAAAGGGCATAAAACATATATTTCACAAAGTGATAAGTGGGAAATACAGAATTTTTTATCTTGACTATTTACAAGAAAAGAAAATATGGAAAACTATATGTGAGAGTAAACATCAGAAATTATATCAAAAATCAGGCCTTGTTCACCTCCAAAGAATTTATACTGGAGAGAAGCCCTACAAACATAAACAATGTGGCAAAGCTTTTAGTAAAAAAAAAAGTCTTATTTACCACAGAAGAACCCATGCTGGAGAGATGTCCTACCAATGGGCAGAATGTGATAAAGTTTTTAAAGAAAAATCAATCTTTATTAAGCAAAGCATAATTCACACTGAAAAGAAGACCTACAAATGTAAAGTATGTGGTAAAGCTTTTACTCAAATATCAACCCTTATTTGCCACAACAGAACTCACACTGGAGAGAAGCCCTACAAATGTAAAGAATGTGGAAAAGCTTTTAGTCAAAAAACACACCTTATTTGCCACAATAGAACTCACACTGGAGAGAAGCCCTACAAATGTAAAGAATGTGGAAAAGCTTTTAGTCGAAAAACACACCTTATTTGCCACAACAGAACTCACACTGGAGAGAAGCCCTACAAATGTAAAGAATGTGGAAAAGCTTTTAATAAAAAAGCAGGCCTTATTTGCCACAACAGAACTCATACTGGAGAGAAGCCCTACAAATGTAAAGAATGTGGAAAAGCTTTTAGTCAAAAAGCCAGCCTTATTTGTCACAAAAGAACTCACACTGAAGAGAAGGCCTACAAATGTAAAGAGTGTGGCAAAGCTTTTAGTCACAAAACAAGCCTTATTTGTCACAAAAGAACTCACACTGAAGAGAAGGCCTACAAATGCAAAGTATGTGACAAAGTTTTTACTCAAATATCACACCTTATTTGCCACAGCAGAACTCACACGGGAGAGAAGCCCTACAAATGTAATGAATGTGGCAAAGCTTTTACTCAAAAAACACACCTTATTCACCACAACAGAACTCACACTGGAGAGAAGCCCTACAAATGTAAAGAATGTGGAAAAGCTTTTAGTCAAAAAACAGGCCTTATTCGCCACAGGAGAACTCACACTGGAGAGAAGCCCTACAAATGTAAGGAATGTGGAAAAGCCTTTAGTCAAAAAACAGGCCTTATTTACCACAATAGAACTCACACTGGAGAGAAGCTCTACAAATGTAAAGAGTGTGGCAAAGCTTTTAATAAAAAATCTGGCCTTATTTGCCACAACAGATCTCACACTAGAGAGATGGCCTACAAATGTAAAGAATGTGGCAAAGCCTTTAGTCAAAAAACAAGCCTTATTTGTCACAACGGAACTCACACTGAAGAGAAGGCCTACAAATGCAAAGTATGTGACAAAGTTTTTACTCAAATATCAAATCTTATTTGTCACAGCAGAACTCACACGGGAGAGAAGCCCTACAAATGTAATGAATGTGGCAAAGCTTTTACTCAAAAAATTCACCTTGTTTACCACAGCAGAACTCACACTGGAGAGAAGCCCTACAAATGTAAAGAATGTGGAAAAGCTTTTAGTCAAAAAATACACCTTATTCGCCACAGCAGAACTCACACTGGAGAGAAGCCCTACAAATGTAAAGAATGTGGAAAAAGCTTTTAGCCAAAAAGCAGGCCTTATTTGCCACTATAGAAGTCACACTGGAGAGAAGCCCTACAAATGTAAAAAGTGTGGCAAAGCTTTTAATAAAAAATCTGGCCTTATTTGCCACAACAGAACTCACACTAGAGAGAAGGCCTACAAATGTAAAGAATGTGGCAAAGCCTTTAGTCAAAAAACAAGCCTTCCTTGCTACAGAAGAACTCACACTGGAGAGTAGCCCTCCAAATGTAAATAATGTGGCTAAGCTTTTAATCAAAAATAAAACTTTATTTACCACAACAGAAGATGCTCTGGTGAGAAACCTTAAAAATATGAAGAAAGTGATAATGCTTTTAAAGAAAAAGCAAACCTTATTAACCACAAAATTTATACAGAAAAGAACCCCTACAAATGGAAACAATGTAGCAAAGCTTTTAATAAGAAATCAAAACTTTTTCACCACTACTAGGCTATTTATTCTGCAAAGAAGACTACAAATGTAGAGAATGTAGAAACATTTTTAATTATATATCACACATTACTAGACATTCAAGAAAACACACTGGAGAGAAGCTATACAAATAAGACCTTTGTACCATTTCTTTAAGAATGGGTCAACATTTAATCCTCTCCACAATCATCAGAGCAGAGAGAAATTTTTGAAATTTGAAAATTGACAATGTGACAATGCCTCCATAAATGATTCACCAATACTCAGCACCTGAGGATACATACTGGTTAGAGAGAATACAAATGGGAAAAAAAAAATGTTTCAAAGCCACAGGTTTCTTAAACACTACTGATATTTGGAGACTTCATTGTGCCCAGAAATCCTAAAAAGTTAAATAATATTTCCAAAACTTATTCAAATTTTCAATTCATTGAACATTTTAAAACTCATACCAGTAGTGAACATTGAACATATTTTGTCCAAAATGAATGCCTTATATAACAATAAAATATTTACAATAAACACCTTGACAAATGTGAGAGTATAGTAAAGTCATTACCTATACATTACACCTTGATGTATATGAGGATCAGTGAAATACAGAACTAATTTAAATATAGAAAATGAGTAGTTATCTTTAACTTTTGCTTATAATCCCAGCAGCTTGGGGGCCGGGTGCACAAGAACTTTTAGTTCAAAACCAGCCTGAGCAACTTAATAAGGCCCTAAGCAACTTAGTGAGACCATGTCTCTAAATAAAATATAAAAATGGTCTGGGAATATGGCTTAGTGTTTAAGCACCCCTGCATTCAATCCCAGGTACCAAAAAAAAAAAAAAAAAAAAAAAAAACGGGGAGGGGGGAGGGGCTGTGAAGAAAGCCAAAGTAAAAGTTTAAAAAAAGCAAGTAAACAAACAAAAAACTTACATGTTTACAACATCTAAGAAATTTAGAAAAATTCAGCAATACAGACAGCAAACTCCATATTGATTTATCGAGTATACTTTGAAATAAAATGGACCTATTTACCAGTGTGGGTTTAACTGACTACAAAATTGGTAATTTAGGAGAAGTCACTTAACTTATCTGAATATAAATTGTTTATATAATGAGAAAAATAATACCCTGAATAATGTTTAGTATCTTTAAACTAATCCCTAACATACCATAAGATCCTAAGTTTACTTGTAATAAGACCATTCATGTTAATTATAAAGTTTTGCCAAATTTGGATGTAGCCCTGCCTGTGACTTATTAATGCCATGGCATAATTTAGATGTGAGGGTATAGATAAATAAAAATAAAGCATTTTCTATTCTCTGTTGACTAAATTCTCATTATGCAAATGCATTTGTTAAAATACTGTTTCTTGATTTTTGATCAATAACAAAGAGGAGAAAAGATAATTAAGAGACCCTTTTCTTTAGGCTGGATATTATCTGCCTTGGTATTTATTGTGGAAAACAAATGAATCCTCTTAGGTATTCCTAAAACACATTCCAAATACATATTTATCCAAATGTTTCTATACATATTGTATACCCAGATATAGTTCTTGTTCTCTTATTGGAACAATGATAATAACCTTGTATTAATAATAACTCTATATTTCTTCTTGACCACTTTCCAACTTGAGGAACATTGAATAACTTCAGTAAATATTATTATCTAACTTGAGTAAATGTTTCAAGATATGAATTATAACACTTTCCAATGAAAACACTGTAAAATGAAATCCAAGTTTCTTATGATAGCCATTGTGGTTTCAAGCTTTCAAGATGGCCCAGAAATGATCCCTGATTCTTGATATTTTATCCTTCTGTGGATCCTTCTATGTTGTGCCATGTTTGGTTTGTCTGGCCGAGAGCATACATCAGAAATGGTGGTACATTGCTTCAAAAAGTTCTTTCAATTTGAAGAAGGTGACCTACTAAGTTATGAGCAGAACTGTGCAGAGGCTCACATGGAAGCAAGTAAAGTCTTGGCCCAATAACCAGTAAGGAGCTGAGGCTGCCATTACCCTTATTTGTGAGCTTAGAATACACCCATCTGTTGATTCTTGAGATGACTGCAAATTTCGTTTGGTATTTGAGCCAGAACCACCCTGCTAGACATTTCTAGATTCTGACTCAGAGAAAGTACATGAGATGGTTAGTTATAAAATGTTATGTTTGGGGACAATTTGATATACAATTCTTCTTCTCAGGTCCTGAGTGGTAACTTGCTTGCAACAAATAATAATTTTCCCCCTGGATATCTCTAAACACCCTCTGTCTTTTATTTTACATGTTACCCTCTTTTCTCCAGAGAAAGTCAAATAATCTAATTTTGCCACATTCATGTAAAATATAATATCATGTTAAAATTTAACACCTAAAAGAACAGGGACCAGATCATCACATTCTTCACTGTATCTCCTATATTTACTCAGGGTATGACAAATAAAAAAAGACCGCCTAAATAAAAATGTGTTGATTACATGAAAATTTGAATCATTTTTTTGGAAAATAAAACCAAACATATAGCTCACTTTAGGTATTAACTCTAGTGATGGAGGCCACGCATTTTTACTGTGAGCATTATGTACAAAGGATATCTTTGTTAGTGGAGATATAATCTAGTAAGTTTACTGCATACTCTCTTCTATTTAATGATAAATAGAAGATAGTGTGCAATATACTTACTAGATTTTGGCCACAATAAGACGATCATTGTAGAGAAAGAGATGCCCTTTCACCCTCTGCAGGCCTCTTTTGTGTTTTACCCATCCAGCAATCCAGTAGAGCCCTCCTGGAGCACAGAAATGATGACAACAATTCACATGTATTGTCATAGCAGAAGGAATTTCCCCATAACAGAAAAAACCCTCATATCGATTAGTCACATCAAGAATTATAGGACAAAGTTTTTATAAAATTATACCTTAGAATTGGTAAGAAAGTAAGTCTATAATATTTCTAATTCAACAGCATTGTGTCATGAATTGATCACCTGGCCAATTTGACACACAGTCATTTTTCATACTTCATCATAAACATTTTGAAATATAAAACTTGAATTAGTTTTGTAATAAATTTTATGACATGTTTGGTTTTCAAACAATGTGTTCTGAGGTAATTTGTTTTACAGTACTTCTCAGTATCTGAATGGTTAACTCCTTTGCATCCTACTCTACTACATATGCCCTCTGTCTTTTAGTATAAATCTTGGTATAACCCAAGCTAGATTCTAAAATTAAAATTTTATAGGCATCCAAGAATCTGGTCTTCAATTGATTAACTTCTTTCATTTTTGGCATTTTAGTGTGAACTGCAAAAAAAAAAAAAAAAACAGTTCATTATTCCTTAAATACTACAACATGACTATCACTAACTACAGTTAAATTTTCTTCACTTGCTATAAAAACTTACATAAAGAAACCACAAATATACATATCTAAAGTATACATTTACCAATATTTGGCAGATTTATTTATTTGTGTACTCTAAACTCCTATCAAAATATACGTAATTATTATCAATCCCAAAAGTTCTCTTTTTCTCCTTGTCATTAATTATTTAAACTAGCAAGAATGGTCTCCATGTGCTTGCTCCTGGATTAAATATTCATTACAGACATAAAATCATTGGGTAAAAAGTTCATGAATGAGAAATACAAATTTATTTACCACTAATTATATTAAAAATATAAATACAAGCAGTAAAAATTTAACCACTCACATCTCACCTACTTTGGACACCTAGCATATGATGTACAATTAAAAGAAAATGTGGTTAAGAAATCCCAAGGTGCTATTACCCTTCAGATATCTATAACCCCTGCCATACAAATAGCTATATCACCTGGAAAAATAATTCCAATAGACAACTTCTCTGACTCTCTTCTTCCCCATGAGTTCCCTCAAACTTCTCCTTTTTGGATAATCCTCTGGACAATTTCAGACTATGAAATTATTTTCTATTATTTTTTTAATTTTAATTTAATTTTATTTATTTATTTATTTTTTAGTACTAATGATTGAACCCAAGGGCATGCTTAACCACTAAGCCACATCCCCAGCTCTTTTATTCTATCTATCTATCTATCTATCTACATTTTGAGACAGGGTTTCTTTAGGTTGCTTACAACTTTCCTAAGTTGCTGAGTCTGGTGTCAAAAATGTGATCCTTTTTCCTCATTCACCCAAGCTTCTAGTATTAGAGGCATGTATCACCACACCCAGTGGAACATAATTTCTTACGAAACCCCTGTCCCATGATTGTATCTTCATGACTGATAAGCATCCAAATCCCCCAATTCTTTATACCAGTCCATTTCAACCCCATCACTCCAGAAGCAATCAGTATTTAGTATTAGCTGATGACTTTCCTGTGCTAGAATTTTATGTAAAACATATCAGGGTTTATGTTCTTTTATATAAGATACACTTTAGTTATCCTGTTTGGTTATTCATTCATGGTACATTCATCAGTAATGTACTAAAGACTTTACTGAATACTACTCAGTGTATAAGTAAATTTGCCAGAGTGTATTTATTTTCCTATCTGTAGACTCCAAACTAGAGTTTTTAGTTATTATGAATAAAATATTACTAAATGCTATTTTTGTGACCTATGTTTTCATTTCTCTTGGGTAAAACCTCAGAGTGGAATTTTGGGGACTCAGATTTGGTGTCTATGCTTAATTTCAGAAACAAAAATTAAAAATGCCAGTATATTGGTACCATTTTTTATTCTCAGAAATTCCACATGGGATTCCCAGTTGCTGCACAATCATGCCCACTTGAGAGGTTTTTAACATTTTGTATTTTAGCAAATCTAATAGATGTGTAACAGTATATTACTAAGATATTAATTTGAATATCTCTGATGACTGGTTTCTTTCTCCTTCTTACTGGTATTTTGTACATCTTTATTTGTGAACTGTTTTCAAATATTTTGTCCACCTCTAGAAAATGGCATATGTTTCTTTAACATTAAGTTTAAAAGGATTTTTCATACATTGTTTACCAGATGTTTGTCAAATATTTGTTTTGGAAAATATTATCGTTAGATGAGTCAAATAAAGTATGACTGTGGACTCTATATTTCAACTTTAAAATTCAATTTGCATCTGACTTTCATATATATATATATATAGTTTTATCATACAAAACCTCACTTATTTTAGTAAAACCAAAGCAATCATTTTAAAACAGAAACTGCAGTCTTAGATAGATCTGCCTTAACATATCACAAGTGTTTCATGCAAACCTCTGCTAGAAAATCTAATCTAATCTTAACATTCACCATTTGAAGAAATAAAATTTAACATACTTTCTATTTCAAACAGAAGCAAATATAAGCCTTAACATTAAAACTAGATGTAATATATACAACAAATATTGGTAACGTGAACTGTCCTAAAGGACTTTTAACATTAAAAAGTAGTAAATTTTGTATTTAGTATTGCATAGGAAATTATTTTCCAATTATTAATGTTTTCACCTGGTGCTATCAAATATATTTATATTGGTATAAATACCTCAATGACATAATATAAAACATAATTTAAAAGGCCTGGAATTTTAAAACAATCCTTTTACTCTGTACAGTATTAACCTGTTTTTCATTTCACAGTCAACAAAACCAAGAACATAACAGAATTCTTCTAAATAAACCAGGAACATATTAATGGCCATTCTTTATTGAAAGCACTGTATTTAATATAAAAATGATATAAACTTAAAAATTAAAAGAGAGCTCAAGTGTCAAGGTAATTTAGAAGTTAGAAAGTTTCCTTTTAGAATATAGGTGGTAAAATTGGAAGATGGAACATGTGCTGGGAGGAAGACAAGAGCTCAGAAAAGGCTTTGCAGAGGATTCAGCAGAGATGTGAGTCTTTCTCAGAATTATGGTTAGGACAAAGGAGTAAATTTGCAGGATAAATATGTCAGGTAATGTGCAAGAAAATCATAATTTTCTTATTACAAAAATGCTTATTACAAAAATCATATCTACAGCAATGGTTCCAAAGAAGTAGTCTTTTGGTCAGGCAGAAGTATTTTGACAGGAGTGGCAGTTTTGATAGTATTTTTGTGTAGTTTTACTCATAGTGAATAACCTTTACCCATTTATCCATCTTATTGGTTGGAATTAATTACAATTTTTTTATCATATATTACTCTTTAATTAGATCTCTGTTTTACAATATGTTGTTCTTGTCAATGGGATACTTCAAAAATGTAAGCCTGACAGGAAGCATTTTTTAAAAACGTACCATTGGAAGGAAAAAAAATTGTCATCTTTTATACAATATGGAGATGGGAGATGGAACGTAATCATCTGGGAAGCTCTTTCTGAATATTTTCTTTTCAGTCTATTATTCTTTAACCACAACTTTTAAAACAATTTGAGATTTAAAACTGATCTCTTGTTCCTAAGAAAGAAGTGTGTCCACTTTCAATATCCACTGTCATTAGTACCCTCTGAATGCCCCCCATAGGTAGCTGTTTCTGGATAAATCAGTTAGACTGGTGCACACTCATGTAGGAAGTCCTGTCTCATGGCTGATGACACACAGTGTTCACAACAGTAAAACACTTCAGGAGGGAGATGGGATTCAGAACAATGCCCAAAATATTGTAATTAGGGGGAATAACCCTAGATTTAACATTTTAGATCTCTCCATTATGAGGAATTAGCCTCAGGGAAAAGGAGAGGACTCTAAATGTACCGATTTGCCCTCACCTACTCAACAGCAGCTGAATAAGGCCACTTCAGCCAGAACCCAGGACAGTACTCTCCCCTTCAGCTCAGCCTGGCTGTCCAGTGGGAGGTGTTGAAATGGGAAGGGCCGGGGCACTAAGTACCTAACACTGACCGAAGGACTGAAGTGAGGAGATTAAGGAGCTACAATTCAAGTACCTTCTGAACACTGCAGCAATTTCTGGTGGCCCCACAAGTTTGGACTATGGTTTTGGGAGAAGAGGTAAAATTATTAATAATAATTCCCTACTTTAAACCAACAGAAAGCCTCTTAAGGTCTTCTTTTAATGATAATATAAATCTGAATTATTTGTGGGGAAAAAAAAATACAGATTTAGGTAGGACAACTCCAAGGAAATAGTAAGCCATTGAGAGTGACAGGACTTGACTTCACTAGGGACAGTATGGGATGGGTGCCCACCCTCACCAGTTCCTACTCTAAACCCTGGCATTTCAGTCTGAGTATAGATAATACTGCATTTTTGTACCATCACATGCCACTTACTCTTGTCCTAGTCACCCTACATACTCTTAATCCTTCCCTTAGGAACACTTTTTGAAACAATGTCCATTGTTACTGTTCAAATATCAACCAACACATATATTAAAACTCAGATTTTATCTTTAACATAAAAGTGCTTAAAACCATCCTATGTAACTGTTTTTCACTTCATTTTTTTACCCATAAAATCAAACTCATTTAGGTTTATGAATAATACTGAAAAATTAGTTAATCTGATTCACTTACATTTAAAATAATATGCCTTCATTCCAACTTTCCTTTACATTAACTGACTCACTGCAGTATCTTCATGAGTTGAGCTCATTTGGAAAATATAGAAGGTACAAATATATAGAACTTTTACGATAAAAAATTTTTGAATATAAAAATGCTTTCTATGTTTCAAAATAACACTTATAGATTTTCTTTAGAGTTTTGGGCTTAGTGTCCAACCCATTAAGTACCCAAGGTTTTGTTGTTATTGTTTTAAATAACAAAGGTAGTAATATGGTTTTAAATACAAAATCATACAAGAACCACTCAAGTTTGTGGATCTTCCCCACAGAAAGTTCAGTTTCTTGCTAAGAAAACCCCTAAATATTTTAGTCATTACATAAAATTCCATTATCAAAAACTAGTTTAAGATACAAATCTACAAAATAGAAATCTATGCGCCTTAATGATTGCCAGAATTGCCCAGCATAGCTTCCGTAAAATAGAGAATTGTTTAAAAAATACAATCTCCAAAATGTGTGCAAGTACTGCAAACTGGACAGACCAGGCAACACCCTCAGCACCGAGTCCTTGTTCTTCTGCACCTCTCCCAGGTCCCAGCCCCTCTGCAGCCTCATGCGCGCCATTATTCATACTGCACCGCCAGTCGTGATGGATCTCGGTGCCGATCAGGTGTCCAGGAGAAAGTATGAGTTAGGCAAGCACTTTGTTTTAGCTGTAAACGCTTCCCATGATGGGTCCCCGTGAGAAGGTCTGGGAGCTTAGATGAGCCTGGAGCTTTTCAGGAACTGAATGAGAACTCTGTACACAAACGTGTACTGGCAGAGGGTCTGCACCAGCATCATTCTCTGTTGCCTCAGCATGTCCAGCACTCTCGGGATGTCCAGGACCTCATTGTGTTCCAGACAAGCAATCATGATCTCTGACAAAATGACCACACCGGTTCTTCCTACCCCAGAACTGCAATGGACCAGCAGAGGAGGGTTGGGGCTTTTTGGTTCACTTGTATTATTTGTATGACGTCGAACAGATTGGATCTCCTCAAGGTATGACAAAAATCCCTTGAGGTCCTCAGGACAGCCATGCTCAGGCCAGTCTGTGTACTGGAGATGCCACACTGTCCTCTCTTGCCCCGTGAGAAGGTGCTTCATCTTCAAGCCTGTGGTGGCATAGCAGCCAGAGTCTGTGCGGAACCGGGTTGTGATCTTAAATCTTCCATAGGTGACAGTGTTGTGCCTGGAACCAAGTCGTGGCCAATATCTAAAGCTCTTCTCCCTTCCACCTTCCTCTTCTGCTGTCACCATTGCTATAATTGCAATTCCCTGTTCCCATACCATCTGCCAAAAATCCTGACAGGTATTCTGTAATGGCCCCTGTGTGGCAATATAATCCCATTCAATTCCACTGACAGAGACCTTGATATGTGATGCATTGATGTAACCAGTGTTGTTCTCCTTGGTTGGGACAAGCTCCACTCTTGCATCATCATAGGGAAGGACATCTTGGAATCGATTTCTTTCTGCATTTTCTGGGAGTCGGGCTATTGAGCACTCTCCATCAACTAGTCGTTTTTTAAGAATTCTTTCATATTCTGTGAATACCATTCCCTGTTCTAACCGCTGTTCCAGAATTTTACACCTTTCATCATTTGTCGCTCTGGTGGATACTTCCTTTCCTTCATCAGGTAGAGGCAATCGAGACAAGGAGAGTCCATTGAGGGCAGCCAATTTAAGGGGACCAATTTTTTTTGTATCTACTCGAGTCTTTTTCATTCCCCCCAGGGGCGGGAGCCCTTGCACAGTGTTCTTCTTCCCCGAGAGCAGATCTGACACCGGCCTCTTCTTCAGAGAGTCCCTCCTGGCTTGGTACCGCCCAGATGTGGTCAGGTCAGACTCGGACATGGAGGGCGTCAACAGCCAGTCCCTTCGGGGCCGCCGGGCTTCCACGGTTGCGTGGACATGGCCACCTTCCCTCGCCCTCTGCTCCGCCTCTGCCCCGTGGGGCTTGGGCTCGTGAATATGCAGAGGCCCTGGCAGCGGGGTGCCCGCCGCACAGGGGCAGCCGGGCAGCGACTCGTGGGCGTAGGCTGCGGGCTGCCGGGGCTCAGGTCGGGGCTCAGGCCGTGCCAGGAGGGCCCGCGCCCCATCTTCCTCCAGCTCCTCCTCCTCCTCGCTGCTGTGTATCAGCATGGTGGCATCCGAGAGAGACTTCTTGTGGCCGTATCTCCCACCTTCCTGCTCTTCGGGCTTAGTCCGCTCAGCGAAGACGCCGGGCTGGCGGCCCGCGGCAAGGGTGCGCGGCGCCACGTCTGCGGCCGAGGCCGACATGGTCCTCTCCTTGAGCCACAGTCCCTCCAGGCCGTGCGTGAGCCCCGCGATCTCGATGCTGTTCCTCTTCTGCAGCTGGGCATGCCGGGCGGCCGTCAGGGGCTCGCTGACCTCCTGCAGGGAATGGGCCACGGGCAAGCTGTCCTCCTGGAACGTCTGCACCGAGTGGTGGACCCGCCTGGTGATGAGATCCGGGTTGCTACTGCTTATGTAGAGGTGGCGCGACAGGTCTGGGGTACTGTTGGCCGGCCTTGGGTACGGGTAGGGCGGCGGGCGGTACACCTGGGTTTTCATGATGTTGGGAGCCGGGTAGTCCTGCGCCTGGAGCTGCACGTTGGTCAGCTCGGGCACGCTGACAGCGCCCACCACGGGCCGCCTCTCGGCAGGGTAGGGGTAGGGAGACTGGCTGTGGAAACTGTAGTTCAAATTGAATGGGTAGTGGGCCGACTGGGGAGAGGCGAAGTGCGCGTGCTCCCGAATTTCAGGCTGGCTGTAGACCAGGGCATCCGGCCTGCTGTATGCATAGGAATTGCCGATGTTGAGGTTTCTCAGCGAGTGGCTCTGCCTTTCGGCATGCACCAGGCCTCTGTTGAGCTGCTTCATCACAGTCTCATAGTCTGGGGTCGGGCGGTAAGATGGGGGTATCAGGGCACTGTGCCGATGAGTGGGGATGTAGTCGGGTCTCATGACATCACTTCCACTAATACTCGGGTTGGAGGACATAGGAGAGGGCTGCAAGTACGCTTGAGGGTTATTTAAGGAACTGGTGCTGTGTGCGCTGTAGACACTACCATTACGGATTCGACCATTGAGGTCAATTTGGGCTCTATCCAAACTTGTCTGGGAGTGACAATAATATCCATTCTGGTTGGGCACAAAGAGGTTATCTTGGGAAGAAGCATATGGCTCTGTATAATGTCCATTATAATGCAGCTGGGGCGGGGGAGGCATCACATAGGGCTGGGGTTTAGGCAGAGACAACCTTGAAGATGACCTCCTCCTGATTGGGTTCACTGTGATAGTCTGAGTTTGCAAGTTACACTGGTTTAATCTGTAAAATTTGTGTCGAGCGACACACAGTCTCCATACATATTTTGCTGTTTCCATGTCTTCAGTTTGAAACTGGATGGTCTCCTCTTTATTTGCCAGCTCTAATGCAAAAAAGGACTTGTTGTGGGACATGTTAGCAATGTCCTGCCACCTAAATATCACAGGAGGCCTTCCGTTCTTGTGTTTCACAAAGATACCTTCAAGACATGCTCCAATGGCTGTCACTCCCTTGGCTGTCCTTGGCAGGGTAGCTCTCTTCTCCATAGCCATCCATTCTCTCTACCTCCTGCATGTACAGCATTTCAGCATCAGGAGCCGTGAGCCCTCTGTATTTTTGATGTAGTAAGGCCACTTTTTGGGTTGCTTCTTCCAATACTTTTGCATCTTGTAACCATCCCACAGGAAACAAGGCAAATTTTTGAAGAAAGTCCTGGGATTCATACTGATCAAAATCACCAAAATCAGCTTGAACGGCTAAACCTGCTAGCTGAATCGCTTGTTCCAACGTACAAGGAATGTTTCCCTTCAAGATATCTTTCTTCAGCTGCAAGTAATACTGATACCTGGTAATCTCCTGCTGTAGCTGTAAAACTGAAGGCACATAAAACACCACTCCAAAATAGACAGTAGGTTCCAATGCATATTTATCCAGTTGCTTCTTCAAAGGTTTCTCCAAATCTACCCATCGGCGCTGATTTTGCTTGTTGTAGTACCAGAGGCTGAAGTAAGTGACCTCCCGCAGCTCCAGTCTTTGGGCCACAGCTTCCAGGCTCTCCTGGCCAGTGCTCTCCACAGACAATGTGAACTCCACAAACTCGTTATTGAGCAGCTGGATCCGCGCAACCAGGCAGCTCTTGCTGGACACCGTGTAGCGCCGGGTGCGTTTCAATTTCAATCCAAATGGCAGTGGCATCTTCTCCCTTCAAGAATGGAGGGGCAAAGAAGGAAAATCCCGCGGTGATGACGTCGGGAGAAAGCGGCCCTCTCTTGAAGGGATGAACTCTGTCCAGTTTCCCGCCGCTCACCCAGCAGCTGCCGCCGCCATTAAAAAGCAACATAGTCTCCAAAGGCCAAGAGAAGGGAGCATACACGCCAGCGCTGCACCCGCGCCCGCATCCTCGGGGCCGCGCGCCCGCTCAGCGGCCCGCCTCCCCGGGCCCCGCCGCGCGGCCGCCGCAGCCGCGCCCGCACGCCAGCCCGTGCCGCTGCGCGCTCATGGGCAACGCCCGCCTCACTTCCTGTCTCCAAAAACGCGGCCCGCAGACCATTCCCCTGGGCAGAGTCCCGCGGCAACGAGGCGAAGGCCCGGGGGACGCCCGCCGGCGAGGAGCGCCGCACGCAGAGGCCCGCGCCCGCAGGGCCGGGGGCGGCAACGAGACGGACGAGCGGACGCGGGACGCGCTGGCGGAGCGGCGGAGCGGCTAATTACAATTTAAATATCAGCTAAAAGGGCATTGAAGGCAGAAAAATATCAATGGCATTTTTAAATCACTTACATTATTTGATTTTTTCCTTTTTAAACCAATAAATCTACATAAAACTGTGTCTTCATAAATATCTGTAATCATGGTATATTAGTAGTGACTGATTTATGAAATATGCTATTATTACTTGTCTCTTCATGTAGTTATAGACTATGAATGTGCTGCTTAGCACTTAGGTATAATTTTCAATGATCTCTACTTATTTTATTTCTCTATGCCACTTTTTATGCCAAGCTCCAAGTATGTGCCTTAATTACTCTGTGTATCAAGGTAAGATCCATGTCTTATTTCTGGAACTTTCTTTCAAGATCTGTGCCTAAAAGAGAATATGTACAGAATGATTATCTAGGTAGAAAAAGAAGAAAAGACAAAAATTCTATCTACAAAATAAAGTAGATAACTCATATTATTTGTATCATTTAGAAACCCACTTTTGTCTAAAACTACAGTGCTCCTAGTATATTTTAGCTTGAACTGGTTTTGAGAAACAAAATAAATTTTGGGGCGGGGGAGCTGGTGATTTTTCACAATCTCAGGAACCTAGTGAAGAATGGTGGAAATAAGTCAGTACCTTTCTTGTTTGAGGCAAATCTGATAATTTGATCCTTATTTCTATTTTTAGAATCATAGATACACCTTTATACCCACACTGAACCACTTAACTTTTTGGAATTCTTTTGTGTTATTATTTCTCCTTCTTTTTCTCCTCCTCCTCCTCCTCCTCCTCCTTCTTCTTCTTCCTCTTCTTCTTTTATTTTTTTTAGTTGTAGTTGGTACAATGTCTTTATTTATTTATTTTTATGTGGTGCTGAGGATTGAACCCAGTACCTCACACATGCAAGGCAAGTGCTCTACCACTGAGCTACAGTCCCAGCCCCATTATTTCTTCTTAATAAAATAAAAAAGGAAGAAGAATGCTAGAAAGATAAATAATTGATTTCATACAATTTATTTCTTAAGACAAATAATTATTTTTTTTCAAAAAGTTGAAAGTTATTAGAAATAACCTAAGGCAATTTTCTCTTTTGCTCAGGACAGTACACTATAACTCCAAGTCATCCCTCTCTAAGAATTAGGCTGTGTGCACATATATAAAAATATGTGTTAAAATGCCCCAAATGGCTTATGAAGTTTAAAATCCCAACAGGAGCTCAAATCTCTCATTTTTGTTCTTTAAAAATACAAAATCTGGAATTTGTGTACTTAAAAACATTTGCTGAACTGTAATTTAAATGACCAAAAGAAAATGAAGAAACATTGAAGGAGTTATCTACTATTAGTCATAGAGAGCTAAAATAATGAAGACATTACATTAAATGTATTTTTCATCATTCTCAAAATGTTTCATGTTTATGTTATCAATATATTAATCAAAGTTTTTATCCACTTATTAACAAATATCTTAGTTTTTATTTTATTATAGAAATATTAGTAATAATGGAATATTAATAATTTAATGCTCATACATGATAAAGTATGAAACATGTATTTAAAAAGCTATGGCTTTAGCTGGGTGCTATGATGCATGGGATCCCAGGAAGCAAGAAGTCACAAGGCCTCCCATGTTTAACTGAGGCAAGGAAAAACAGCATGTACTTTAGTGGATTAGTGAGAGTCTTGATTTTTTTTATTTAAAACCTATGAAGTTATTTACAAAAGAAGGAAAATCTGGAATCAGCTTTCCTAGACTCACAATGATAGCCAAATATTTTTTTTTCTTAAAGAGAGAAAAACTTTGAGCCCTTTTAAAGTATAAGTTCTCTGTATTATGTGTATTTTTGCATCATTGTAACTTGGGGAGCAAGACCTCACACATAATTCCCTTTTGAAACTCATCAGCTCTGTAGCAAAACAAGCCAGCTGGGGTCAGTAGTTCATCAAGCTGTTGTTTTTTCCCCTGCCCAGAGTGTTCAGCTGCAATTAAAAATTAACACCTGAGATTAGAGTTGTAGCTCAGTGGTAGATCACTTGCTTTGCATGCATGAGGCACTGGGTTTGAAACTAAGCACCACAAAAAAATAAATAAATAAAGATATTGTATCTATATACATATGTAAATAAACAAACACCTGGGCACTGGCTTTGTAGGTTTGGTAAGAAGGCAGGTGAATGCCCAATGCCTGGCCTCCAGGTGACTGGCCTGGAAACAAGGCAAGCACCCAGGTTGACCTTGGTTTGAGAAAGGCTGTCATCATGTGGCCATTGCAGATATTTCTCACCAGTGAGCTAATGAGCCCAGACACACAGTTTGGTTTTACACTGTTCTGAGCTCTCTAAATCTTCTGTAATGATTGTTATTTTCTGCCTCCATCCAGGATGCAGGCTCACGATATTGATTAACTTCAGTTGGAAGAAAAGAGTGTTCTAATGCTGCCATCCAGGTCCAAGTCTTCTCCATGGCACCTGCCAGGCCTTCTGTGAGCCTCCATGAAAGTGGGCAGTGATACATTGACAAATACACAAGGGGCTGAAACACCATTCCTGTTTGTATAGTTTTGGGTTGAGGAGTACTAGCACAAATGACACACACATGACAAAAGTGGGAGAAGGGAACCTCACATCAGCAAGATTTTCTTTATTCAGTATTCAATGGTGAATTCAATCAATCACCTGGCATGACTTATTGGGGCAGAAAATGGTGGTGGGTTAAATAAGGGTCTGGGTTATATGTGCTTCTTTTAGGATGGTACAGGAGGATAATTTCTGGAGTTCATTTTATTGGATCCACTGATCCATTAGTGTCCAACTGGAAAATAAGCAGGAAATATCCTGGGGCTTATTGCTTTGGGGTCAGCTGACCCATTGAAGTGGGGGATGAGGTGCCAGTCAGGCACAAGTTCCTTTTGTGTTACTTAACTCTGGCTAAGGCTTGGGATTTTAAATGACAAAGCTTAGGGAAAATGTTCTTGGACTTACATTTCATATCCTTCCAGGAGAAGATGACAAATCAAGCACTCGAAAGGACATTTTGGGACAATTTATTGTATTGCCACAAGAATTCTCTGGTTGCAATTGTTTCTCTATAGGCAAGATTCTTTTGGTATTGGCATTTACTTTTTTATTTTTTATTTTTTTCCCTTGGGTCATCACTTGTCCATGTGGCAAATAAAATCACATCATTTTTTTTTTTCAATTTTCCAACTGGCAAGCTTGAGTTACATTTATTTTTTCAGCAATTTAGATATTATTTTCTTCCCTGGGTCATACTCAGATTTTGGACTAAGTATTGTGCTTTGTTGTTCCCTGAAGTCTCCAAGCATTTGCCCAATCAAGGACCTAGGAATTAAACCAAAGACTCTGTGTCTAATAGAAAAAAAAAAGTAGGCCCTAATCTTCATCATGTGGGATTAAGCCCCAAATTCCTTAATAAGACTCCTATAGTGCAAGAATTAAACATAAGAATCAATAAATGGGATGAAATCAAATAAAAAGTTTCTTCTCAGGAAAAAAAAATTGAGGTGAACAGAGAGCCTACATTCTGGAAGAAAATTTTTACCCCTCACACATCAGATAAAGCTCTAAACTCTTGGGAATATAAAGAACTCAAAAAGCTAAGCACCAAAAAAACCAAATAACCCAATCAACAAATGGGCCAAGGACCTGAACAGACACTTCTCAGAAGAGGTTATGCAATCAACAAATATATGAAAAAATGCTTATCATTTCTAGCAATTAGAGAAATGTAAATCAAAACTACTCTAAGATATCATCTCACTCCAGTCAGAAGGGTAGCTATTATGAAGACAAACAACAATAAGTGTTGGAGAGGATGTGGGGAAAAAGGTACACTCAAACATTGCTGCTGGGACTGCAAATGGTGCAGTCCATATGGAAAGCAATATGAAGATTCCTTGGAAATTTGGGAATGGAACCACCATTTGACCCACCTATCCTTCTTCTCGAACTATACCCAAAGGATTTAAAAACAGCATACTACAGGGACACAGCCACTTCAATGTTTATAGCAGCACAAGTCACAATAGTTAAACTGTGGAGCCAACCTAGATGCCCTTCAGTGGATGAACAGATTAAAAAATGTGGCATATATACACAATGGAATTTTACTCAGCATTAAAAGACAGTAAAATCATGGCATTTGCAGGTAAATGGATGGCACCAGAGAAGATAATGCTAAGTGAAATTAGCCAATCCCAAAAGAACAAATGCAGAATGTTTTCTCTGATATGAGGAGGCTGACTCATAGTGGGGTAGGGAGGGGGTAGGAATAGATGAATTCTAAATAAGGCAGAGGGGTGGGAGGGAAATGGAGGGGGCAGGGGATTAGCAAGGATAGTGGTATGTGATAGACATCATCATCCAAAGTACATGCATGAAGACACGAATTGGTGTCAACATACTTTATATACAACCAGAGATATGAAAAATTGTGCTATATACATGTAATAAGAATTGTAATGCATTCTGCTGACATTCATTTTTTTTAAAACTCAATTAAAAAATAAAAATAAAAATAAATAAATGAATGAATGAAGTTAAAAAAAAAACCTGGGTTGACACAGACTTGTTACTAAAAATTTCCTTAATGTGAAAAAAGAATAAATAATAGTCTCTCAAGTCAAAGGGAACTACTGTGATGTCTTCACTAGGCTCTCTCTTTAAAATAGAGAAGAAATGATAATTCTCTAGACAGACAACCCCTAAATAAGAAGCAAACCAAATTTTCAGAATGCAAGAAGAGATTTCATAAAGTTCTATCATGGGCATTCCTTTGTTCTTACACATGCTGCTGAGATATTTGATATCTAGAAGCCTATATTTTTCTCATCTATAAAATTGGCAGTTGGATAGTGGCTTAATGGGGGATATTCATATAAGTAGGTGCTGTGCTTCCACAGCTGACAAACACCTTGAAGATAATGTTTAGCTATTATCTGACACACTATCAATTTTCTTTCAGAATCTTATAACCTTCTCATCACGGGCACTTCTTATGCTCGAATTCGGGACCCCCCAAAAGACCACCAGAGACCAAGATCGATGTAAACAGCAAAGAGGTGTTTATTATGAGCTAGCTTGGTCCTCCACGCACACACACAGCAACTGGTGACGCTAAGAGGCCCCAAGCCCAGGGTTTGCAGCAGTTTTATACATTCTTTGGAGAAGTCAGGGACCCCCACAAACATCATAGCATCTCTTAGCAAATCTTCACACACCGTGGGAAAATCAAATAACAAAATAAATAACATGATTAGCACATTCACTGGTGGAAACAAGTTGGGTAGGGGTGATTGGTTACAAGAGGGGGATTCATTTGAACTGAATTGGTTTAAGTCAAGAGGGGTGTTCATGCTGAACTACATGGTTTCCCAACACATTATCAACCACCATAAACTACTGGGAGGGTCATCTGGCATCCCAGGTATTTCCCTGTCTCATGCTGATTGGTGGCTACTAGGGGGTTGCTATGGATCCCCACCTAGCCTGAGTCAGGGACACCTGGTGTAAAATATCTCTCCTGTTATTTGTAGATAAACAACTTGGCAGGGTGGGAATGTGCCTAGGAGTGCTCTGTGGGTCTTTCTAAGGACAAAGGTGATGTCCCTTCCTTGGACAGGCTTTGCTCTGAGATAGAGGCTGGTTTTTCACACTGATGTCACTCATATGCCAAATACAATATGTCAGATCTTCCTTTTCTTAAATCCAGATTCCAATTCTCTGATGTTTCATGGTACTGTAAGTAATTATATGTCCCACCTTGGTCTCCCTATTCTCTATGCCCTCTATTAAAAAAAAAAATCTGTTGTATGTCTTTATAGCCAAAGTCCCTCTGTGTTTCAAAAATGTAAGACTGAAGACGATTACATTCCTCTGTATCAGCCTGTTCTATAATTAATAAACCCTGATTAAACTTCTCATATATTCAATATCAACATATATTTTTACATGTAAAGGGATGTTGAGATAAATTATAGCTGGTATTTGTCTTTGAGGTAAATTTAAAGAATAAGGTAAATAAGATCTTTTCCATAAGTTTTTGTCATTTAAAATCAGCTAAAGCAAAGAAACACAAAAGAACTTGTACCTGACTGGCACCTGACCGCTTTCCGTCCTCCCTCCCCCTAATGCTAATGCTTCACCTAACCTTAATACTAGAAACTCAGGTGACCTATAGCTCTCAAATTGTAATGTGGGTACCGTGAACTCAGATATGATGGAAAGGCTCAAACTTGAGTTTATGACATTATATTAGTCACATAAATGTAGTATTCTGTATATGCTGGGTTAAACATAACCCAGCATTAATGTCAATTTCAACTCTTTCTTTTTATGTTATTAATGTATATACTGGAAATACTTAAAATGCCCTTGTGTCTTATGTGTTGTTTTCATTGGGCATTGTTGCTTTAGGGACTTGCTTCCCAGTTCAAAGTTTAATCTGTCACCTAAAAAGAACAGAGATCAGAAAAAGTTAAATAAAATTTTATAACGATTTTCATTATTATTTTTTCATTCCTGAATAATATACAAACATATTTAATCCATAAATTTAAATTACCTTATATATGTAAGTTTAAATGAAAATGTTCTGCTGGTTGGGCTAGATCCCACTTCTGGAAGGAAACCTAGCCTTAAAATAGCAGTCTGAGTCTCTGGGTTCTGGGGTACATTTGGAAAAAAAAATAGCTACACCCAAGAACCTGTCATTCTAACAGTATTCATACCTGGATTGGATAATATTTCCTGTCACTCAGAAAGAAGGCTCACTGGTCTCAGATTCACAGGGCATGGTCTGAAGCCTTGTCCAATCAAGAGTACTTAGTGAGAACTATCCAATCCTGAGTGTCAGCAGGGATGAAGTGGTGGGCTTCCTGATCACTCCTTTTCTCCTGAGTCCTCCATTTCTGCCATTTGGCTGGACTTGGGTCTCATGCTTTGAGTACCAGGTTGCTCTGCTGTGCAGGTGCTGAAGATCCCTAGGGATCAGGCCTGACTCCCGAGCATCAGGAAATGGTGAGTGTGCAGTGGCCTGGGGAGGAAGGCTGGAGGAGAAAGACTTTTGGAACCATGAGACTGGCTCTGGCAGGAACAGAAGCTAGCAGATTTGAACTCTGGGCAATCTCTGGAGTCTGCAGGCCCAAGCCCTCCTCTGGGGCAGTATGCCCTCAATCATATTGGCCATTCCAAGTGGGGAATATGTCAGTGGCAGAGGCTCTTTGCTACCTACCTTATCCTCAAAGTGCATCCTCAGCCCCTGCCTGAAATACTGTGTGGTAAAGTCTTCCCAGATGCTGGTGATTGATAGGTGGAATGATTCTCATAATCAAATATCTTTAGGCCATTTTCCTGCAGAAGAGCAAATGTTGTCTATAGAGACATCATATCTTCCTGAGCTAAGCTAATTTTCATTTTCACTTTCTTTCATCCTTACCTTGTTTTTATTATTATTATTATTATTATTATTATTATTATTATTATTATTATTAATGCTAGTTGAACTGAGGGATACATTACTACTGGACTATATCCTCAGTATGTTTATACTTATTTTGAGACAGGTTCTAGCTAAGTTGCTGAGATTGTCCTTGTTATGTTTTGATTTATCTAAACTTTGCTATTGAAATATATATATATATATATATCTCCACATCTCTCTTTCTCTCTCTCTCTCTCTCTCTCTCTCTCTCTCTCTATATATATATATATATATATATATATATATATATATATATATAATATATTCCATAATTTGATCATCAAAACTTATACTGTGTGCAATTTGTCATACTCCAGCATCCCAATACTAGAACTGAACTACTCAGAAAAGCAACAGCAGAGGACACCATTCTCATTGGTAAGTACAGGAGTAAGATGTACTCCTTGGTCATCCCTAACTTCTTTGTATATGTTCTAACAAAGCTGTACTACTTCCTGTGAAGAAGAGAGATAATATTAGCCTTCCTCATAATACCTATACTTAGAAAGGCCTATTGAAAAATTTGTCCCTTTGCTCAGAATTTTAGAACAGTCTCAACAACCAAAGGAATAAGAGGCTCATGGTGCCAAAGTAGTTTTATGTAAACAATGCTGTGTTTTCTGAACTGCTTTTCTTATGAACATCTATATTTTGTTCAACTCTTATGGCAGAACATAGAGGATTAGCTGTCATCCTTCCTCAGAATGAAACCTTTGCACATGTATTTAATAAACTCCCCTCACACAAAATATTTCACTTGGATTGTCACAATGTGGTAGTTGGAGATTGGGCTCATCTTGCATGAGTAAATCAAAAGAACAATTTGAATTTGCAAGTGGTTTACTCCAGACCAGATTAAACCAACTGATAAGAAAAAATAATAATTAATAAACATATGATTTTATAATGCATGTTGTTTAATATCAAACCAGAAGTTTGAATGGTATTCTTATCAAATTTCAAAAATCTGAACATGGCGTCAGATGCGGAGAGATCAATTCTCTGACCTCTTCAGCTGCGCAGAAAAAGGGAGTCTTAAACCATCTGAATGCTGTTTGCTCAGGATCACTAGGCAATGCTGTGCTTATGTGGACCTGGGGCGAACAGTCTGCACCCCTCAGAACACACACCCAGCCCAGAGCGGGAGAATTCAGGCTCCTGTAAGCCTGCGTCTCACAGCCAAACCGCTGCAACTCAGTGCTACAAACGCTCCCACTGAATAGAGAAACAACTCATCAGCTCCTCCATGAACCTTTTGAGATTAATACCAACCGAGCCTTCATAGGCAGCAGTCACACGATTGAGACGAGGCTTGGGAGAGCCGGTCGGAACCCACCCGTTGCATCGGACACCCGGCAAAGGGAAGGAACGGCCACCATTCGCATGGGTCATCACCATGGCAGAGAACTGACATCACCAGAATGCGGCGGAGGAGATAACTTCATTGAAACAGGCAGCTGCAGGTGAGTAACCCCCTAGCCCTTCCTAAACACACAGCAGGGAAACCTCAAGGGCCCCTCCCAGCTCTCCCGTGAGCTCGATAGTCAGACTGAGGGAATCAGGAGCGGCGTGGGACCCCAGGCTACCGCTCCCACCAGCACTGACAACTGAGGTCTCTTGCACCAGCTCCCGGGGGCGTGGCTACTGGAGGGCAGGCAAAATACGCTGACAGTTCTCAGCCCCATGCTCCACAACCTTAGGGTCTGGGGGAATGGCAAGCAGGGAGAGTGTGCCCAGTGGTTCAAGAAAATAGGGCTCTCTGGAGCAGCAGACCTGGTGTGTAGCCAGTATTGTGGTGAGCATCACTGGTGAACGCGGCCTGGCTGGAGGAAAAGTGGGGAAGTGACTAGACACAAGAAAAGGCCCTAGACACGCAGGATTGGAGAGCCGCCCAGTGGGGGAGGAGGAGCCGCTTCACAATAATTGGTTCCTGCATATTGAGAGGAGAAGCTTGGCCCGGTGGGCACAACTCCACCTACTGGAAGAGAAGTTAATCGAACTCTAAGACTGCATTTTAAATTTTTTTTTTTTTAAACAGAGAGTGTGTGTGTGAGAGAGAGAGAGAGAGACAGAGACATAGAGAATTTTTTAATATTTATTTTTTGTTTTCGGCGGACACAATATCTTTGTTTGTATGTGGTGCTGAGGATTGAACCCAGGCCACACACATGCCAGGCAAGCATGCTACCTCTTGAGCCACATCCCCAGCCCAATTTTTTTTATTATTATTTTTTTTAAATTTTTTTTATTATTATTATTTTAAAAGTTATATTTTTTTATTTTTTATTTTGTCTTTTCAATTTCCTTATTCCACTTTCCTTGAATTCTACCTGTTTACTCTCATTCCCTTTAGTGACTTCTTCCCTCCCCTTCTAATACCTTTCCTCCCAAGCATCACGACGCTTTTTATGTGTAATTTACTAAATGTGTATAGGTAAATGTTCCAAGGCGTTATATAGGGCTACCAATTCCCTAGCTACCCCCAAATACTCCAGACCATTCTCCTGTTAATATCCCTTGTCAGTAGAGCAATCTTCCAAGGTTGCCGAGATATACCAACCTCAATACCATCACATCACTCGACCTAAACATAAGTCCCAAGACCAAACCACAGACCGCTATATGCCATCAGAATCCGTACACAGTTTAGGAAACGAATGAATCTGCATTAAAGTGCAATAAAATTCATCATCTCTAGTCATAGTCTCCCATCACAAAACAGAGACTCTGGAGATACACAAAACCAAATAAATTTATAGGAATAAACAGTAAATCAGCAGTCAAACAGAACTGGAAGTAACATGAGCAGCATGAAAAAGCAAGGAAGAAAAGGAGTACAAACAATGCAGGACAGCCTAAATACACAGGAGAACCTAGAGGCATCAGAAAAATGGTCAAAAATGAAGAACTCAAGGAATACCTTAGACAGATGGAACGGAATCTTAAAGAGGACATGAGACAGAAAATTCAAACAATGAAAGAACACATTGAAAATGAATGACATAAACAGATAAAAGAAGCAAATAAGCAACTTTACCAGGAGATAGAGATTATTAAAAAAATCAAACAGTAATCCTAGAAATGAAGGAAACTATAAACCAAATTAAAAAAAAAAGCTAATCATGGATAAACAAACCAAATTTAAAAAAAAGATAAATAATCAAACATGGCCGGAAGTACAAACCGTATATCAATAGTAATCCTAAATGTTAATGGCTTAAACTCACCAATAAAGTGACATAGGCTGGTAACATGGATTTCAAAAACAAATCCAACAATATGCTGCCTCCAGGAGACACATCTGATTGGAAAAGACATACAAAGGCTGAAGGTGAAAGGTTGGGAAAAATCATACCACGCACACGGTCCTCAGAAGCAAGCAGGGGTGGCCATCCTCATATCGAATAAAATCAACTTCAAGACTAAGTTAATCAAAAGGGATAAGGAAGGACATTATATACTGTTAAAAGGAACCATTCACCAACAAGACATAACAATTATCAATATTTATGCACCAAATAATGGTGCTGCAACATTCATAAAAAAAAAAACTCTCCTCAAGTTCAAGAATCAAATAGACCACAACACAATAATTATGGGTGACTTCAACACACCTCTCTCACCATTGGACAGATCCTCCAAACAAAAGTTGAATAAAGAAACTATAGAACTCAATAACACAATCAATAACCTAGACTTGACTAACATATATAGAATATATCAACCATCATCAAGTGGATATACTTTTTTCTCAGCAGCACATGGATCCTTCTCAAAAATAGACCATATATTATGCCATAGGGCAACCCTTAGTAAATATAAAGGTGTGGAGATAATACCATGCATTTTATCTGATCATAATGGAATGAAACTGGAAATCAATGATAAAAAAAGGAAGGAAAAATTCTACATCACTTGGAAAATGAACAATATGTTACTGAATGATCAATGGGTTACAGAAGACATAAAGGAGGAAATCAAAAAATTCTTAGAGATAAATGAAAATACAGACACAACATATCAGAATCTATGGGACACAATGAAAGCAGTTTTAAGAGGGAAATTCATTGCCTAGAGGTCATTCCTCAACTAAATGATCTCACGTTTCATCTCAAAGCCCTAGAAAAGCAAGAGCAAATGTAGCAGAAGGCAGGAAATAATTAAAATCAGAGTGGAAACCAACGAAATTGAAACATAAGAAACTATTGAAAAAATTGACAAAACTAAAAGTTGGTTCTTCGAAAAAATAAATAAGATTGACAGACCCTTAGCCATGCTAACAAAGAGAAGAAGAGAGAGAACTCAAATTACTAACATACGGGATGAAAAAGGCAATATCACAACAGATGCTACAGAAATACAGAAGATAATTAGAAATTATTTTTGAAAACGTATATTCCAATAAAATAGAAGATAGTGAAGACATCGATAAATTTCTTAAGTCATATGATTTGCCCAGATTGAGTCAGGAGGATACACACAATTTGAACAGACCAATATCAATGGATGCAATAGAAGAAGCCATCAAAAGACTACCAACCAAGAAAAGCCCAGGACTAGATGGGTATACAGCGGAGTTTTACAAAACCTTTAAAGAAGAATTAATACCAATACTTTTCAAGTTATTTCAGGAGATAGAAAAAGAGGGAGCTCTTCCAAATTCATTCTATGAGGCCAACATCACCCTGATTCCAAAACCAGACAAAGACACCTCAAAGAAAGAAAACTACAGACCAATATCTCTAATGAACCTAGATGCAAAAATCCTCAATAAAATTCTGGTGAATCAGATACAAAAACATATCAAAAAAATTGTGCACTATGATCAAGTAGGATTCATCCCTGGGATGCAAGGCTGGTTCAATATACGGAAATCAATAAATGTTATTCACCACATCAATAGACTTAAAGATAAGAACCATATGATCATCTTGATAGACACAGAAAAAGCATTTGACAAAGTACAGCATCTCTTTATGTTCAAAACACTAGAAAAACTAGGGATAACAGGAACTTACCTCAACATTGTAAAAGCTATCTATGCTAAGCCTCAGGCTAGCTTCATTCTGAATGGAGAAAAATTGAAGGCATTCCCTCTAAAATCTGGAACAAGACAGGGATGCCCTCTATCACCACTTCTATTCAATATAGTTCTTGAAATACTGGCCAAAGAAATTAGACAGATGAAAGAAATTAAAGGCATAAAGATAGGAAAAGAAAAACTTAAATTATCACTATTTGCAGGTGACATGTCTGATACCTAGAAGACCCAAAAGGGTCTACAAAGAAACTACTAGAGCTAATAAATGAATTCAGCAAAGTGGCAGGATATAAAATCAACATGCATAAATCAAAGGCATTCCTGTATATCAGCGACAAATCTTCTGAAATGGAAATGAGGAAAACCACCCCATTCACAATATCCTCAAAAAAAAAAAATAAAATAAAATAAAATACTTGGGAATCAACCTAACAAAAGAGGTGAAAGATTTTTACAATGAAAACTACAGAACCCTAAAGAGAGAAATAGAAGAACATCTTAGAAGATGGAAAAATATACCATGTTCATGGATAGGCAGTACTAACATCATCAAAATGACAATTTTACCAAAAGTTCTCTATAGGTTTAATGCAATGCCAATCAAAATCCCAACGGTATTTCTTGTAGAAATAGATAAAGCAATCATGAAATTCATATGGAAAAATAAAAGACCCAGAATAGCAAAAGCAATTCTAAGCAGGAAGAGTGAATCAGGTGGTATAGCGATACCAGACGTCAAACTATACTACAGAGCAATAGTAACAAAAACAGCATGGTACTGGTACCAAAACAGGCAGGTGGACCAATGGTACAGAATAGAGGACACAGAGACCAAGTCACAAAATTACAATTATCTTATATTTGACAAAGGGGCTAAAAGTATGCAATGGAGAAAGGATAGCATCTTCAACAAATGGTGCTGGGAAAACTGGAAATCCATATGCAACAAAATGAATACGAATCCCTTTCTTTCGCCATGCACAAAAGTTAACTCAAAATGGATCAAGGAGCTTGATATCAAAACAGAGACTCTGCATCTGATAGAAGAAGAAGTTGGCTCCAATCTACATATTGTGGGGTTGGCCTCCAAATTCCTTAATAGGACACCCATAGCAAAAGAGTTAAAAACAAGAATCAACAAATGGGACTTACTCAAACTAAAAAGTTTTTTCTCAGCAAGAGAAACAATAAGAGAGGTAAATAGGGAGCCTACATCCTGGGAACAAATTTTTACTCCTCACACTTCAGATAGAGCCCTAATATCCAGAGTATACAAAGAATCCAAAAAATTAAACAATAAGAAAACAAATAACCCAATCAACAAATGGGCCAAGGACCTGAACAGACACTTCTCAGAGGAGGACATACAATCAATCAACAAGTACATGAAAAAATGCTCACCATCTCTAGCAGTCAGAGAAATGCAAATCAAAACCACCCTAAGATACCATCTCACTACAGTAAGATTGGCAGCCATTATGAAGTCAAACAACAACAAGTGCTGGTGAGGATGTGGGAAAAAGGGTACACTTGTACATTGCTGGTGGGACTGCAAATTGGTGCGGCCAATTTGGAAAGCAGTATGGAGATTCCTGGGAAAGCTGGGAATGGAACCACCATTTGACCCAGCTATTCCCCTTCTCAGACTCTTCCCTTAAGACCTTAAAAGAGCGTACTATAGGGATACTGCTACATTGATGTTCATAGCAGCACAATTCACAATAGCTAGACTGGAAACAACCTAGATGCCCTTCAATAGATGAATGGATAAAAAAAATGTGGCATTTATACACAATGGAGTATTACTCAGCACTAAAAAATGACAGAATCATGGCATTTTCAGGGAAATGGATGGCATTAGAGCAGATTATGCTAAGTGAAGCTAGCCAATCCCTAAAGAACAAATGCCAGATGTCTTCTTTGATATAAGGAGGGCAACTAAGAACAGAGCAGGGAGGAAGAGCATGGGAAGAAGATCACCATTAAACAGGGACGAGATGGGGGAGGGAAATGGAGAGAGAAGGGAAATTGCATGGTAAAGGAAGGAGACCCGCATTGTTATACAAAATTACATATAAGAGGAAGTGAGGGGAAAGGGGAAAAAAACAAGAGAGAGAAATGAATTACAGTAGATGGGGTAGAGAGAGAAGATGGGAGGGGAGGGGAGGGGGGATAGTAGAGGATAGGAAGGGCAGCAGAATACAACATACACTAGTATGGCAGTAAGTAAAAAAGTGGATGTGTAACCGATGTGATTCTGCAATCTGTATACGGGGTAAAAATGGGAGTTCATAATCCACTTGAATCAAATGTATAAAATATGATATGTCAAGAGCTTTGTAATGTTTTGAACAACTAATAATAAAAAAATTTCAAAAATCTACAAGACTTTATAGTAGTCAGCAGAAAATACTTTCCCAAGCCTAATATTGAATGTATAAAAATTTTATGAACAACAGATTATTAGCTTATCTGATATACACTTATGTGCCACACAATAAAGCTTCACTTAAAGATATTTTGTTCAATAACAGGACACACATACATCAGCTAATCTGCTCTAAACAGATGGATAAACTCTTATATATTCATGTATATGTCAGGTTATATAGTATCCTGAACTGAGTCCTCTGAATTCTTGCCAATCCACAATATTAAATATGTTCCTTACGTGTCTGTTATTTGTTATATTAATTTCCCTAAATGTAATGAGGGACAGCAAAATTATTGCTGAAGTGTGCAGAGAATTGATTTACCAGATTAATTCTGTGTGTTTTTAAGAAATTAACAGAAATTATGAGCAAGAAATGTTTCACTCACCAAGGAACTTAATGACTAACATGAAACTTTTTTTTGGTGAGTATAAACTAGCAAAAGTAGCTATGTATGTTGAATACACCCCCAGGAAAATTATACATTGTGATAGGAACAAGACCACCAGGGTTCTGAGGCAGGAGAAGGACTTTGACATTGACAGTCATAAGTATGTCCTTTGGAATATTCCGTAATTCTTTTTCTTACTCCATTTCAGGAATTTCACATGGAAGAAATACATCTGTGCATTTTCCATTTATCTTAGTCTGATTACAATTTACACCCATATGTTTCTGGCCTTGCAGCTCAAGTTTTTCCAGTATGTTATAACAATATTTTTTTAGTTTTATTGATTTTATTTTTTAAATACATGACAGCAGAATGCATTACAATTCTTATAACACATATCAGCACAATTTTTCATATCTTTATATATATGTTCACACTAATTCATGCCTTTATACATGTACTTTGTGGTTTTTTGCATTACAATTCTTATTACACATACATACCACATTTTTTCATATATCTGTTTATATATAAAGTATGTTGACACCCAATTCGAGTCTTCATACATGTACTTTGGATAATGATGTCCATCACATTTCACCACCCTTGCTGATCTCCTTCCCTTTCCTTTTACCTCCCACACATCTTCGCTATCTAGAATTCACCTAATAACAATAATTCTTGATGTCACAATGTTAGCTGAAGGTGGAAACCCTGTATTTGAGGAATGGACAGATCATCCAGGGCATGACAGTTGTTTAAAAAGGTTTGTGTGGGTATTAAATCTCACATTTTTTATCTATTCATCTGTTAAAGAACACCTAAATTGGTTGAGCTGCTCTATACATTGATGTGGTTCTGTCATTGTTGATGCTGATTTTAAGTTCTTTGATTATATACCGAGAAGGGCAATAATTGGGTAAAATGATGGTTCCATTCTAAGTTTTGAGAAGTCTCCATATAGCTTTCCAAAGGTTGCAGTTGCACCAGCAATGTATGAGTGTACCTTTTACCCCACATCTTTGCCAACATAGATTGTTGCTTGTATTCCTAAAAATTGCATTTCTGACTGGGGTGAGATGAAACCTCAGTGTATTTTTGATTTGCATTTCTCTAATTGCTGAAGATATTGTACGTATATTTATATATTTGTTGATCACATGTATTTCTTCTGTGAAGTGTCTGTTCAGCTCCTTAGTCCTCTTAATGACTGGATTATTTAGATTCTTGGTGTTACGTTCTTTGAGTTCTTTCTATATCCTGGAGATTAATGCTTTACCAGAGTTTCAGATGGAAATATTTTCTCCCATTCTGTCAGCTTTCTGTTCATGTTCTTTTCTCCTTTGTTATGAAAAAGATTTTTACTTTTATTTCATCTCATTTATTGATTCTTGATAATACTTCTTGTGCTTTAGGAGTCTTGTTAAGGAAATTAGTTCCTAAGCTGATATGATATAGATATGGGACTACTTTTTTTTTCTATTAGGCACTGTAGTCTAGTGCCTAGGTCCTTGATCCACTTTGAGTTGATTTTGTGCAGTGAGAGAGATAGAGGTTAAATTCATTTTGCTAAATATGGATTTTCAGTTTTACCAGTACCATTTGTTGAAGGGGTTATCTTTTCTCCAATGTCTGTTTCTGACACCTTTGTCTAGTATAAGGTAACTGTATTTATGTGCATTTTTCTCTGTGTCTTCTATTCTTTGCCATTGGTCTATGTATCTATTTTGCTGCCAATTCCATTCTGGTGTTTGTTACTGTGGCCCTGTAGTATAATTTTAAGTTCTGGTTTTGTGATGCTGCCTGCTTCCCTTTTCTTGCTAAAGATTGTTTTGGCTATTCTAGGTCTCTTAATTTTCCAAATAAGAAATTAATGAAGTAACATTTTTATAGCTTTATTTTATTCATTTATTTTTAATGTGGTGCTGAGGAATGAACACAGGGCCTCACATGCACTAGGCAAGCACTCTACCATTAAGCTAAACCCCAGGCCCCAAACGAATTTTATAATTGCTATTTCTATGAAGAATGTCATTAAGATTTTAACAGGAACTTCAAGTTCTTCTTCAATTTCTTTCTTTAGTTGTGTAGTTTTATTGTAGAAGTCTTTCACCTCTTTTGTTAAATTGTGAATCTTTGTTCTTACCTCATGGCTAAGTTGTACTACACAGACCTAATAAGCTCTCATGGATATCTCCATATAAATGTTCATGTATTCTTTCAAGACCCATGGTAACCCAAGATAAATCCTCTAAATCTATGCCAATGCACAATTTAAAACATATTCCTTGCATGACGATTATCTGCCAGACCATTTTCCTTGAATATACTGATGGGAAAAAATGTTCTTCATGAAAAGCTGCCAAGCAGCACGTGAATTCACCCAGGTAATTTTGTGTACTTTTTGGAAAATAGGAGCAGTTAGGGGTAAGATACATTCAATCAGCAAGGAATTGGTTGATTATCATAATAGAAATCTCCTTAGGAGAATAAAAAAGTCAGAGTAGATAATTACAATTAAAAATCCACATAGAAGCATGTATGTTGTGACACACAGAAACTCACTGTGTATACTGAAGCAGAAAGAATACCTTGACATAAACTGTGTTATGATTTAGATATGAGGTCTTCCCCAAAATCTCATGCATGAGAAAATGCAAGAAAGTTTATAGGTCAAATGATTGGGATATGAGATTCTTAATATAATCAGTGCATTAATCTTCTAATAGGGATTAGCTGGGTAGTAATTATAGGCATTTAGGATGTGGCTAGAGAAGGTGGGACAATGAGGGCATGATTTTGGAATTTATATTTTGTCTGTTCTAAGGAAAGCTCTCTCTCCCCCTCTTCCTTGTGATTATGTCCTGAAGCAATTTCTTGTACTACATCTTTTTATTATGATCTTCTGGCATACCTTGTGCATAGAGTAATAGAACAAGCTGTCTATGGACTGAGGCCTCTGAAACCATGAGCACCAAATAAACTTCCTCCTCTGAAAATTTTCTTATCAGGTCTTTTGGTTGCAGCACTAAGCAGCTGACTAAAACATACAGTTATTACTGTATTACTCAATAGAATCCAAATATATTTCCCTCAGTACCTAACACTGAGGGAAAATATCTGAGAATTTTACATCTTCATGAAAGAGTATGGGAACCCCAGTCAAGAGTATATGTTTCTGACCTTGCAGAACAAGTTTCTCTAATGTATCACAGAAACCATTCTTAATGTCATATGGGTTTTTCTAAGGTGGGATCTCAGGATGGTGAAGATGGCCAGAATTTACCAGGGAATACATTTTCTGTAGCTGAGTGCTTGTGATCTTTGATATATCTAAATACTGGGGAGAATGGAAATACCATGTTAGAAAGAAAAAGAACTTAGGATTTTGAAGGCGTTAAAGGATTTTAGGAGTTGCAGGCAGAAGCTCTACCTCCCTAAGGCCCACATATGTTAAAACCTAGCTGGATTGGAGGAAAACTTTTCTGGCCAGAGTAAGAGAATATTAATTGGACCAAGCAAGAAAGGTAGGGGTCACTGGAATTATACTACACTTATAGAAGTGCTACACAAACTAGGAAATCATGAGGAAAATTGTCCGCATGTACAGTGGGGGCATCACAACAAAAGGTTGCCATGAAAGCCTGATGCCATATCTGAGACGTCCTGGTGGGAGAATTTACCTGATTTAAAAAAAAAAAGACCTCTTTTCATGTATGGCTTTCCCCAGAAGAGGGAAATAATATAAACACATATTTGAAGCCCTGTCTTCAGAATGGAAACACATAAAAGGAAGATTGTGCCACTTGGGCAGAAAACAATGTAGTAATATCTAGTGTGTCTTGGGTCCTCAAAATCAATGTTTTTGGCTTTAGGTTTAAGTGAATCTACAAATGCTTGGTGAGCTCTTATGAATATCTCCATATAAAAACTTATAGATGCCAAAATCCTTAATAAAACTTTAGAAAAACCACATTAAAAAACATATGAAGAAGATGATACACCAAGATTAGGTAGGCTTCATTCCAGGATGCAAGGCTGGTTCAACATACACAAATCAATAAATGTAATTCACCACCTAAGAGAATTAAGAACAAAATCATCTCAATGGATGCAGAAATGACCTTTCATAAAATACAGCACTCAAGCATGTTAAAAACACTGGAAAGGGCCTGGGTTGTATGTCAGTGGTAGAGCACTTGTCTAGCAAGTGTGAGGCACTGGGTTTGCTTCTCAGCACTACATATAAATAAAAAAAAATAAAGGTCCATCAACAACTAATAAAAATATAAAAATAAATGAACACTGGAGAAAGTAGGGATATAAAGGAGTTACCTCAACATTATAAAGGAAATATATGAAAAACTCATAGCCAACATCATATTAAATGAAGGAATATTGAAAGCTATTCCTCTAAAATTAGAAACAAAAGAAGAATATTGACCCTCACCACTTTTATTCAATATAGTTTCTGAAACTCTAGCCAGGACTATCAGGCTAGAGAAGAAAATTAAATGGAGAAAAATCAGAGAAGTAGTCATTAAACTATCATTGTTTGCTGGTAACAGAATCTTATATATAGAAAACCCCCAAAATTCCACCAAAAGACTTCTAGAGATGATTAAAGAATTTAAGAAATAGCAGGGTACAAGAAAAAAGGCTCATTAAATTAATAGCTTCTTTATAAACAGCAATTCAGCAGAGAAGAAATCATGAAAACCATCATTTGTAAAAAAACGTCAAGAAAAAAATAAAATACCTGGGACTTAATCTACCCAAGGAAGTAAAAAAAAAAAAAAAAAAAAAAACTATACAACAAAAATCACTTATCACTGAATAAAGAGATTAAAAAAGGCTTTAGAAAATTAAAAGACCTCCATGTTCTTAGGCAGAATTAATAATGTCAAAATAGCCATACTACCAAAGCAATATACACATTCAATGCAATCCCCATCAAAATACAATGAAAAGCTTCAAAGAATTAGGGGGAAAAAAATGTCCTACACTTTGTTTGGAAGAATAAATGATCCATAATAGCCAAATCAATTCTGAGCAAGAAAAGTGATTCAGGAGGCATCACAGTATCTTATTGCAAATTATACTGCAGAGCTATATTAGCCACAACATCATGGTACTGGCATCAAAGTAGACATAAAGCTCCTTAAAAATGCCTGAATTCTCATTAGATACAAACATTACTTTGCTGTCAAAAGAAGTACTTTCTTTGGTTAGGATTTTGTTTTCGTTCTTCAAAAATAATCTGTTAGCTCCTACCTTTTTCTTATGTGTCTTGTCCTTTCAATTACATCTTGAACAATCTTTTCATAAATTATTTGGGGGAGATCAAAATTCATGAAGAGATTTCCCCCACCCCTAGTAGATGTGGGAAAGTATGAAGACTTGGAGCCCAAGAGGCAATAGGAGGGTATCTTAGCAGAGAGAGTCAGCTTGCTTCAGAGCCCATGCAGAAAAGGTGAGTAGAAACAGGGGGACCAGTGGGGAGTGAGGAGGGGAGGGAAAATAGAAGAATTGGGAAATAAGGTTGACCAGATTATGCCGTATGCATGTATGAAGACATCACAAGGCATTCTAATTTTATATGTAAATATAATGCACCATCTAAAACATGAATGAATAGATGTGTAAAAGTGTTCTTTTTTCTCCACATTCTCTCTAGCCTTTATTATTATTTGTATTATTATTGATTCTCATTATAACTAGAGTGAGATGAAATATCAATATAGTTTTGATTTGCATTCACCTAATTGCTAAGGATGTTGAATATTTTTTTCATATATTTACTTATTGAATTTCTTCTTTAGAGAAATGTCTGTTTAGCTTTTTTGGCTATTTATTATGTTGCTTTTTTGGTGTTAAGTTTTTTGAGTTCTTTATATATTCTGAATATTAATTTATATATATAATTTCTTATTTTTAATTAATTTTTAATTAAAATATATATTTTAGAGGATTAGCTGACAAAATTCCCCCTACCCCCATTTTTTAGACTTTCCCCTTCACTCTTGTTTCCTTTGCTATGCAGAAGATTTTCAATTTGATGTTATACAATAAGTAATTCTTGATTTTATTTCTTGAGCTTAGAGGTCTAGTTAAGAAAGTCAGGTTAAAAGGACATAATCAGATCATTTTATCCAAATATTATATTTTACCCAAATTATTTTTATATCCAATGAAAGAACTCAATCCACAGCAGGTGATCTTCTCACCTAGGACCCCATTGACATTCACAGAGGCACTTCATTTCTGCCCTGAACAGATTACTCCTTGGCAGTGGGGTCTGGGAGTTTAGATCCAGTTAAACATTCTACTCCTATTCTGTTTTCTTTCAGGACTGATTTAATGACTGTTTTGAACACTTAAATCATCTTTATTGTCCTTGAACATATCACATTTAATGAAAGACAAGATCAACAAGGCAGAGAAAGATCAGTAAAAATAATACTGAAAACAGGAGGACCTTGAAATTTAAGTCACCGAGAGAAGAGAAAGAAAATAAAACACAGTAAAAGTGGTTCAAAGGGGCCAATTTCTTGGTGAAAATTGAGAGAAAAGTTCATGGAGAGGTTCTTATTGAAAAAACTGACTATCAGTCACATGAAAGTTGAAGAGGGATGATTAGGAACTGGGAATAGGGAAGGAGAAAGGGAAGGCAGGAGAAGAAAAAGACAGAAGGCTGGACAAGATCCATGTACCACACACGCCTGTGTGGGAAGGTCACAGAGAAAACCCATTCATATGTACAATTCATATGTGCTCACAGTTGCATAATAAAAGGGAAAAAACATCTTTAAAAAAAAAAACACTGCTATATTCAAATTAATCTTGTTTCATCAACTAAAACCAGTTCAGCAGACACCTCTGATGCCTGATGGTTATGGAGAGGAGAAATAAGGGGCCTGGGCACTAGCAGTCCCTCCTGCTTCTGATCATCTCTGCAACAGCAATAATCTGACCTGACTTGAATGCAAATGTACTGAAGCCATCTGAGGTGCACTTTCTCAATTTCCTCATCATTTCCTCCAAAGTTACATAGCTCACTTTTTTCTTTCCTTTCTCCTCTATCATCAACAATATATTTGTGTGTGTGTGTGTGTGTGTGTGTGTGTGTATTTTGTACCAAGGATTGAACACAGGGGCATTCGAACACTGAGCCACTTCCCCACAACTATTTATATTTTATTCAGAGACAGGTTTCACTAAGTTGCTTAGAGCCTCGCCAAATTGCTGAGGCTGGCTTGGAACTCGCCATCCTCCTACCTCAGCCTTCCAACCTGCTGAGATTACAGGCATGCACCACCACCACACCCACCTAACAATCCATATTATTTTCAAAAGTAATTTCTCATTTATGGCTTGTTCCCACCAGCTCTTTCCTCTTTACTCAGCAGTAATATCTTAGATATAATTTCTATTTCTTCATCTCTTTGCTCCTTCTCATCTGACTAGATAACAAGCACAGAAATAAAAACAGAAAGTATGCTTTCCCTTGATCCTGTCCTGTCTTCAATTACTATCCAATGGCTCTTCATCCAGACTTTTCTAAAGGGAAGTCTATAGACTCTGGCTCCTCAGTGCAGTTTGAAGATCAGCACTGGCTTCACCTGAGAACTTACTGGAAATGCAGAATGGCAGACCTGCTGAACCAGAATGCATGTTCTTGGCATGGTCTACAACAGCTGATTCATTAAAGCTTCAGAGGCGCTGGTCTATGATGGGTCTGCTTCCAATTCCTTTATCTTACCTTTCTGGAATCTGGTCTCAAGTTCCTCCCTATTATATTCCCCCAGATTGAAACTACAAAAGAAGTCCAAAACTTGCTAATGCACTTTTTTCTTTTGGTCACTCAATGGCTTTCCTGATTTCTCCCTAACTGGTTCCACTATTCTTTCCAATTTTCTTTTATTTTGGCCAATATAATAACATCCTATGTAATAGCAACATTTTATAGGAAAGTCCATTCCTATTGACACTGCCTCCTCCCAAGCTTAATAACAACAGTGGGATAGCTTTCCTCTAACTCCTTGAGTTAACATTACCGCTAACCAGCTGTGATGGTAACCATAGAATCTTTCTCATTTTATGTCCCACTGAAGAGTGAGGATAAGATCCAATCCCTACTTCACAGAGTTGTACTGTGAAGAAGGCAAAAATGGGGTGAGACCTCAAACTTGATAAGGTGCTCAGTTGAACTGTTAATAAGACCCTTATCCTCCACTCGCCATCTCTGTTACCTGCCTGCATCAGAACATACCTAAAGTCTGCCACACTTCATAGACCGCAAGACCATACAATGGTTTTCATGACTATAGCACAGAGCATGTTGGGTTCTTTCTCTAATGAATTTGAAGAATAAAATCCATAGACACAAGAGAGCAAAGTAACAGGATTTATTACGGTAAGTAATAGAAACTGGAAAGCACAGGTCCCCATAAGGTAGAGGTTCAGAAAGAAGGATATCCAAGAGTGGCTATTTTCTAAGGTTTATATAGATCTATAGGTCCAAGGAAGTCAGCCTCCTGCCCAGTCCTTGGTAAGGCATTCAGTGTCCACAAGGTATTCATGCAGCCTTTTAGTCCAATCAAAATATCAGACATCTTTCCTTCTTTGGAGAGTCATGGACTCCAGTCATATAGGTCCTCATTTAAAAATAGCATTTTTGCAAGTTTCTTAGCAAACATCTACAGGTACTATTTGTGCTCAACTGCCCAGAAATTTACCCATGGGCCCACCTCCCCATCCTCCCAGAGTTATCTCTTCCTCCGGACGTCATTACTAAGTCCCCATTAAATGACTTAAGTAAATGGCTTCTGCTCTTCATTTTCCTGAAAAGAGTACATCTATGGAATGCCCACCTTTTTATAAAAGGAGGTGTGCACAAGCCCACATAGGTTCCAAAGTGGTGTCTGCAGACACCTGCGACAGCACCCCATTTAGCTATCATTCAGAAGTAGATCCAAATCCCAGTTCTGCCCTTTACTAACCTATAATCTTCTCTGTGGTGAAGAGATGGTAGAGATACCCACAAAATATCACTCCTCTGACCTCTAATTGGTTATTATACAAATACCAGGATATCCATCAGACTACTTTCTTGCCCAAAATAACCTAAAACAAAAACTTACCCCTGTGTAGTTTAGAATATATTTATACACGTTTGAAAAATATTCTTTCATATAAAACATGATTCTAGTTGTCTAGGAAACACACAAATACATTTCCTAATGTCCAATAGCTCATAGTGTTGCAGGAGCTTTAAAACGAACATTTAAAAAACTAAACTCACACAAAAAATAACTTTTAATAATGTGAAATATTAGGATGTGATACAAGGACTTTGAACATTTTTCAAAGACTTATGATGCAGCTGGGCTCAACTGCCCAGGCTGAAATGAAATGCCTGCGAAGACAAGCTGAGGCATCCATCCGGAACAAAGCTCAAGAGCAGCCTGGGCAGTTTAGACCCTGTCTCAAAATAACACACACAAAAAAGCTGCGGATGTAGCTCAAACTACAATGCAAAATACTTCTGAAATTAAAATTTTACCATATGGTTATTGAGAGTCTCTGCTTCTATAGTCATTTACTATTTGGGGCAAAACATGCATTCTTAAATTAAGAGTGTATAGGATATAATGTCAATGGAATGACTTTGAAAACTCAGTGTGCAATCCCTCAATGGTGGGGCTCGAACCTGGTGTTAGCCTTAGGCGGGCTCTGGACCTGGGTCACACAATCAGGGCTTTTACATACTTTTACATACACAAACAGGGCACAAGAGAAAGGTCATCACTTGTAATAAAAAAAGAAAAGAAAAGAAAAGAAAAACCTCCGCACCCCTCAGAGGTCAGGGTAGCAGGTTGCAGACAAACATGGGGCACGAAAAGCAAACCAGAATCCTGCAGTTTCCTTTTCATGCCCCATCCTCGCAAGCCCCGCGCTTTCTGGGGCTACCTAGCTCCTCTACCTTGTGCCAAAATGGAAACCAGATACACTGCTCCGGGAGGCTGCTTGGGCTCTGGGCACCCACACGGCCACCCGACCGGCCACCCAGCACGTGTGTCCCGCTCTACCTGAAAGCCACTCAGCCCTGCGGCCGCAGGGATCACCCTCGCCTGGGAACAGAAAAAAAAAAAAAGCCTTGCTGAGCGCCTTCATCATCCTGGGTACCTGCTGCCACCGAGGCTCACCTTAGCAGAACAGCAGCAGCAGCCCCACGGTGCTGGAGATCGCCCTCCCTCGCAGGCGGACAGGGAGCCTCGACAGTGGAGTTCCGCTCCCCGCAGAGCTGTCAGGGTGCAGGAGACGCTGTGCGCGCACTGGACCGCGGCACTGGACCGCGGCACTGGACGGCGGCCAAAGAAAGAGGGACGGGATGGGACAGGATGGGCGCACTGGACAGAGGCCCTTCTCCCGCGACTTGGGCTGGACTTCAGCAAACCCGCAGGAGCGAGGCTGTGGGATTACCGGGCGGCGGAAGAAGGAGGGTCGGGATGGGCGGGGCTGGGGGGTACCACCCAGGCTGTGCTCTGCGCTTAGCCTGGACCAGTGGCTGTGCCTGCCAGAAGCACGTGCGCACCTCTGCAAGCCGCCTATTTTTTTCTCACCCTGCGGGCATTTAGTCATCGCTGAGTTTCTCTTTCTGGCCGCCGGTACTCCTTGTGCGCCTGGGAGATCTGACCAACAGACTTGGGGAGCCCCCTACAGGCTCTGGCGTGGGGCTCGTCCTCTTCAAGTTCACAAATACTGACTGGGCTGTGCGGTGAGAGCATGGCCTTTTCAGAGACTGGACGCCAAAGGAGAGAAAGAGCCCCATTAGGAGAGGCGGGCAGGGGAGCCTTCTGCCCTCTCCAGTGGTGAGCAGGGTTGGCGCTCACAGTATTCTTGGCAGAGCACGGGTAGATGGTGGGGGTTCTATAGGGAGTTTGTGATTCCCCCTCCCTACGGATTGGACCACTGATGGGAATGGGTAACTCCGCATATCTTTCAAAACACATTCACCCTAAAAAGGAGACGCCTCTGTGCTGGTGGGATTGGGTCTTAGGTGGGTTCCTATCTTCTGCGGGGGGAAGCCCACTCTTCTCCACCTCCAGCTGCCTTTTGGCTCACTCTTCTGACATACCTTCCCACCCGTATCTTCCAGCGACCACACCATCCAGGCATTGCTGACACTGAGTAGTTTAGATGTCCACTGCTCTCTGTTTACCCATCTCCTGGTCCCATCTGAGACTTTGCTTCCACCTAGCCTCCCTCAGGTCCAGCCTCTACCCACCTCCACCCTTAGGGGTCCTGAGAGGACTCGTGATGCTATGGTGTGGACACTGCCCTCTCTTTGGAACAGGGTTTAGAGGGCCTCTCATGTTTACCCCTACATATACCTGTGTTCCCATACGTGGACATACATGCACTCAGGTACCTGGCTTCCCTCATATGAGGGAACTTGACCAATAGCATCCAACAGACAGCAGAAGGGGACCTCTAGGCCTGCTGGCCTTGGAAAGTGTAGGGGGCTGGGAGTGACTCAGCCCTGCCTGAGCCCAGGGCATTGTTTCAGGACCCAAAGCTTGGAACACCACAAGGGTAGTTGCTTAAGTGGAAGAGAGGACGTGGACACCACCACACTGGGAGATCAACAGGAGATCCAAGGCTGAGGGGAGGTAAAATCCAAAGGTGCCAGCCTGCCATTCCCCAGGGGGGGCTTCCCCTTGCTTTTCTTCTGGGAGGGGGAGGATCTGAGGAGGCTCTGGCTCCCTTTCATGACTCACATTAGTCATCTCTCTTGGGGCCTCACTTTCCCCAGCTAGATACATCTCCTCTCAGAAGGGGGAGGGGGTGAAGATAAAAAGAGGGATTATGCTATAGTTTGGATCTTGATTGACCCCCCCACACACAGGCCTGGTCACTAGGATGGCACTGTTGGGAGGTGATTGAATCCCTAAGAGATGGAGCCTACTTTAGGTCATTGGGAGCATGCCCTGGAAGGGGATTGTAGGACCCCAGGCCCCTCATTTTTTTTTTGTTTTTTGTTTTTTCTTCCTGGCCATGTGGGGAGTGCTGCATCTGTAACCTCCAGTCACAATGTGCCACCTTGCCACAGGCCCAAAACAAAAAAAAAAAGGCCCTTTTTTCTTTATAAGTGATCTTGGTATTTCATTATAGAGACAGAACACTGACTGACTCAGAGGGACATGTGAGAATGGAATCCAGCGCCAGCCTATGGGAAGTTTATGGTAAGTCACAGCCACTGTCTGGCTCAGGTTCCCCAGGGACTTGCCTCTGGCATTCTGGCCCCACCACCCTATGGAGGGACACAGGCTCTGTGGGAGCTGGAGGAGAGCATATCATAGTACGATTGGTACTCCCCACCCCTACCTATACAGATCCCCTTAGAATCACCAGGAAAGCTTTTGTAAATACCCAGCTTCCCAGACCCCTGCCACATGATGTAAAAACCCAATTTATAAAGAAAGTTCCCTAGAGGTTCTGATACAAGCTTCTGCTTCAAGGTGATCAGACCTGAGTTTAAATTATTTCACTTATGGTTTGAGCCTCAGTTTTTTTGGGACTGAGTGCCTCCCCGCCCCCCACCCCCGCTGTGGCTATGAGGAGTGAATAAGATAGTGTTTGGGAAGCTCTGCCCCTAATACCAGGTAAGCAGCTTACTAGACAGGTGCTTCACGCCCTCTCCCTGTAGCAAATGAGAACCCTACATCATTCATTGCTTCTGAGTGGGTGAAACTCCCTGGAGCGCCTCAGATCTGGCTCCAAGATAGCACAGAAAAGGGAATTTAGATGTCAAGCCAAACAGAACAAAGATTCCCAGCCAGGTTAGGTCCAACCTGGTGTGGGGGACGCTGATGTTGGGTTAAGATGTGAACCCATGTGTTGGGGTGATCAGCAGTTCTGAGAAGGCTGAATGCTGGGACAGGAAGCTTTGACCCTGGGGATCTTGTAAAGAGGAAAACAATCTCAGCCCTGTTACACTGCCTTTCAGGCCAATCAAGGCTCATGTTCATGGTACTTTGTTATAGCAGACCTAGCAAATTCCTGTACACTGCAAAGAATTCACTCTAATGAACTTAGAGCACTATCAGTTTGGGCTTCCCTCCACCCCAAGGAAGTTGAAAGTTTAAGATGGATTTTGTGCTTTTAGTTTATTTTTGTTTTTATGGTTTCACCAATCAGAAGGTATTTATTAATAGTAAGAGGTTTAAAAAAGCAACTGCTGAAGGGGAAGGCTGTCTGGTGCTGTCAAGGAGTAGTGTCTTGGTTCAGTGGTTACTGGGGTGGAGGTGTATGGGCTGTGCAGGGCACAGGCATTGGAGGGAGCTGCTTCTCTTGTTTCCACTGAGAACTATGCATAATGTGAATTGAATTGCTGCCCTCTGCTTGGAGCTTAGTTTATTCAACTTTACTATAGGTATGTACAGTCGCAAACCACAAAATGTTTCAGTCAATGATGGACCACATAGGTGATGGTTGCTCCACAATATAGCACACACACACACACACACACACACACACACATAGCAGGCTATGCCATCTAGGTTTGGGTAAGTACACTCAAGGATGTTCACATAACAAAATAATTACACAAAATTCTTTTAAGAATTATCCCTGCCATTCAATGATAAATGACTGTATGTATAGGAAAAAATATAGTATGTAGGGTTTTATTCTAACCATGGTTTCAGGCATCCAGTGGGGGTCTTTAAATTGGCCTGAAACAAAGCAACACCTACTCAGTACTAAAGGGATGTTATTGCAATGAAAGCATGTGAACATGCAGATTCGCTGCAGTTGGTATTATTTTTTTCCTTTTTAACTGGAAATTAATCACCATTGCTGGCCAAAAAGTACAGATCTAGATTCATCACCTCCATCTACCTCAGGAATTCATTTACTAAGTTATCATGAGAAAAAGTATGAAATGATTTAAATGATAGAATTTGGGTTGTTTTCTTCTTAAGAGAGCATGTTTTGGTGCATGCATACTTCTTTGCCTTCCTTTGGAATGGTTCATATTAAATGCAAACTCTGGACAACACTGCTCATTTATCCAGGACTTTTAAAGAACTTGAGCTTGTAGTTTGTTTTAAAAAATCCAGTAATGTGTGAATGCAGTAATATGTGGCACTCCTGGACATTGTGTCTGTGTGCACTGCAGTGGCATTCATACTCTGTCCTTGACATTACCATTAATCATAACACATGCTTGTGTTTATAAATGGCCGTGAACTTTTCTTCTTTTTTTGACATGGGGGTCTTACTATATTGCTATCAGGGTTTGGATATGAGGTGTTCCTCAAAAGCTCCTGTTAAGACAGGACTATTCAGAGGTAAGATGATTAGATTATGAGAGCTATAACCTGATCAGTCCATCCTGTTTGAATGGATTGACGGGGAGGTAACTGTAGGCAGGTGTGGTGTGGCTGGAGGAGGAGGTGGATCACTGAGGGCATACCCTGGAAAGGTTCATCTTCCCATAGCCCCTTCCCACCTCTCTCTCAGCTTCCTGACCGTGCCATGACCTGAGCAGCTTTCCTTACACTGGGCTCTTCCATCATGATGTCCTGCCTCACCTTGGGCCCCGAGAAATGGAGTTGGCTGTCTATGGAATGAAACCATAAGCCCCAAGTAAACTTTATGTTCCTCTAGGTTGTTCTTGTCAGATATTTTGGTCACAGCAAAACAAAAGCAGATTAAACCAGTCCACACTGTTCTCCAACTCCCAGATTCAAGCAATCCCATCCTTCTGCCTCAGCCTCCCACCTAGCAGGGGTTACAGGCACGTGCCTCTGCATCAGGCTGGGGACACACTTTTTATTTATTGTATTCACTCATCTGCAAATATGCATCTTTATAAGAATCAACATTTTACAAGACTTTGAATCAGACATCTTCCCTGGGGCCCCTTCCTGACTCTCTCGCTGGCACTGACCAGCTCCTGCAGGAGGATACTCCCACTTCAAGTCCATTCTTTTGGTCAGAGGCCAGTTCCTGGAATCAGCTCAAACAAGACAGATCAAGAAATGCAAAGTGAAATTCACAGCCTGAGAATAAGAAAGGGAACAGGAATAAAGCAAGATGGAGACACTGATGGCAATGTCCTGTTGCCCCACTTTAAGCGGCTCCTTGCTCTCAAGAATGGGAAGTCACCATGTGATGGACATGAAACTGGAATGTCCTGGATGGCCAAAGAATATGGAAAGGTACAGATTTCCATTAAAGATAATGTCAAACTTCATAGTTCATCTACTGTTGTTGTATTTATATAACTGTTTTTCCCTGAGAGGGTAAAGAAAAGACATGCAAAACATGTACATGTCACCCTTGTGGTGGTTGCTGACAGGGATCCTGAGCCTACCACACATTGCCAAGTCCCTCAGAATTTCCTTTGAAATCTAGAAGGAAGGTTCTGTGACTCCACAACTCTTATATTCTGCATACCTACAGAAGGTTATATTCTGCATACCTACAAAATGAGCACTATGTGGATGATGCTAAAGTTTGCTGCCAGGGTAAGTATCCAGGGCCCCTTGAACTATGGCAGTAGCAGCCTCTGTGTTCCTGGACAGGTGAACATGGGGGGAAAAATCTCAGGGAAATAATTCCCCAAGTATCCCTTCACAAGCAAGGCACCCCAGTGCTCTCAAAGCAGTCTAAGGAGTTTACACTTTTTACTCATTTGGGCCTGGGATGGATGGATGGGATCTAGCCAATTCCTGAGATGTACACAAGGCATTTTTCCTCTTGTCCCAGAGCAAAGTGCTTGGTTTATTCTTAATGGCACCAATATCTTCAGCATCTGCAGCATCTGTACCCTTCTTGGCCACAACTTTAAACTCTTTGTGACCCAACTGCAAGTTATTTAGATCTTTCCACTCTGCTCTTTGTTCTATCTGTGCCACCACCACGTGAATGCTGTGGTGCTTTGACATTTCCTCTACAAGGTTATTTAGTCCATCACCTTTAAACTCAGATTCACAGAAAGTCTTAACGACTTGGTCAAAATTTAGCCAAGTTCTTTGCCAGAATATAAAGAGATGGCCTTTGCTCCAACTTCCAAGAGTTCTCATTCCCATCTGAAACCTCATGAATACAGTCTCTACGGTCTGCATTTCTATCAGCATTATGGTTTTTGTAAGCTCACACTAGAATCCTCCATCTTAAACTCCACTTACAACATTCTAGGGCTTCTCTAGCCTATACATCCAGACCCCTCCAAACTCCTCCCACAGACCAATTCCAAAGGCTTCTGAGCCACATGATCAGATATGATCACAGCAATAATCCCAATTCTCAGCACCAGTTTTCTCAAGTCAGCTTTTGGTCACTGTGACAGTGAACCTGAGAAAATCCACTTATATATTTTGGCCCATTGCCTCATGGGTTTGAGTCCATAGTCTGCTGGATGCATTGTTTCCATGCCTTTAGTGAATCAGTACTTCACAGTGGAAGAATGTGGCAGATCAAAGCTACTCACCTTACAGTGGCCAGGTAGGAGAGGCAGGGAGGGAGGAAGGAAGGAACCAAGATCAAGATCTAGCCTTCAAAGCATAGCCCAACAACCCGCCTCTTTCAAATAGGCCCCATCAACTAAAGTTTCTGTCACCTCCCGATGGTGTCATTAGCTGGTGGCTAAGCCTCGTACACATAGGACTTTGGACAGATCAAAACTGTAGCAATCGTTAAAACTTGAACTAGTATAGCAAAGATTGAAACAAGAAGATAAAAATAACATTCTGAATAAAATGAAGCAATCATAATTGTATTAGGGCAGAAAGTCTTCTAGGGACAAAAGAGAAATAGCTATATTTTAAGGAAAAGCCTTGGATTATCCATGTTATTTTTACCTTGTTTTGAATAACTTGTGATGTTTATGTAAATTTTTTAAAAAACCAATTAGGGATTTCAAGGTTTACATGTGGTATTCACATAACAATTTCCAGAAACACAGATACTAGCTTGCTTTAGATGAACTACTAAATTGAAATAAATATACACATTAATTCAATTCTTACCATGGGAGAATACGCACACAGACACACACACACTCACGTACACTTCTGTGTCAGTAAAATATGCTACTATTGCTCCTATCTATGGATAGGTACAAAACTAGCAGAAAGAAATACATTCAAATAAATTAAGCTTATCTTGTAGGCTTAGTTAGGTATACATCTGCCTAACACACATCTGAACTGTAAAAAAGCATAGTGAGTATCTGGCTTTACAATTAAACCTTAATTGTTGTTTTTCCAAGTTTCTCTGTAGATATCTTGAATGTATGTTATTTTATGTGAAGATAATACCTCTTTCAATAATGCTTTATGATTATTCTTTATTATTATACCCCAATTGTTATGTGTTTGTTATTGTAATGTGGGTGTGTGTGCACGCACACATGTGTCTGCAAAAGGTAGATTTCAAAGCCTTATCAACCAATTCATAGAAATGAGGCCCAATGCCAGTGTTTTGAGAACTCAGTTCTCAAAGCAATTCTTCAGAATTTCACATACACACACACGTGCACACAGGCACACACATTTAACTGTTCCTTGTGGTCTTCAGTTGACTTCAGAGTCTATGAGGGAGGAAATTGGGTCATAAAAAATCAGCCCAACAACCTATTAAAGAATCATGCCTTCCAGAATGGCACCTTTCATGTTAGGTTAAGGTTATGAGCGATACTTTCTCACTTCATTTCATGTAGGAAATTGGTAAATGATATTAAAATTGTTTTGTCCACTGTCTGTAGTGGACATTAGAATATATTAGAACTGGACTTAATGGACATAGTCCATATAGGTGCCTAACACTATCATCATCTTATGTTATATGTTGCCACTGTCATATAATCTGAATTAAATTTTAGAAATTTGTTGTTGTTCTTGATTGGTGTTTGTGGGCTTTGGCTCTTACTAATTTGAAGTTTGCCTATCCTCCAGTTACTGACCTTTAGCAAAAAGATTTAAATGCACTCTAAGGACTCACTCTTTAAGGTATGAGGAGGTAAAAATCTCTTTATGTGACAAAGACATTATAATGTTAAGAACCTTCTAATTCATTTTTGGTGGGTTTAACACATGATGTATTGAGATTAGTTAAAACAAACAGTGACAGCGTTTAAGTTTACTAGTTCGTGATTTTATCCTACTTCAGGTTGAGGTAAATTTTTTTTTTTTTCGCTTCTTAGTTATAGTCCAATGATTTGGGAGTAGCTAAATGTATACTAAGAAGAGTTCAAAGTTAAATTTAACTATTATCTGATTTTTTTTACCCATGCTTTAGAGCCATGTGCCAGCATAGAGAGGACATTTGAGAGTCAAACCACGCAAACTAGTCTTCCACTTTCACCTCTGCAAAGAATGTCTCAAGAACCAGAAATGAATGAGGATTATGGTGGAGAACACAGATCTGTCCATTCAGAACATCCTTATGTGCAAGAGCAAAAGGGACTGTTCATCCTGTAAGGCAAAACAGAGTGGGAAAATAATGTACAACTCCTCACAAATCAGTCTGGTGGGTTTGTGGGGGGAAAAAATCAACATTACTGTTGATCCTGAGGAAGAGCCACTTCATGTTAACTAAAGGAGGAAAAAACTTGAATACCCTGTAATTTGACAAAGAATACACTTGGTAGTGAGGGTAAAATGCATCTGGAGGGTCTATCTGTAGTTTTGCAGACATTTCCTGAACAAACAGATTCTATTCTTAAAAAGATCTCTTTCATGCTCTGGGCCCCTGGAATATGCTTGCAAGTCATCTTGGCTTATTTAAATGAAAACGACTATGGAAATAATAACAACCCAGGAAGTCAACACGACTGAGCATTTTTTTAATATAGAAAACTAAAAATAAGGATCCCAAAAGTAGTTACAGTTGAAAAAGGACCACCATGAGTTTGATATGCAAATGAAAAATATGAACCCAAATTGGAAATTAGATATTAGACATATGCCTAAACCTAAGTTATCCAAAGAACCTTCCTGATTTGTGGCTTACTGCTCCATGGAAATGAATTATGCATATTACTCAAATAAGAAGACCCAGTATATTAGCTATGAAAGTTGCTTATAAGGTTATATTAAAATGAACCCTAATATTATGTATAAGTAAAAAGAAGTATTAAAGAAATTAAAATAGCTGAGCATGGTGGCGCACACCCTGTAATCCCAGCGACTCAGGAGACTGAGGCAGGAAAACATGAGTTCAAGGCCACCCTCAGCAATTTAATGAGGCCCTAAGCAACTCAGTGAGACTCTGTCTCTAAATAAAATACAAAAGAGGGCTGTGGCTCAGCACTTCTGAGTTCAATCCCCAGTCCCCCCCCCAAAAAAAAAATTAAAAATAATAAAAAAGGCACTATAAGAAATAGAGGGGGGCTGGGGATGTGGCTCAAGCGGTAGCACACTTGCCTGGCATGTGCGGGGCGCTGGGTTCAATCCTCAGCACCACATACAAATAAAATAAAGATGTTGTGTCCACCGAAAACTAAAAAATAAATATTAAAAATTTCTCTCTCTCTCTCTTTAAAAGAAAAAGAAATAGAGGATTTGTCTCTGAAGCCATTATATTATAATTGCAGTACTAGTTATCATACATCTTGAATTAGAAAAAGTGAGTTCTCTATCACATAGTGACAGAATATCCAATGTATGTCTAAATGAAGAATTATGGCAAGATAGAGGTTTAAGAATGAGATGGGCATCTTAGGAGCAGAGTTCCTGACACTCAAAAAAAAAAAAAAAAAAAAAACTCACCTTCAAAAGCAGGCAGGTGTTCACTTGCTGCTTCTCCTGGGTTTACCTATGAGTTAGATTGATTTCTGTTAATGAAAAGCTTATATATGAAAATGTGTTATGAATAGCTCATGTATAAGATGGAGTTATCTAAATATGAAATTGTGTCTACAGGTAGAATATTTCTACTAAATAATATCAGTTTAAGAAACCTTTCTCATAGTCTTTATTCCTTAATTTTAAGATAATTAAGTCTTTCTCTCAGCCCTCAGTGGTAGGGTACTTACCTCACATGTAACCAGGCCTTGGTCTCATCTGGCACCACCTCCCAAAACAAAAGATCCAAATGACATGTGAATTGGGAAATAATGTAGCTCTACACAGTGTGATCTTCTGGACCAAAATAAGCATAGAGTATGTTTCTTTTTAAAATATATATATGTATTTATTTTTTTAGGTGTAGATGGACACAACACAATGCCTTTATTTTCATGTGGTGCTGAGGATCCAACCCGGGTCCCTCCCGTGCTAGGCGAGCGCTCTACTACTGAGCCACAATCCCAGCCCCATAGAGCATGTTTCTAAGAGACGTAATAAGCTCTAGGGTTTTTTCCCCCTCTCTATTGATGGAAGGATAAATTACATTTCTTGAAACAATCCAATAGGAACATAATGGGATGGGAGCAATGAGTGAGAAGGGGTATAACAATGTATCTAGGTTTGAGAGAGTTTTACTGAGCCAAAAAGAATGAAATTATGTCACTTGGTGGTAAATGGGACTCTAGACCATCATGCTGAGTGAAAGAAGCCAAATGCAGAAAGTCAAGAGTCAGATGTTCTCTCTCATCTTGGAAGTGAGAGAGAAATAAGAAATTAAAACTGGCAGGAGATCTCATAAAAATAGAAGAAAGAACAGTGGAGCAGAGGAGGGGGATGGACAGGAAGGAAGAAGAGATGGGAGAGTGGGGGAAGAGCAGATGAAAGTAGCCAAACCATACCATGTGCCTGTGTGAACATGTCACAGTGAGGCCACTTTGATGAATTTCCACAATGCACCAATTCTTAAAAAATGTAAATGTGTGTGTGTGTGTGTGTGTGTGTATACATATATGGGAAGGCTTGAGAGTTGCAACAATATTTCTGCCAAACTAATGTTGTCATTGTGTCCTCATGTGTGCAAGTTTGTTTGCTTCAATCAAATCCTTTGGCCTTAAAATTCCAACATGTCGTATTTCCAGTTTTGCCAGCACCATTTGTTGAATAGGCTATCTTTTCTCCAGTGAATGTTTTTGGCACCCTTGTCTAGTATGAAATAACCATATTTATGTGGGTTTGTCTCTGTATCCTCTATTCTGTACCATTGGTCAAGTCTATTCTGGTGCCAATACCATCCTGTTTTTGTTACTATAGCTCTGTAGTATACTTTTAAGTTCTGGTACTGTGATGCCTCCCGCTTCACTTTTCTTGCTAAGGATTGCTTTAGGTATTCTGGGTCTCTTATTTTCCCAAATAAATTTCATGATTGCTTTTTCTATTTCTAAGAAGAATGCCATTGGGATTTTCATAGGAATTGCATTAAATCTGTATGACACTTTTGGTAGTATAGCCATTTTGACAATATTAATTCTTACTATCCAGGAGCATGAGAGATCATTCCATCTTCTGAGGTCTTCTTCAATTTCTTTCTTTAGTGTTCAATTTCTTTTTTCATTGTAGAGGTCTTTGACCTCTTTTGTTAGATTGATTCCCAGGTACTTTTTTTTGAGGCTATTGTGAATGGAATAGTTTTCCTAATTTCTCTTTCAGTGGATTCATCACTGATGTATAGGAATGTGTTTGATTTATGGGTGTTGATTTTATATTCTGCTGCTATGCTGAATTCATTTATTAGTTCTATAAGTTTTCTGGTAGAATTTTTTGGATCTTCTAGATATAAAATCATGTCATCAGCAAATAGTGATAGTTTCACTTCTTCTTTACCTATTTGTATCTCTTTATTCTTTCTTTCATCTAATTGCTTTGGCTAGAGTTTCAAGGATGATGTTGAATAGAAGTGATCCAGTTTTTAGCGGGAATGCCTTTAATTTTTCTCCATTTAGAATGATGCTGGCCTTGGGTTTAGCATATATAGCTTTTACAATGTTGAGGTATGTTCCTACTATCCCTAGTTTTTCTACTATTTTGAACATGGAGGTGTACCGTATTTTGTCAAATGCTTTTTCTGCATCTCTGGAGATGATCATATGATTCTTTTTTTTTTTAAAGTCTATTAATATGATAAATTACATTTATTGATTTCCATATGTTGAACCAACCCTGAATCCCTGGGATAAATCCCACTTGATCATGGTACATTATATTTTAATATGCTTCCATATGCAATTTTCCAGAATTTTATTGAGAATTTTTGCATCTATGTTCATCAGGGATATTAGTCTGAAGTTTTCTTTCCTTGATGTGTCTTTGCCTGGATTTAGGTGATATTAGACTCATCTTTGAGGAGTATTTGTGTTAATTCTTCTTTGAAAGTCTTGTAGAACTCGGCTGAGAATCCCCCTGGTCCTTGGTTGGTAGGCTTTTAATGGCATTTTCTAGTTCATTACTTGAAATTTATCTGTTTAAATCATGTATGACCTCCTCATTCAGTTTGGGTAGGTTGAAATTTGTCAATGTTTTTTGATGTCTTTGATATTTTCTATTTTATTAGAGTATAAATTAAACCTCTGTCTCTCACCCTGCCCAAAAATCAACTTCAACTGGATCAAAGACTTAGGCATTGGAACACAGAGACCCTGCACTTAATAGAAGAAAAAAGAGGCCCAAATCTTCACCACTTCAGCCTAGGATATGATTTCCTTAACAAGACTCCTGAAGCACAAGAAGTAAAATCAAGAATCAATAAATGGGATGGATTCAAATTAAAAAGCTTCTTCTCAGCGAAGGAAACAATTAATATCGTGATGAGAGAGCCTACGGATTAGGAGAAAATATTTACCACATGCACCTCCAATAAAGCATCTTTACAATATATGAAGAACTCAAATACTTAACACACACACACAAAAAAACCCCACAAATAACCCAATCAATAAATGGGCTAAGGAACTGAACAGACACTTCACAGAAGAAGAAATACAATTGATAAACAAATATACGAAAAAGTGTTCAACATCTCTAGCAATTAGAGAAATGCAAATCAAAACTACTCTAAGATTTCATCTCACACTAGTCAAAATGGCAATCATCAAGAATACAGGCAACAATAAATGTTGGCGAGAATGTGGGGAAAAGGTACACTTATATATTGCTGATGGGATTGCAAATTGGTACAACCACTATGGGAAACAGTTTGGAGATTCCTCAGAAAACTGGAAATGGAACAACCATTTGACCTGTCTACCCGACTCCTTGGTTTATACCCAAAGGACTTAAAATCAGCATACTATAGTGACACAGTCACATCAATGTTTATAGCAGCTCAATTCACAATAGCTAGACTATGGAACCCATCTAGGTGTCCCTCAATAGATGAATGGATAAAGAAAATGTGATCACACACACACACACACACACACACACACACACACTCAGTGGAATATTAATCAGCTTTAAAGAAGAGTAAAATTATGGCATTTGCCAGTAAATGGATAGAGTTGGAGAATTATCATGCTAAGTGAAAAAGCCAATCCCACAAAACCAAAGGCTAAATGTTTTCTCTAATATACAGATAATAAGGCGAGGGGGGGCACTAGGGAAGAATAGCGTTACCTTAGATTAGGTAGAGGGAAGTGATGGGAGAGAAGGGGAGGGGAAGTGGGGATAGGAAAGTTAGTAGAATGAAACAGACCTTATTATTGTATGTATATATGTGGCTGCATGATCAATATGATTCTGCAACATGTATCCTCAGAAAAATGAGAAATTATATCCCATCTATGTATAATATATCAAAGTACATAAATGTATTCTCCTGTCATGTATAACTAATTAAAACAAATTTTTAAAATTTTTTTTAAATTCTGACATGTCTACTTTGAATAATTTTGGCAACAAGTGTGTGTGTGTGTGTGTGTGTGTACACACATATATAATTTTTTTCACCACTTTCAAATGTTTTTGTTAAATCAGTACTTCCATCATACAGTTTTACAAAGATTGGTAAGTGTTGCCATGTATGATTTTATTAGTAAGTAGCATAAACCATGTAGCATAAACCCTCTGCCCCCAATCTGGAATTTGACTCCAAAGTAGGAGAGCTGAGTTCTCAGGCACATCCAGTTTTAAAGACAGACAAAGGCTCTGAGGTATTCTTTAAAGTAGATGAGGCTTGCCAACCCACACTAAGACATTGTTACTTTGCCAAAGGCACACATCTGATTAATGTGATGATTTTTATCTGGTCATTAATTGATACAGCATTATGAAACTGTGTCATCTCTTTTGGTGTCATGAAATACTAGGAAATGCCTTTTAGGACCCCCCCAGAAAAAGAATCCTTTAAGTTTTGTTGGTTTTATTCCTGTTATATGCAGTTAATTGGGTTAAAATAGGTTATCACTAGCTAGGTGCCGTGGCACACACCTTTAAGCCCAGCAAGTTGGGAGGCTGAGGCAGGAGGATCCTGATTCCGTGGCCAGCCTCAGCAACTTTGCGAGACCCAGTCTCAAAAAAAAGATACATCTTGGGATGCAGCTCAGGAAGAGAGCCCTGGGTTTAAAACACAAACAGGAAATTATGTATATATAACCCAGCTGTAAAATTCTGTGATTCTTGAATGTGAAATTTGGGGAGCGTCTTATTTTCCGTAGTTTCACACTGACAACGCAGCAGTTTCACTCTGCACTTGTGTGTGGCAAACTTTGGTGCATATAAGTCAGTGAGCATCTTCACATTTTTGATATCCCGTTTTGATATGCAAATGGAAACATAATTATAAAAGGCAATGGGGGGAGGAATGGCCTACTGCAGGAGAGAACAACTAGCTACTGAAACCCCATAATGTCCCTTTTTACTACAGGATACATTTTGTGTCTTTTTCTTCTGCCATTCCTTCAGCATGTGAAAATGTGAGTTAAGAAAGTGGATGAAAATAAAAGCTTAAAATGAAGAATGACTTTTTGTCTTTGAATTTTGGAAAATCTGTTCCTATCAAATAGAAGCAAAATTCAACTTACAAAACATTCGGTGACCTGTAATGATAAAATTACAGGCAAAACATTTTTATGGGTTCAACTCATGATGATTGAGCTAAGAGTCAAGTGATAAAAGTCAATGAAAACAGTTCTTGTAATTGCAGAGGAAGTTCTTCTTTGTATCACACTTTCGTTAAAGGTTGAGAGGGAAAATGAAGAAACCCAAAAGTATTGAGAGGAAGGGGTCAGCAAACCTGATAGTGCTGCTGCTGAGGGAGACCATAACTGTGGGTCCGTGTAACAACGAATGGGAGGGGAGACTGTAGAGCAGTGATTTCCTATTAAGAAGAAAGAAGAACGGGATGGGTAGGAGGACTATGGAAATATTTCCCAGTAGGTAGTGGGAAATCCAAAACTCGTTCTGATTTGGGCTAATTCTCACTATTAACCAGTGTCGTGCTGAGCAGTTACCCTGAATGACGTGATGTGACCCTTCTCCCTAATGCTGCGCCCTCTGCTTAGGTGCTTTAGATGGAGATCAGCAGTGGTTCTCAGCAGCTCTGCAGGCTCTCCTTGGGCTTCCGTGTCTCCAGAAGCCTTTCACACTGAACATCCGCCCTGTGGAGCTCGGCCTTGGCTGCCTGGGGAGACTAAGATTTCTCCCCATTACAGCTGCCACAGTACACGTGACCCCTTGTGGTTGCAGGAACCATGTTGCATCTTCCGCTGAGTTCTGCATGCTGCTGGAGCTCTGCCCAGTTCCACAGCTAAGTGGGTCTGCATCGGGCAGAAATGCTCAGATCCTGCGCAGGGCCACTTGAACATCAGAGAGAACTGTGGGGAAAGCCGAGTATGTGTTTCTTATGAGGGTTTGAGGCAGATCCCAGGGAAGTTCTGGGTTGTGAGGTTATGAACAGGGGGCAGCAGGGAGCAGAAAGATCAATGAATGTTGAGACCTCAACCTAGATTACTGTTTGGGACCAGTTTATCCTTCCCAAGGGACTGGAATGTTGATCACAGGCTCCGCACTACTTTGTGGTGCCATATAGGAGATGCTCACTGCAGGGACAACAGCCCTGGCCTGGGATAATATGAGATTTCCTGGGGCATTCAGAAGTTGTTGACTATTAGATGTGGGGATGTAAACACCTGGTACTGGGGTCTTCATTAGGCAATGCTGAGTGCCACTCCAGCTCTGAAGATCCCCGTGTTTGACCTGAAAAATCGTGTTCCCACTCCCCCTGACCAATCCTGCCTTACTCACATGCATGCATGCATGTAGATCTGGAAGCAGTCCCAATGAACTCTTGGATACCTCCAACTCATGGATTCTTTCCAGGAGCCCCATGTGACCCAAGCAGCCACTAGCAGGCATTTCTGCCCAACCCAGTCAGCATTAGCTTGGAAGAAATGTGCGGCAGAGAGTAAGTAATTGTCTTCTTCAGAACAACTTAGGTACTACTGTGGTGATAAATCAAGTGCAAAATATCAAGTGATATAGAAAGCAAGTCTTATTCTCTGTTGGTGTTTATATGCAATACCCATGGCTTGGGCATGCAACTATGCCACGGGGAGAAAAGGCAAACATGCTGATGCTCCAACTAAAGTACCTGCCTTCACAGGTCCCACTGCAGTAGAGTGCAGAACACACTGGAGTCTTACTCATTTCCTCTGATGTCCTGGTTTGGGGAGTCACATTTGCTTTCCTAAGGCAATTTGGTTTGATAACAGGTTACAAATGCTCATCATGCAATATGACTAGATAATCTCTTCAGACATCTTCTCTTTTTGCAATAGTATTTTTGTATTTCATGTAGATAATTCTCTCATTCCTTTCCCAAAAAAAGGACAACTCTAAATCTCACTAAGCTGAGAATCATGATGTTTTCCTTCACTTATTCCGTTCGCATGGAATAAGAGCTTATTCAGGTTGCAGGCTAAATGATCAAGATCATCAGTTTCCATCACTCCATCACATCATCAGCTGGTCTGCCAAGGAGGGTTTTCCTGTGGCTGGACACACGGGTGGCACTATTTGGATGTGATCATATGAAAGGAGAACGGTTCCTTCCAGACCTGGAAGCAGAGACGGTAAAGAGAGCATCTTTATGGTCTTTGCAGAAAAGCTCCATGTCACTAACAAAATGTAAACGTGATAGCTGTGTCTTGACTAGAATTGGGTTCACCTGCAAATGTACATATCTTACAAGGCCATGTGGACAGCCTCATTTTCTTATATATTGCAGGAGAATTTTTTAAATGACAGGGCAGGTGTGGATTATTCCAAAAATGAGAGATACTGTTCTACATGAGGTTGACTACATGCTGAACTTTGTCCCTGGAAGCCTATCATTTTCACCTCACAACTGGGAATTCCTGGCTTTTTTTTTTTCCTAGCACCGAGGTCAATTGAACACGGAGCCACATCCCCGGCCCTATTTTGTATTTTATTTAGAGACAGGGTCTCACTGAGTTGCTTAGGGTCTCACTACGTTGCTGAGGCTGGCTTTGAACTCACAAATCTCCTGCCTCAGCCTCCCAAGCCACTGGGATGACAGGCATGTGCCATCACTCCTGGCTGATTCCTGGCTTTCAATGCTTTCTCAAGGCAATTTAACCTTCCCATTGAGCGCATCCAAGAGACAACTTGATCCGAGCCGACCTGATGTGCTATGGTATAGAGCCTCGATAACATGAGGTAAAGACCCTCTTCTTGCCTTGTGCATGTCGTTAAAGTAATGGAAGCCAGTCTAGTAGAGTCAGGTAAATATTGTGACCAAAAGTGGAAACATTTACCCTTTCATTCTATTGGATCCCTCCAAAACTCAAAAACTTCTGTTTTTCTATTTTTGGCAATGTATTTATTTACATAGATTCAATAAGTGTTTGTTCCTCCTTGTAACAGGATATAATTGAAAACACGGCTTACCTTAGCAAGGCATTCAGTGGTACATCATTTTGAACTAGTTTATAGGTGCTAAAGGAAAAGCCTCATGTGTGCCATAGTGTAGCTATCAAGCCGAAGGAGCCCTTTAAAAGTAGGACACCTCAGTGCTCTCTTCTCAAATTGATCTTTTAGCAAAAAAATAAAATAAAAATTATATGTATATGATGATCTTCAGTAAATTGCTGAGGTGATTCCAAATAAAAACCTTACACACTTTTATTGGATTGTACATTGTTTTTAAGTTTTGAGTTGTCTCTGTAGAATGGATCAGAGCTAAAAGTTTTTAGTTTTCACTAAACCACGTCTACCACAAATTTTCTCCTGTCTCCCTGGGTCTTTCTTTTCTTTCTTCCTATTGTACATTACGCCTCTTTTTTCTTTTGTACTAAGATTGAACCCAGGGCTAGTACATGCTAGGCAAGTGCTCTACCACTTAACTACATTCTCGCCATTGCAAAAGCTGTATTTGTCAAGGTGTTTGCTAGAATGCTTATTCCTGACATCTTCCCCTAGGGAGGAGGGACCTGGGGTTGCTGTCCCTGTTTCCCAAAGCTCTCCTTAACATGAAACACTTAACAAGAAACACTTCTGCTGCTTAAGTCCAAAGGGTCCTCCAAGGGTGTCTTGTCCTGTACAATGATGTCAGATCGGGGAGGAAAGGTTTCACCCCAGATCTTTCTGACCAAGGTTCAGGAGCAGACCAAGTCTCAGGTAGCTGAGTAGGAATGTCATCAGGTCTAGCTGTGGGTGGTCCTCAGGTCTGACATGTGTGCTAAGCAGCCACTTGTCCTCCTGAAGCCCAGGTTTTCCCATTTCTATGATGGGAAGGACTTTGAGGACATAGTGGGACAATACTGTCTTACAGACTGTTAACATACATAGATGCTAAGGCTCTGGAGCTGAAAAAAACACCCTGAAAGCTATCTTGAATGCACTGTTTGCTCCTTTTCTATCCCCTTCATCAAATGTAATTTCAGAACCTTGGAACACTTTTCTCATGGACACTCACATCCTCCACATGCACAAATAGGAAGGGCTCAGTCTTCCTTGCAGTCTTCCAGTTGCAACCTGGTTGGTTGCAACCTGGATGGTTCATGGTGGTGCCACTGACTATATGTCCCCGCTTGTCCTCGCTAGTGTTACAGTGAGTCAACTCTGAAGTAAGCAGAGATCTACATGAGGTGGACCCTCCTGCAGGCACAAGGGAAAAGTTGGTGGAGTCCTGGGAACCATCCTTCAAGGGTTGAATCAGCTCCTGATTCACCACTTTCCTGGGATTTCAACATCATCCCACAACATCAGCCCAACCCTTCACTGGGTGAGTGTCTGTCACCTCCAAGGCACATAAGGTGCCTCTGCCACATACTACAACTTGTAAATGCTATTGCACATTTCTGAGCATCCTTACCACCTCTGAAAAGTGTGATGCTAAAGAACAAAGCTCATGGGGATTTTTTAGTATTGAAAGGGTATAAGAACCAGGAATTGTGTACCTAGCACCTGGCTCTGCACAAGGGGCTACTGCTTATGCTATATTCATTATGTATGTATTATTTATCTCTTTGCCCCCACTGAAGAAGTTCTCTGCTTCATGCTTCTAGCTTATGTCCATCTATGTTTGGGAAAATATTTAGAAAGCACACACAATTGCCCTGCTGTTAGGGAGTTTGGGGAATTCCACTAAGTGTGATAGAATACTTATATATTCCTTAATATAGCCTGTATAAGAGTCTCTGAGTTATGGCAGGAAAACAAAACAGTCGACTAAATGTATGGAAAGGTATTATATGTGGATCATTTATTCAACATGCACATACACACACACACACACACACACAGAGAGAGAGAGAGAGAGAGAGAGAGACAGAGACAGAGACAGAGACAGAGACAGAGAGAGACATTACTAATTTACATTAATTTTCTGAATATTTAGCACAATTCACTGAAAAAAAATAGAAAACAGTACCTGGGATTTAATTCTGTTCTTGGGTCAGATAGTCACAGATCTCATACATAAGCAGGTCAGACCCACACAATGTTAGCTCTGAAGCCTTCCTGACTTCCCAGAAATGTAAAGGCCTCCTCCCATCTCAGGACCAGGTTGACAGATCACAGGACCAGCTAAAAAGTGTGTGGATCTTAGGTTCAGAGTAAGTGTCCAAAGTGACAAAGATGTGGACTATGGCTGAGAGGAATTGAGAGAAACCAGAATATCCTATATATTACGATGCCTAAGAAGGAGCTGAACTCTTGGAGGCTATCCGTAAAAGATGAAAAATTCAAATAGTCCTGTGCATTGGGTCTCAGATTTCTTGCAAAGGAGAGGGGAGCATGGGGCTCAGAGCTGGCACATGAAATTCTGACCTTCAGCAAAATAAGTCCCCAGCTCTACCTGTCCTCCTTCATCCACACCATTCATCCCAACCACAGCACCAGGGGACCCCAAACTGGAGTAATGATGAACGACTTGTTCTCAGATCTCTCTGGAGACTAGCACATAGTGCTCAGGTGCATACAATTGTATGCCCTCTTCGTTGGAGAGTCAATAGGAAGCTGAGGCCCATGACTGTCTGAATCAACCTTACTGACCAGGTCTGCCATGGCCAGACAAACACAGAAGGCTTGGCCTATAGCCATGGAGTGTGAGGACCTGGGCCTTGGATTCACGCAATGGATTCTTGCAAAGAGAGTTTGGAAAGAAAGGCCAGGCCTGTGTCTCTGCTGTTCACTCATGTCTCCCCAGGAGTCTGTCTTTCATTTTGGCACCTTGCCACAGTGGTGCACTGCAAATCACTGTTTTCCACCATACATTGCTTTGTTAAAAACTTAAGTTGGCCTGTGTCAGGTCACCCCGACTGGAGCAGCACCGGAGCTTCCGTTCCACATTCTTCTGGATCAAAAGTACCATACAAAGTCAGCTGAGATAGAAACAGATGGTGTGTACACCCTACTCTGTCTGTATGTTTTGTTTGTTGATGGAATTCTCATCATGCAGGAATATGTTTTCTGGGATTAAATGGTCTTTGGAAAGTAAGTGACATTGGTGAACAACATGTCTGCTGTTTCGGGTCCTGCTCCATGAGCAACGGGCCTTTTATAGTGTTGGTCTAAAGCCAGTTCCAGAACCACTGGCAAAGCTAGGTTCTGCTCTGCAGCCAGATGCCCTTCAGCACTCGGTGTACCACCCCAGGTAGAAAGAGCTCCCGCGTCAGATCTGGAATCTATGCCAGCAGCGGAGAAAGAGCCACGTCTCATGACCCTATTATAGGGAACCCCTATAATAGCTCTAGAGCTCTCTGCCTTTGTTCTGTGAATGAAAAGATCCAGTGCATGAAGAAGATGAGTAACATGGCATTTTCTCCAAAGCTGCTGTCAGAGCCAATAACTCTGATGAACGTGGTAAATGGAGGAGCTCTGCAGAGAAGGCAGGAGCAGGCCATCCCCTTGGCAGCAATGATCTTAGACCCACCATTTCCTGAAAGTATTACAATGGTATGGAACAACCCCAACTCCTCCTGTGCAACCTGGACTAGTTTCTTTACCCCAGGCTTTCCCTGTTCATAGTAGAGCTGGGACCCTAAGAGTACCAGCTTCATCTGAGATGGAATAGTTAGGAAACAGGGTGGAACTGGCCCATATGATAGTGAAGGGTATTCACCCAGGCGCAGATGGAGCCATGTGTCACCTAGCCACCCCCGATGACCTGGCCATTCTTATCTCTTAGAATTCTACAGCAGACACCCAAGTAGCACCACTATTTATGACATCCCAGGGAATGTACATCTGAAGGACCAGATGCCTGGTGAGGTTGGGCAGAAAATACCATCTCATCAGAATTATCAAGACTGAGGATTCTGGATCTGGAAATAAGTGAGGATAGCCGAGAAGAAAATGCACTTCTCCTTTTTTTCACAAGAGTGCTAAGTCATCGTGAATTGCACACTATCAGTGTGTAGAGAAGAAATCCCATCTATCTGTAGAAGTCTCCTTCCACATCTAAGACTTGCTTATCTCATTCTCTGGGAGTGTGTGCACCTGCAGGCTCTAGATAGGGTGGATTTGTGGCCATGTGGCGCTCTCTCCCTCCCTAAAAACTCTTCAAGAAGGTGTTGCCCAGTGACTGCAAGGTCTCCATGCAGTCTCAGTGACACAGGAAGGACAAAGAGCAGCTGGCACTGACTATCTATCTGTGCCGCCATTATTTGGTTCAACAGTGTGGCCTCCTGTGTCGTCACTACCTGCCTTTGGGGTCTCAGCATGAAACCTGGGATAGGACCTGGTGGTGGAGCACTGAATCAAGGTGGCCAGGGTAAGCAACAAAGGGCTCAGGAAATTTTCTCTGTGGGTCTGTGGGCTGCATCTTTTCCTAAGTCAGCTTTTAGGAATCTAAACTGTGTCTAAAAACAGACCTGCATAAAATATAGTCCCTTTTCATGGGGCCACACATAGACTCAAAAGATATGTTGTGTGTCACATTCTCTCATTTGATTTGGGCTCTTTGGGATTCAAATGAAATCTTCCTTCCTGCATTGTTCATTGTGTCCAAGTTGTGCCCTTGTATGGCTTCCTGGTCAACTGCTCTCATCTGTCTCATCCAGGAAGGGATATATCAGCTGAGGCAGATAAATCTTGAACAGGCAGAGCTCCAGCTCACCCTGCCTTACCCAGACAGTTTATTTCTTCTTTCTCTAGGAGCACTTAAAACTCGGGGACTTCTCTTAACCACAAGCCATTCTCTCTGCTTTGCAGCACAGTTCAATAGGTATTCTGAAGAAAATGTGGAGAGAAGTATCCAGGCTGAGATGTTTTTCTTTTTCAATGGGAAGTGGATGAGGTCCCTACTACTGCCCCTTTCATGAGTCTTGGGGGTGTCTGGGAAGTCAGGGAGACAGAGGATAGGAATAGCCTTAACTAGAGGCCTTAACAAGGATTTCTGAGCAGTAAGTTTATTTCAACTGTCAGGCACAAGTCATATGTCAAAATTGGCTTTCAAAGATGCAGAGCAATAGAACTCTGTCCAATTGAAATCTAAACTGTCAAAACAGCTGTGGAGTTGAAATGGGGAGTGATATAAATGGTATCTCCCTTGGCAAATTCTTCAGATCTTTTAGGATTCAGAGGAAACCAATGAGAATCTCTCATCTAGGCTGTTAATTTGGGTCCTTTGGGTTCTCAAAAGGAATTTGGACTCACGTTTTCCTTTTTCTTAAACTTCTCCTTTCCACCCTCCTATCAGAATATGCTCCCAGAAATTCCAGCAGTCACATATGCAAAGATATAATGTGCATCAAGGAAACCAAGAGGCTGTGGTATTGATTGAAAGTGTTTGGAAAATTCAGGTTGGGTTGTAAGAGCAGGAGTCCCTGAGAATGGGTACAGTGATGTCAGTGTTCAGGAAGTGGTGATGAGCTGGCTGAATTAGCAGTTCTCTGGCTTCACTGCTGGTCCATCTGGCTGACATGTTTTCCAACGAGCTGCTGTGTATGTGGCAAGTAAGGCCTCCGGTTTTAAAAAACTAGAGACAAAATTCTTTAGGCAGACACCCGCTGTCCCTCTTCAGACTTTACTATACCACTGACAACAGAAGATCTCTTACCTATCATAGAGTGGGGACATCAGAGAAATCCCTATGACAGTGGGTCCGGGTCAGCTCAGCTCGGATCCTAATGGTTACACTTGCAAATGATTTTTGTGTTTGCTGTGACTCCTGCTCTACCCATTGCTCACACTACTAACTGGTCTTAGGATCATTACTCTAGTGCCCACCTGGCAAGTCCAAGAACTTCCAGATAGATTTTTCAGAAGGTTCTAAGTGACTCATGGGTTCCTGATCAGTTGATTCCTGATCAGAGCTCCTAAATTCCTACATAAAACAAAAAGAGAGTATTGCCACATAATACGCACAGAAGTCTTTACTCTGTCAGTCGGAGTTGGCACCTTGGGAGACCTTTTTTGAATCAAGGAGCAGAGAATTACCTCCAAGAAATTCTCTTATGGATCAATTGGCAAAAGTGACCTCTGAGGCATTGCCTCTAAATACTCATGGGAATGAGAAGCAAGGAGGTTCTCAAACCTGCTGCCAGAGACACTCTGCCCCTCCTCCACTATGGCTGGGTGTGGCTGGTACCTGGATACACATCAAGAGCTCAGAGGAAGGGACACTGGTCACTGGTGGTGCTGGAATGTGAGGTGAAGGCGGCTGAAACTGTCTCTGGCTGGCTAGTTTGCAGGAGGACCTGGCTTCTCTTGTGTCACTGGGATATTGATTGACATTCTTTGTCCCTGATTCCTCATCTCAAAACAAGAAAGATGAATCCTTCAGGCAGGCATCAACAGTGTGGCTATGAGGTTCATGGGAGGAAAGATAAGTGTGGGTGCCTTGCTCAGTCAGTCCTTCCTCAGAGGGATGATGACCAAAGTAGTGATAACTGTGTCAACTGCCTCCTCTGGAGACCTGTGAGGTGGGTGTACGTCATATCACACTTCCCACATGAGGAAGCTGCACGTGCTCAAGGTGAGAGCCCGGAGGAGTTAGTGGCGATAGCAGAAGGTGATTGCCTGTGGTAGGGAGGGGCTTTCCAGAGAGTCAGGAGACCAGGATCCTCCTTTCCAGCTGGAGATCTCAAGTCCAGAGAGCCAGGGATGTCCTAGTAAAGCACTTGTTTACCATGTTGTTTGAGATACCTGCAGCAGAGGGCCCAGAGCAAGATCCCAGAAGAGGCTGCATTCAGGGTGGGTTTGGGGCTAGAGGTGGGGACAGAACACACATTTTTGACTTGTGGAAATGTCACCATAGAGGCATAGAGCAGTGTTTGGTCTCCCTTGAAGCCAGCCCAGGGGAAAAGAGAGAGAGAATGGGAGGGAGGCACCCAATGGCTCCAGTTGGGATGCCTGAGTAGAGGGTCCAGGAATCAGGTTAATGGAATTTCAGGCCCTCTGTGTGCCCCTGGGACTGTGTCCTCATCTTCAGAACAACTCCGATGGCACACGGAGCCATTCCCTTTCTTGGCACCTTCCTCACTGATCTGGTGATGGTATGCACTGCAATGAAGGACCATGTGGGTGTGAGTGATTCTGTCCTTGGCAACCAGCATCCCGAGGGTTGGAGGAGAGTGCCCTGCACTTGGCTGAGAGACCCCAGCACTTGGACAACCTGTTCTCCAGAGAGTCTCACAGAGGCCTCTGTGTGCTAGAGCGGTCACATCCATCTTACCCAGGAGTGAAGGAGGCTGCACAGAAGCCCGTGTCCCTGTTCTCCACGTGGTGAGGCTGGCTGACAGCTAAGCTGCATTGGAGTTTAGCAGAGCTGACGATAGTCTCTTTCGGGTGGTACCATGAGAATAGAGTGAAGTTGAGACCCTCTGAGGGTAGGAAATACGTGTGTGGTCCCTACCCCCGTCCTGTGTATGGCCTGTTTCCCTGTCTTCAGAGAGAGTTGGGAATTAGAGCCCCAGAGCTCAGTTCCAATGTTCCTTTCCTCCAGAGCCAAAGGCTGAGCTGCTTCAGGGCTTTATCATGGACATCTCATGACCCTGGTGGGCACTGGAATTAATTCATGACAGAGGGTCAAGGTGTGGGGTGTTATTGGTGTATAATCCTCATGATGGACTTTGGTTGGGTTCCCTCCATGGAAATCTTATCAACTTTAATAAAATGAAGAAAGTAAATTGGGTGCCACAATAGGGGGAGACTAGGAATGCTCTATGCCCTGGGCTTTATTAGGAAGGTTTTGTACACACAAAAAGAATAAAAGCATCCCAGTGGGAGGTGTGTGTAGGGGACTAGAAATAAGTACAATTCTGTGGCAGGGATTCTTTGAACCCAACTCTGAGAAGAGCTTGGGGCTGGGGTGAGATTGAGGGAAGGAGGTTCCCCTTAAGGAAGGAAGTCCAGGACACCAGCCCCTTCCTCTTTCCTCTCCCAGGGTCCCCACGTCATTCTCAGTGCAGGCCCTGTGGGCTTGCTGCCTGTTTTCCTTACCCTGGGAAATCAAAGCTCTTCAAGAGATGCAGCTGTTCCCAGTGAGACGATTTGGAATGGGAGGAGGAATTTGAGGTCTGTTTCCATTCCATTGAGTGGCTCAGTGAGAACGGGTGAGGGCCAGCGTGGAGGTGTGTGAAAGCCCAGGGTGGGTGGAGAAGGTCTTCCTGGCTGGCAGCTGTGAGAGCCTGTGGCCACAGCTCCCCGGTTAGCCACACACCCTTTGGTGGGGTGATTGCTGGGGAACCAGGACTCCAGGTGCTGGGCAGGTGCTGGATGGTAAGGGGGTGGTATGTGATCTTGGCAGACTCAGATGGCTCTGCTGTCCTGCAAGTACTAACCGGTCTCTCTGCTTAGCTCCCACCCCAGCCAGCCATAGTAAGCTCAGTGTCAGTCCCAGGGACAGCTGATGGCCTAAACCAGCAGAGGCAGACTGCCTCAGGGCCCCGTGAGGTTAGGACCAAACGTGGCCTGTGGAATGAGAAAGTTGGAACTCAGTTTCTAGCACCAGCACTGACCAGCTTTGTGACTGGTATGATTTTTCTTACTGATGTTACTTGAGGCACCGTGATCATCAATTTAATGAGCGCTTCTAATCAGTTATGTTTTACCTATCTTTATTTATACTCACTATGTGTGATTGTTGTCTGTTAGTATGTTTCTTCATAATAACAGGTGTGTTATTCATTGTATTTTGTTCTTTTTTATTCATGATGGTTCATGTTTGGAGGTCATTGCTGTTAATGTACTTTGATTACTTTCTTGTAAATAAATATGAGATTGTGTCTAGCCATGATTTATGCTAGTCATGAAATATCTTTCTGGTGTGGAGAGTTTTACCAATCCTTCTGGGCTGAAGCCAAGTGCATGGATTGCATTTCTCTTTTGTGGAGCTAATCCCTGAATATATCCCATAAGGGAGATTTAGTGAATCAATGTTGTGTCTATGTTATTCTCTTTTCTGTGCTTTGATGTATGAGTTTGAATTTACTTTTTGCTATCTGGTGATAAAGGTATATGTATCATCATCTCTATCAGTATGTGTATATATAAATATATACTCCTCTTCCTTTGCAGTATTTCCATATGATAATGATCTGACCCAATCAATTAGTTAAGCCCTCAAAGAGTAAAGCCCAAATTCCTAATCCCACAGGATATTAACTGAGTAAATGCATAAAATATTATTGTGCAAACTAATTATAAAAACTCCTCAAAGTCTTCCAAAACCAAAGAGAAGAAAATACTTACAAATTCATTTTATGAGTTATACAGTGCCCTGAAAGCCTGGAAAAATCCATCATAAAAAAAGAAAGTTCTCGAGAATAACTTTCAAAAACACATATAAAATTCTAAAAATTACTAACATACAATATTCAAGTGAAAATTAACAGGATCATTCAAATGACCATGTAGAGTTTATCTCTATGATGCAAAGATGTTTAAATATATGCTAATAAATTGATGTTATATAACACATTCACAGAAATTTTAATGGAGTAAAAAAATTATTTTCTGAATAGATGTGGATGGAGCATATGATTAAATTCAGCAACCATTCATGGTAAGTACTCTAAAAAATATCTTAGTATACAAGAAATGTAACTCAGCACAATAAAGGCCAGATAACAGAAGCCCACCACTGACATCATATTCTCAGGGGAAAAGCTGAAATCTTTTTCTTTAAGACAAGAGAACAATGGCCACTCTTACTGGTGATCTTCAACATTATAATATATATCTATAAAAGAACTAAAGAAAATATAGGAGAAAGCACCACAAAACTGATCTTAGACATGGTTCTCCTTTTTTATTTTAGCTTGATCCCAAAAGCAACTAAAATGCAAAAGTGGATAAATCATATTCATGGAGTGAAAACCTTATGTACTAAAAGACAATTATTAGAATGAGAGGCAAAATATAGAACTGAAGAAAAACCATACATCTGCTAGGGTGTCATATCAAAAGTATAAAGGAACCTGTACTATCCAATAGTGAGAACACTCGTAACTTGATTTTACATGGCCAAAGGATATCAGTAGACATGTCTCAAAGAAGGATATTCAGCAGCCAACAAGTGCATGAAAAAAGAAAAAAGTTAAACATCACTCATCATCATAAAATTGTAGATTAAAACCACAGACAAATACTTTCTCAACAGGACTTTTACAGCTCAGGAAATAATACCAATAATTATCAAACAGATGGTATCAAATGAAAAAAAAAAACAACTTCTGAACAGCAAAGGAGATGAGTATGAAGAGAGAGCCTACAGAATGCTTGGAAATAACCAGGGCAGTGGAGTACACCTGGAATCTCAGCAACCCAGGAAGCTGAAGCAGGAGGATTGCAAGTTCAAGACCAGCCCCAGCAAGTTAATGAGGCCCTCAACAACTTAGTGAACTGGGAACTCAAAATAAAAAATAAAAGGGGCTGGGCATGTGGCTCAGTAGTAAGGTGCCTCTGGGTTCAATCACCAGTACCAAAAAAAAAAAAAAAAAAAAAAAAATCTTTGCCAGCTACTCTTATGAGGACTAATATCTAGAATATATGAAGACCTCAAAAAACTTTATGCTAAAAAAAAGCCCAAACAACCCGATCAATAAATGTGCAAATGAATTAAGTAGACATTTCTCAAAAGAAGAAATTCATATGGTCAACAAGTATATGAAAAAAAAATGTTTAACACTTTTAGCAATCAGGAAAAAGCAAATCAAAACCACACTGAAATTTCTCATCACTCCAGTTAGAATAGCAACTGTCAAGAATATAAGTAATAATAAATGCTGGTGAAGCTAATAGGGAAAGGAGACACTTATACATTGTTGGTAGGATTTTAAATTAGTACAATTAGTATGGAGTTTCTTCAAAGGTCTAGCAATGAAATTGTGTTATGACCCATCTGTGCTACCCATTGTTATTTTTCTCAAAGAATTTAAGTTAGCATACCATAGTGACACATGCATACCTAATGTCTATAGCATCATAATTCACAATATCCCAATGTGGAACCAGCCTAGGGGTGTGTCAACAGATGAATGGATAAATAAAATGTATTATATTTAAATGGTGGAATTTTATTCAGTTATAAAGAATGAAATTATGTCATTGGCTGGCAAATGGATGGAAGTATATAACATCCTGTTGAATGAAATAAGCCAGACAGAAAGTATAAGGGCATATAATTTCTCTCACCTGTGGAAGCTAGAAAGGAAAAATGTTTTTAAAAAGGATCTTATGTGCAGACTCAAGGTGACAGATGAGAGGAAGACTACATTCCTACTTGTTCACACACCAGAGAGTAGAAGATAAATTTCTCCCAGAGATGCATAAAAACCCAACACAGGAATACAAGAAATATGAATAACTAAGGTAACATGACAGCTCCTAAAATTCATAATTTACCAGCAATGTCACTCAAAGATATTGTAATGGGTGAAATACCAGATAAATTTTCAAAAGAATCATTACAAGAATGATCAATGAGTTCCCAGGATACACCGAAAAAAAAAAAAAGAATGAATTAAGGAAGTCAGTACAAGTTATGAATAAGAAGATAGAAATATTGAACTCAAAAAACTTAACACCAAAAAGAAAAACCAAACAACTCAAGCAATAAATGGGTTAAGGAGCTGAACAGATGCTTCTCAGAAGAAGATACACATTTGATCAACAAATATATGGAAAAAAATGTTCAACTCTAATAATTAGAGGAATGCAAATCAAAACTACTCTAAGATTTCATCTCATGCCTGTCAGAAGGGCAGTTATCAAGAATACAGGCAACAATAAATGTTGGTAAGAATGTGGGGGGAAAGGCACACTCCTACATTACTGGGGTAATTGCAAATTGGTGCAACAAATCTGGAAAGCAGTATGAAGATCCCTTACAAAACTTGGAATGGAACCACCATTTGACCCAGCTATACCAAAAGGACTCAAAATCAGCATACTGTAGTAATGCAGTCACATCAATGTTCATAGCAGGTCAATTCACAATAGCTAAACTATGAAAGCAACCTAGATGCCCTTCAATAGATAAATGGATAAAGAAACTGTGGTATATATAAACAACAGAATGTTGCTCAGAATTAAAAGAGAATAAAATCATGGCATTTGCAGGTAAATGGATGGAGTTGGAGAATGTCATGCTAAGTGAAGAAAGCCAATCCGCCAAAACCAAAGGCCAAATGTGCTCTCTGATAAGTGTATGCTGATCCAAAATGGGGAGGGGGACAGCATGGGAAAAATGGAGGAACTTTGATTGGGCAAAGGGGAGGGAGAGGAGGGTGGGTGCAGGGGGGCAGGAAAGAAGGTGGAATGAGATGGACATCATTACTCTAGGTACATGTAAGACTACACATAGGGTGTGATGCTGCATCATGTCTAACCATGTGCTACAATTGTGTACAATGAATCAAAATGCATTTTGCTGTCATATACACCGAATTAAAATAAATAAATAAATAAAAAGGAGCCTGGGTCAAAGACACCAGCTTTATTCTTTGAAATAATCAATAATATGGATTTTAAGCAACCCTACCAGATCTGGACAGCCTTGGATACCCCATTTTTTGTGTGTACAAACTACTTAAAGATCTGGATTACAGCCACAGCAAGGAAATCATGCACACGATGTTTCAAATCACCTCACAATGACAAATCACCAACTAAAAACAGCTGCCACCGGTGGACTGGGGCCTGGCAAAGTTCCATCACCTTGATCAGGAGTACAATGTTCCTGTAGCGTCAAGGTACTTCAAGGGACCAGAGCTTCTTGTGGACTGTCAGATACATGATTACAGCGGGGACACGTGGAGTTTGAGCTGTATGTTGGCAAGCGTGGTATTTCAGAAGGAACCTTCTTCCACAGACAGGACAGCTGTGACCAGCTTGTTTGCATCGCCAAGGTTCTGGGTACAGATGAGCTGTATGGGTATTGGAAGAAGTATCATATAGACCTAGATCCACGTCTCAAAGATATCCTGGGACATCATTCACAGAAACGCTGGGAAAACTTTATGCGTACTGAGAACAGGCACCTTGTTAGCCCTAAAGCCGGAGATCTTCAGGATAAACTCCCACAATATGACCATCAACAGACACTGACTGCCAAAGAAGCCATGAAGCTCCCGTACTTCTACCCAACGATGAAGGATCAGTCCCAGCCTTGGGCAGAGAATGCTGTGCTTTCCAGTGGTGTCATGGCAGCCCGAGGAGGACTGGAGACTGACAGGTAACACGGCCTTGAGGCTTGCCAATAAAACCAGCCACCAAACACAAACCTTGAAGGAAACTACAGTGTGATAAAAAGAGAGTCTAATCATTCCTTCTAAAAGCAAAGAGTCAAGACTTTAAAGTCAGTCAAAAAGAAAGACACTCCCCAGTATGAGACTACAGGGAGCCTCGATGGTAGGGTAAGGATGCCCACAGGTCAGGATCTGAGGGGCTCTCCCTTCAGAATGCATGGGAGATGAGAAACTCAGAGTTTTTGTACATTTACCTTCACTTTACAGGACACCACTATTGAGTTAACCTGTTTGGTCAACAAGCTCTGAATATCTGACTTCCTATCTATTCCATTGTGGTCTGGTTTCCTTTCCTCAGAATTCAGTCTCAAGTTTTAGCAAAACGTTACAGTCTATATTAACACACCAGCTTTATGAAAAAGAGATATTAAAACAATGACAGTATTTTTTAAGCTCTTTTAAAAATTCATGTTTTATGTGTTTTTTATGACATGAGCTCTCCAGGAAATGTCCTTCATCTTTGCAGTTTTCCTCTAAGTGTATTCATTTGTGAGCAAACTGCAGTCAATTTTAGAGTCCTCTTTAAATGAGATGCCATCAGCAGTCCATTGGTTTCATCAGAAGTTCCATGCTAAGTGGCTAACTTGGAATTCATAGAAACCTTTGTTGATTTGCCTAATTGTACACTCTTTTCTACCCACCTAATTTTCTTTCCTCTTAATTAATTCTATTCTTGACATCTTTTAACGCTAATTGTTTTACATAATGCCTGCCCCCACCAATAATGCTGGTGCAATTATCACTGTTGTGGATGACATATATGACACCTGGTATTTGATGTAATGCCAGATATAATACATGATTACTTAGTGCTTTATTGATGGCAATTGCTGATTCTACCATCTCTGTTGATTGTGCTGATTAACATTGTAGATGTCACAGTAGGAACTAAGTATTTAGCTTAATACTGTATATTGTTTGCATTGGTGGTTATTATTGTCTCCCTCTAATCTGTGAGATACTGGAAACCTACAGGGACACTACAAGCTCATAGGATAGAAACTTAGCTCCTTCAGACCCATATTACAGAGAGGTAGACACACAAACGATATGAAAAAGCAAGGGTACAATCCATTCCAAACAAACCAAAATGTCTCCACCACAGTCTCTATTGACATCGCAGTGGAGGAGATGTCAGTTGAACTGATATATGAGGTAAAAGATGATGTAGGAGTGAAATCAGAAACAAAATACAAGAAGTGAAAGGTCAACAAGGAGATTAAAATTCTGGGGAAAAAAATTAATTGGTAATCCTCAAAATGAAAGAATCAATAAACCAAATTAAAAATTCAATGGAAAGCATCATCAATAGATCGCAGCACTTGAAAGACCGAGTTTCAGGCAACAGAGACAAAGTCTATAATCTTGATAACAAAGTTGACCATGGAGAAAACATGTTGAGAGACAGCCACATATTCAAGAAATATAGGATAACCTTAAAAGGCAAAATTTAAGATTCACTGAGATAAAGGTTCTGAAATACAAACTAAATATTTTCAATGAGATAATATCAGACATTTTTCTAAACCTTAAGAAAGCAATGGAAATTCAAATATAAGAGGCTTGCAGGTCTTCAAATATATGAAATTACAACAGATCCACTCAATGCCATTAATTAATTATAAAAATATTCTTATTATGAAAATAACTGACATTCAGAATAAGGATAGAATTTGAAAAGCTGCTAGAGAAAAACTAGAGGTCACATTTAGAGGTAAAATAATCCAGATTTCAACTGATTTCTTAACCCAGCCCTAAAAGCTAGGAGGTCTTGGAATAATATATATGAAGCTCTAGAAGAAAGTGGGTGCCCACCAAGAATACTGTACCAGCAAAATTAAAACTTCTAACTAGAGGTGAAATAAAAGCCTTTCATGAAAAACAAAAGTAAAAGAATTTACAACTAGAAAGCCTTCACTACAAAACATAATAAAGTATTTCAAGAAGTATAAATGAAAACTACAGAACTAAAAAGTATAATTAATAATTTAGACTTAACTGACTATATAGACTATATAGACTATTTCATTCATTAGTGACTGAATATACTTTTTTCTCATTAGATATGGAACACTTTTTAAAGTGGAAATCTTAACCCACAGAAACTCTCAAGAAATACCAAAAAAAATATAGTGTTAATACCTTTTATCCTGTAAGATCTTAGTGGAAAAAAATTAGCAATCAATGATAAAATAGTAACTAACACCTGGAGACTAAATGATATACCGTTGAATGATGAATGGATAGCAGAAGAAATCAGAAGTGAAATTCAAAAATACTTGGAAGAAAATGAGAATACTGAAACAACAAATCAAAAACTCTGGTACAATATGAAGGCAGCTGTAAGAGGAAAGTTCATAGCACTGAGTTCATACGTTAAAAGACTAGAAAGACACCAAATAAATAAAATTCTAACATTACATTTTAAGTCCCTAGAAAAAGAATAACAAATCAACACCAAAAATAGAAATAAAAATGATTTCATTTTTGAAACCAGGAGAATATATTTAAAATTTAAAAATTTTAAACAGATCAATTTAAAGTAATAAAGCTAAAGAAGCAATCTAAAGCCTACCAACAAAGAAAAGCCCAGGACCAGATGGATTCTCAGCCAAGTTCTACCAGACCTTTAAAGAATAATTAATACTAATGCTTCTCAAATTATTCCATGAAACAGAAAAGGAGGTAACTCTTTCAAACTCATTCTATGAAGTGAGCATCACCCTGACACCAAAACCATACAAAGACACATCAAAGAAAGAAATTTCAGACCAATATCCTTGATGAACATCTATGCAAAAATTCTTAATAAAATACTGGCAATTCACATACAAAAACACATTATTAAAAAGATAGTGCACCATGATCAAGTGGGCTTCATCCCACTTCATTCCCATATGTTGGAACAACATATCAAAATCAATAAGTATAATTTACTATATAAATAGACTTAAAGATAGAAATCACCTGAATATTTCAATAGATGCAGGAAAAATCACATGACAATATACAGCATCCATTCGTATTCAAAACACTAGAATAACTGGGGATATAAGGAGCATACCTCAACATTTTAAAAGCTATATGCAGCTACCCTAAGGCCAGCGTCATTCTGAATGGAGAAAAATTGAAAGCATTCACTCTAAAAACAGGGACAAGACAAGGATGTCCTCTTTTACCACTTTTAATCAACATAGTCCCTGAACTGAAATGTTGGGGCATTGGTTTCTGTTCTAATTCCTAGGTCTTTGGTCTACTTTGAGTTGAATTTTGTGTAGGGTAAGAACTCTAACCAGAGCAATTAGACAAATGGAAGAAATTAAATCTATAAAAATAGGCAAAGAAGAACTCAAACTTTCTCTTTGTTGATGACATAATCCTGTATTTAGGAGACCTAAAAAACTCCATCAGAAAACTTCTAAAACTTATAAATGAATTCAGCAAAGTAAAGGATACAAGATTAACACCCTTAGATCAATTGCATTCCTAGACACCAATGATGAGTAAGCTGAAAGAGAAATTAAGAAAATTATTTCATTCACAAAAGCCTCAAAAAATACTTAGGAATCAATCTAATAAAAGAGGTGAAGAACTTCTACAATGAAAACTACAGATCACAGAAAAATTGAAGAAAACCTTAGGAGAATAGAAAGATCTCTTATGTTCTTGGACAGGCAGAATTAATATTGTCAAAATGTTTGTATTACCAAAAATGCTATGTAGATTCAATGCAATTCTCATTAAAATTCCAATGATGTTCTTCATAGATATAGAAAAAAGCAGTCATGAGATTCATTTGGTAAAATAAGAGGCCCAAAATAGCCAAAGCAATCCTTAGCGAGAAAAAAAAAAAAAATAGCAGGAGGCATCACAATACCAGATGTTAAATTATACTACAGAGCCACATGGTAACAAAAATGGCATGGTATTGGTGCCAAAACAGACAAATTGAAGATCAATGGAGCAGAAAACACAGAGGCAAACCCTCATAAATACAGTTATTGCATACTAGACAGCAGTGCCATAAACATGCATTGGAGAAAAGATAGCCTCTTCAACAAATGGTGCTGGGAAAACTGTAAATCCATATGTAGTAGAATTAAATTTACTACAAATTTCATTTCTCACCCTACATAAAATTTAACTCAAAGTAGATCAAAAGACCTAGGAATTAGACCAGAAACCAACACTCCAACATTTCAGTTCAGGGACTAAGTTTGTTAACAAGACTCCTAAAGCGCAAGAAGTTAAGATCAAAAATCAATAAATGGGATGACATCACACTAAATGGCATCACACTAAAAGGCTTTTTCACAGCAAAGGAAACAATCAAGAGCATGAAGACAGAGCCCACAGAATGGAAGAAAATATTTGCCAAACTGCACCTCAGAGAGGGCATTAATTTCCAGTATATGCAAAGAACTCAAAAAAAACTTTACACCAAAGAAAAAAACCCAAATATCTAAATAAATAAATGGGAAAAGAAAGTGAACACACACTTCACAGAAGAAGAAATATGTTCAGTCAACAAATATATTTTAAAAGTTCAATATTTCTAGCAGTTAGATAAATGCAAATTAAGACCACCCTGAGATGCCATCTCACTCAAGTCAGAATGGCAATTATCAAGAATATAAGTAACAATAAATGTTGGTGAGGATGTGGGGAAAAGTGTACACTCACACATTGCTGGTGGAACTGTACACTGATGCAACCACTCTGGGAAGCAGAATGGAGATCTCTGAAAAAAAATTTAATGGAACTACCATTTGACCCAGTTATCCCACTCCTTAGTGTATAGCCAAAGGATTTAAAATGAGCCTACTACAATGACACAGCCACATCAATGCTTAGAGCAGCACAATTCACAATAGCTAAGCTATGGAAGCAACCTAGGTGCCCTTTAACAGATAGATAGATAAAGAAAGAAAATATGGTATATACACAATGGAATATTACTCAGCCATAAAGAAGAATGAGATAATGGCATTTGCCAGTAAATTGATGGAACTGGCGGCTATAATGCCAAGCAAAATAAGCCAATCTAAAAAAAAAAAAAACAAAACCCAAAGGTAATGTTCTCTCTGATACATGGATGCTCATGCACAAAAAGGGAGGGGGCAGTGGGGAAAAATAGAAGTTCATTCGATTAGACAAAGGGGAATGAAGGTAAAGAGTTGGAATGGGAATAGGAAAGTCAATGAATTAGACATAATTTTCCTGTGTTCATATATGAATACATGACCAGTGAAACTCCACATCATGTATAACCACAAGAATGAGATCTTAAGTTATATTCCATGTATGCATAATATGTAAAATATATTCTACTATCATGTGTAGCTAAACAGAACAAATATATTTTTTAAAAAGAAATTAAGAAAGTAATTGCATTCACAAAGGCAAAAATATATAAGGCATGTTGAAAGATACCTAATCATGGAAGTGAAAGATCTGTACCATAAAAATCATATAAAACACTGATGAATGAAATGGTAGAGAACACAAAAAATAAAAACCTATCCCATGTTCCTATATCAAAAGAATTTAATATTGCTAAAATTACCATATTACCAAAACAAATCTATGAGTTTCCTTCAAGAAATATATACAATCATCCAAAAACGCTTGAAACCACAAAAGACCCTTAATAGTCAAAGTGATTCTGAGGGGGGTGGATAACCTGGAGGCACATCACATACCTGACTTCAAAACATACTACAAATTTCCAGTATTGGGGATTGCATGGTACAGCCATCAGAACAGACACAGGCAGAGACCCATGGAACAGATTGGAGGATCTAGAAAATCAATCCATGCTCGTACAGCCAACTGACTTTTCACAGAAGCATGCAGAACGTACAGTGTCCAAAAGACAGCCTCTTCCAAAAAGAGTGCCAGCACAATTAGACAAGGTTTAGATGCTTTCCTCTCGCCATACACAAACATCAACTCAAAATGAATCAGAGACCTAAATGTAGAACCTGAAACTATGCAATTACTTCAAGACCATGGTGTAGATAATGATGTCTGAGATCGGGCCTCAAAGGCAGACGCAACACAAGTCAAAATAGTCAGGTGGGATCATACCACTAAGAAGCTTCTGTTCAGCAAAGGAAATAATCAAGTGTTAAGAGACAACCTGCAAAATGCAAGAACAAGTTTGCAAATTATTCATACACTGGACTGACATCCAGAATATACACCAAGCAGCTCCAAAAGCTGACCACCAAAAAATATCATCCAATTTAAAAATGGCCTGAAGAACTAGAGACACTTCTCAAAAGAAGATATAGAAATGGCAAAAAGCAAGGATATGAAAAAATGCTGGAAACGGAAATAAAAAACAATCATGAGATACCATCTCACCCTGTTAGAACAATTAACACCAAATAGACCAAAAAAAAAAAAAAATGTGGGCAAGGATGCAGAGCAAAGGGACTTATACACTATCAGTGGAAATGAAACTAGTATAACCATTATGGAAAACAGTATTGAGATTGCTCCCAAACTAAAACTAGAACTACTATAGGATCTAATAATTTCACTAGTACCACAGCACAATCATTATGTGCAGAAGACACCTGTTTTCCCATATTTACCGCCGCACGAACCACAGTACTTGAAACATGCAGTCAACCCAGATGTCCAACAGCAGATGAATGGATAAAGAAAATGTGGTATATATACAAGATGGAATATTATTCAGCCATAAATAATAATGAAATCCTGTCATTTGCATCGACATAGATAGAATTGGAGGGCATGTTATGTGAAATTAGCAGACACAGAAAGACAAGTATATGTTCTCACACATTTGTGGAAATCCATAAATGTATCTCCTTAGAAAATCCACTGGAAAGGGAAATAGTTTTCACTAGAGACTGGGAATGGCAGGGGACAGTGGGAATAGAAACAGAGAGGAGGAATGGCTTCTGATTTTTCCATAACACACTATGGTAAATACTTGTTGAAACAATCCACGTATTTCAGAATGACTGGAAGAGTATGAAATTCTCAACACATAAAAAGGAGTAATGTTTGAAGAGATGTAAATGCTTATTACCTGACTGGATCACTACACGCTGTATCCATGTCTACCATAATCTACCCCACCAAGATGTACAAATACTACATCTGAATAAAAAAGAATTGTAACTCTGTAGGGGAATGGGTTTTGTGAGAAATCTGAATGCCGTGTTTTGCCTTTTGTGATGTTTCTAATATTATGCTGTCATAATATTTATAAGGATAATATCATACTTTTAAAAATGGAAATGAATACCAGAATTTTATACTGTAATATTCTTTAGTGGTCAGAATTTATGCTTTCCTGGTTTTAAAGCTAACGTGTTGAATTAAAGGTTTGAAATCATGTTCTATTCCCTCTCCTCCTAGGTAGCTTCATTTTAAAGTTTATAGATAGCCTAGATTTCTCACAAGAGTTCAGATATTTCGAAAGGGGATGGGTAATTCCTATTTCTTATCCTTTCATTGGCATCTGCTGATCTTTTCAAACTGTTCCTTGGTCGTGAATTCTTAAAACTTTTCAATGGAGTTAGATTTTCTTTGCTCTTGTACGGGCCTAATGTTAGATGTTCTTTTATACAAAGTTACATTCATTCTGTGCACACATATGGACCCTCATACACAGGGATTATTTTTTTGGTAAGTCTTCAAATGGTTTATCCAGGTTTCATCTTCATAAGAAGGTGCCACCAAAATGCTCTCTGGCCACCCTACAGTGTTTCCTTGTGCTTGTTGTGATCCTTCCCATCCTGTCCCCATACATCCCTGGTTCACTGTAAAGTTCAAGTGCTGCAAAAGATCTCTGGTCCTGGTGACTCACATTCCAAAATTGCACTTTTCTCTGGTCTCAGTTATAGAATTAAATTATCTATCATTTGCTTGCCAGTTACATAGATCAAAGTCAATACATTTACCCACAAAGGAATACATCTGTGTACTTTGATTAGCTCAGAGAGCATATCCCATGTGCCACAATTAATCATTGTAAAGACAGCCATCGGCCCGTGCTAACAGAAGTTCTCCTAGCACGGGTCGGTAGCTTCATTCCTGAAGGCAATTAAGAGACTCCTCTGGATGTCTCTGGCTACGAAGAGTTTCCTATGGGGAGGAATATCAGGAGGCCAAGCAAAGCAGGAATGAGTGACTTCCGGAATCCGCATGTTTTCTCTAATGGTGCAATGAATCTGTTGGACATGGAAATTCACAGCTTACATTATAATCACATCTCAGGGTTCTATTAAAAGCACCTTGATTCACTGGTACTTAATGTGCTACCTGGGATCTTTTCGTCAGTGAACACTGGGTAATCTCCCAAGGACATTTCAGACTCCCTTCTCATTCCCTTGAGGCATTACAAAGCCCATGCACCCAGCCCATAGAACTCATTTATTAAATTATTGTTGAATGAAACTAAATTTTGTTGCATTCCAATTGACCACCTGGAAAACCCTTGTGGTTGTTCTTCTTTAATAATCTTTAGTTGTCCCTTTGGTGAAAGACTGTTCAGTAGCTGCAACACTGGGAATAAGAATAAGTTATATTCCGTGTATGTATAATACATCTAAAATTATACTTTGCTATCGTGGATATCTAAAAATAACAAATTTTTAAAAAGAAAAAAATTTATCTGGGTTCTAGTTTCCTCCAGTGTAAAGTGGGGATAGTAACCTTACTACCTTCACAGTTTTACTTTGGTAATTGAGAGTAAATTACGTGCTTGCACACAGATGTTCGCTGTCGCTTATTATTTTTTTTCAATGTGGAGTGCTTCATAGATATGCATGTCATCTTTGCACAAGGGCCAGGCTAATCTCTGTATCATTCCAATGTTTGGATATATGCTGCCAATATGAACACCATTATCAGTTTTGATCACATAATAACCCCAAAACAGATACTCTCTCTGTTTTACACCTGAGGAAAAACTGAGGCTTAAATTAGATCACAAGTTCAAGACCAGAAGACCAGTAGAAGAAGAGCTGGTTTGTGAATTAGATCGGTTTGCAAGGTATCTGAGCTCCCTTCCTGCTCTCCACACTGCCCCCTTGTGCAGCTACTGCAACCTTTCCTATCCAGGAATGAGTTCATTATTCAGATGAAAATAGAATATTCATGAGATAATTTAAATTATGAAACCACAAAGGCAATGAGTGTTGAAATACATGGAGAATAAAAGGTGCAATCGTTATGATTAGAAAAGCTCCTAGATTTAACATTAAGGGAATTTCATTCCCCTTACTGATGTTTGTTGCTATATAGAAGAACACTAATTATGGCAGAACCATTAAAAGAGTTAGTGGTGCTTATGCAGATTTTTTCTCTTGCTATGATTAAAAAAAAAATAATGATTCTCCCAAATGCATTGAGCTTGGTCCCATTTTTCTAGCCAAGGGTGATAATGCTTTATACTTATAGACATTGAAAGAAATCAGTTTTAAGGCTGGGGCTGTGGCCCAGCGATAGCACACTTGCCTGTGTGAGGCACTGGGTTCGATTCTCAGCACCACATATAAATAAATAAAATAAAGGTCTATCAATAACAGTTACTGCTCAGTTAATCCTTATCAGGGGACTAATCCACTGAGTGGGTTAAGACTCTCATAATCCAATCATTTCACCTCTGAATGTTCTTGCATTGTCTCGCAAATGAGCTTTTGGGGTGTCCCCCAAACCACAACATTTCTGCAGAGATCATTATGACCAGAAATCCCTCTGATTAGCATATTTCATCATTTTGCCTTCATATCTCTAGAATATAGGAAATGAGACTGAAAGACCCACCGATTCCCTGTCCAAGAAAGACGCACGAGGCACTGGCTGCAAACGCAAGAGGTGATTTATTGATACACAGGCGCCTGCGGGTGCCCAGCGAAACCTCAGCCGGAGCTTCGGTGAACTGGCACACCGGGCTTTGGGGTACAGGATTTTTTATAGGGTCAAGGAGCAGGTTTCGCGCGCGCGGTAAGCAACAGGTTTCTTATTGGTTATTTTGAACCCAACATACAGGTTACCTAAAGGGTAAAGTTATTTTTCATTTTATGTTCCTGGAATTACACCATATGACAGTTACATATGAACATTCTGTTTTTTTTTCTATTCCTGCTTATTAGCCCCTGTTTAGTCAGGCATGCCCTGGAATCTATTCTTCTGCTCTTTCCCAACCATCCTGTTTTTCCCTTTTAATCGGTTACACTTAACTGATTTTCTGAAAAATACATCTGACGTCTGTGCAGGTGCGGAAGCAAGCCCTGGTGATTTATTACTGGGCCTAAAGTTATTGGGCTGGGGTCTTTCATTCCCCCCTTTTTCTTTATCATGGATAGAATCTTATATCCATTGTTCTGCTTGCTCAGGTTCTTGGATTAAGCTTGTGTGTGACCCTGTTTGTTGTTTAAGCAACTGGTACTGTTGAGTTAGAACCATAGTTTGGATTATAGAAAGTCTCTCTCTCATGAATTGCACCAATCTATTGAGTATGCAGGGTCCAAACGTTAGGATTATTAGCAGAATAACTAAAGGTCCCGCTATGGTGGATAGCAAAGTAGTTAACCATGGGGATTTGTTAAACCAGTGTTCAAACCATCCTTGTTGAGCCTCAAATTTTTTTTTTTTTTTTTTTTTTTTTTTGGCCAGCCTTTCAGTGACCTTTTTTATAGTTTCCCGGACTACCCCTGTATGGTCAGCGTAAAAACAACATTGTTTCTTTAAAACCACACAGAGACCACCTTTTCTAAGGAATAACAGATCTAATCCCCTTCTATTTTGTAGTACGACTTCTGCGAGGGAAGAGAGAGATTTCTCTAAGACAGTGATAGACTTGGTCACTTGATATTAGACCCCCGATTTATCTAACTACACTGACTACCTAACTTTAAATCTGGCTTCATTTTTTTTTTTTTTTAATTTGGGAACTCCTTACTGCTGTGAGGAAGGGGGACGAAGAGAATCTTTCTGGCTTCTTCAGGCTGAAAAGGGACGGCGTGGGGCATGCAGTTTGGAGTCCCCCTTAAAAATATCGGGTCTATCGAGTGGTCCATGATGAAAGTCTAATTGAGAAGTAATAGGCTGGAGGGCCATTTGAGTGATGGGTGGTCTATAAGAGAAACAAGAACTTATTAGTACTGGAACCATATTGATGCAGTAATAAATGCCACAGCACAGAAATATGCCAATGAGTATAATGGCCAAGACAAAGATTAACAATGTTTTCCATCAGGCAGTACCAGGAACTAGGAGCTAGGATATTGTTTCCACGAAAAAGTTGCTGAGGACATGGCTTCCATCTGAGCAGGTAAATCTTTAAAGATATTTGTCACATTGTCAGAAATGTCAGGGATGTCAACACAACAACTAACATGTAGGGTTACAGATGTCTTTTTCTTTAAGATATAGTTTAATAATTTAATGCCATCTGATCCTGCAAAATCCTTTTACTAGTATAACCTCTGTGTCTAATAGAGAAATCTTTAATTCTGTTACTTAGGGCTGGATAACCATATTAGCAAACATCAAGCCGACCTGCGTTGGCTAGAAATAAAGGCCTTAGACTAAAACTACTCTAGCAGTCCCTTTGACAGTTATCAGGCATTTCTGTCTAAGAATCTTTTTTGTAGCCTTCAGTCTACTTATTTATGGAAGTTACATTTAACTATTATTATCATTTAAGATGTCCAGGGACAGCTGTGCTTTGGCTTTGACTGTCTTTGCTAAGTGTTTAAGATGAAGCAAGTCAAACTGACTTTTGTTTCTACCTATTGTTTACAGTCAGCTGAGTTTCCCTGGGAGTCCTCGGGAACTTCATAGCAGCTTTTCAGTTCTGCTAGTGCCATTTGCGCTAGGATGGGTCCAGGCCTTGCTTGACCATATGGCTTCCCTCAGAAGCATCAGGGATGTCTCCCTTTTCTAATGACCCTCCTCTTTACAGCAAATGCACCGATTGGCTTTCTGTCCTCCACCGGTCTCATTAATCTCCCTGCTCAGGAGGTTATGTGGCCTAGAGTTGCTGAGCCCTTTGGAGAAGTCCCCTATTCCCTGATTCAGACTGACTCAGAGGGCAAGAGCCGAATATTGGTTTTCTTGGCCCTTTTAATTTAACTAATTTTAAAAACTTGATCTTAAACATCCAGCAAATAAGTTAACAGCCTTATATTAAGAGCACTGGGCTTTAATGTCTATCTCTCTATCCTGTAGGTGATAACTCCTTATCTTATGTTGACCCAGGTTGTGTTCTTAAAGCAATACCTCTTTAAAACATTAACAGGCAATCCTTAAACCATCTATAAGCAAACTACAAAACAAAACTAACTAGGGTAAAAACATATTTAGCTTATATAATAGCTACCTTGAATTTTGGCAGGGTTATACATCATAATTTCCTGTTTGAGATCCTAGTAATCTTGGCACAAACCTATTTTTGGACACAACTTTAACTGTACTGAAATCTGGCTTACTTTTTTCATAGCCACTTTCACATGTAGTGAGATGGGACAGAGCCTTATTTCAAGTAAGGCAGGGCTCTTTATAAATCTCAAGTACTATAGTTCTGAAGCTGATCATTTTACAAAGTTTACATAAATTGTTGTTCAAGTTTAATATCACACCTAAAACATGAATTAAAGGCTGAAAGCTTTTAACCTCTTATAGAAAAGTAGTAATGTACTTTTGTGTTTTGCAATAAAACCTTCACATAGATTAGGCTCTTATTAACTTAAAAATACATGAATTGTATCTCAGAGTAGAAAGTAACATGGAACCGTACATATCTTATTGATAACAAGTTCAGTTATAGAACACAAATGATATAATTGAATCTCCAACATGTTTTTTTTTTTTTTTAAGCCTAAAATTACCATACAACTTTAGAACACCAGCTTGATATAATGTTCTTTTGAAGCTTCTACCTTACAGACTTGTATACCTGGAAGATATGAACACATTAATAACACCATAATTACATAAACCTCCTTTTGTTCACATTTTGAAACAATACTTGTAAACTTTTAAATTTAAGCAGAGTTAACATTTTATTAGGGCCTTTTTGAACACCTAGAGAAACTTATAAGCTTAATTTTGAGGACATCTTTACTTTTATCTGTTTACCCAATCTAAATTGAACCGTTTGAATCACGTGAATTAAAGATATTTGGATCTATTTTTAATTTTTTTTTTTTTTATGAGCGCTCCTCATCTGTCAATTGTTATATCACTGTAGGATATATGGACATACACACATACAGACATACCGACATACAACACATAACAAGAGTGTGCACACATAACAATAATAAAGGCCTCGTAGCTTTTTGCAGATGAAATCTCCATTGCAATGTTTTTTTTTTTTTTTCTTGGGCCTGAGCTCCAAGCTGCTTCTGTTTGCATATCAGTTTAAGCCCTGACCAAGGTCTGGAAGGAGCAGGGAAAAAAAAAAACTGCTATTTTGAGCAGACACTTTAGGCCTAAGGCATTTTAACCTTAAGTTATATTTCCAGGTTTAGATGTTGAAAATTATGATACAAATTTAAGAAGCAATTTCCAAAATTTAAAATTTTATATCTTTTTACACTAGAAAAACTTGTTCACATAAAACTGGAAATAGGATCTCTACCATCAGAAGAAATTTCTTTAGTACCTCTAAGCCACTTTGCTTGTTCTGAAGTTTCTAAAGTAGCATTGAGTTACATTAAATTTGCCCACACACTACCATATATATCTGAAATTAAGCTTTGAAAATTTTTAAGACTATTACTATTTAATTATTTAATGTCATTTTTATGAGCCAGACCAACGTTTTAATTTCTTTTCAGGCTACCCAGTTCAAAATTGAAACTCTTTAAATTTTTTTTTTTTTTATCCCAAGTATTTAAGTTTTCTAGCATGAACTATCTAAAATCAAATTAAACAATTGCTTAAACCCAACTTTTAACTGCAAGATAGTGCAATGCTTTAGAAACCCATTCAGATACCAGATTGTTACAATAAAAATTATTATTATTATTTTTTTTAGACACACATTTAACCTAGATTATCCCTAAGAAACAATCAGACAACCAGATAAGAAAATATCTCTCCAGGTTTTGAACTTTCATTTAATTATGACTCCCATCAATGGCACCATAGACTTTCCCATGAGTGGACCAGATGTTTTCACGTAGGGGCAAATATAGGTGTAAAATCAAGGGTCCCAGTGTGACTGGCTTTACTGCATTTAGTGTCCCTTCTTTTTAAGTAAACAGAGGTAGCGTAATCCTTAAGATGTAGATAAGGACCCAGGGAACTCCCCAGAGCTAAATGGCTCTGGCAGCTGCTGGGAGTCCCTTAATCCTATCTTTCACCCATAGGATCAGTTCCTCCAGTTTGGTTTGACCTTAGGCATTAGGCATTTTTTTTTTTTCTTCTAACTTTTTAGTAGCCAGCTCCCAAAAAGTCCATCCTCTGCTTGCAGTTGTTTCGAGTGCTAAGCTTCCCCAAGAGAGCAGAGTGGGGACTCCTTAAAAGTCCCCTTGAGAGTGTTAAAATTTGTGACTGAAAATTTGGTTCCCATCTCTAAAGCCAATTAACACTAATTTAATAATGAGGATAGGGCTTTGAGAAAAGTCAAAGCGAGATGTTAAAGTTGTTATAGATTGTCCCATGTTAGTCTCAGGTGGAATGAGAAAATGCAGAGGCAAGGAGACAGATACAAATCAGACAGGACACAAAACACAAAGAACGCTGCGCGGCTTCGGGCAAAGGCAAGAAGACAGACACAAATATCAGACTGGACACAGAGAACGCTGCGCGGCTCGAGCACAAACCGAACGTACCTGACGGATTAGGGAGAGGAGGGATACCGTCACCTCCGTCACCCACGAGTACAGTGTACTCTACAGAACATTGGAGGCCCCCCAAGATGGGCCTCCCTGAGCCCCTGGGACGTCTCCCAGGGTGGCAGGGGAGAAGTCAGAGTTCGTCAACTCCTTCTCAAGCTGCCCAGAATACAGAGCGATTACGCGTAATCGTACAGACGCTGCGCATGAACAGATAACAAGATAACAACCAGACAGAGAGAGACACAAAATGACACGAACTGGCCAGCTTACCTCCCAGTGGTTATCGGGTGTTCCTCGGGCAGGGATCCGGACGGGGTTACAGGAGTTCTCCTGGCTGGCTCGCCAAATGAAAGACCCACCGATTCCCTGTCCAAGAAAGACGCACGAGGCACTGGCTGCAAACGCAAGAGGTGATTTATTGATACACAGGCGCCTGCGGGTGCCCAGCGAAACCTCAGCCGGAGCTTCGGTGAACTGGCACACCGGGCTTTGGGGTACAGGATTTTTTATAGGGTCAAGGAGCAGGTTTCGCGCGCGCGGTAAGCAACAGGTTTCTTATTGGTTATTTTGAACCCAACATACAGGTTACCTAAAGGGTAAAGTTATTTTTCATTTTATGTTCCTGGAATTACACCATATGACAGTTACATATGAACATTCTGTTTTTTTTTTCTATTCCTGCTTATTAGCCCCTGTTTAGTCAGGCATGCCCTGGAATCTATTCTTCTGCTCTTTCCCAACCATCCTGTTTTTCCCTTTTAATCGGTTACACTTAACTGATTTTCTGAAAAATACATCTGACGTCTGTGCAGGTGCGGAAGCAAGCCCTGGTGATTTATTACTGGGCCTAAAGTTATTGGGCTGGGGTCTTTCAAGACTATATGTAGAGCAGAGAAAGAGAAGAAATCCAAATGTGATTGCTGATGGTCCCACAGTCTAGGACAGCCTTAAATTTAAGCAGTCTGACCTCAAAGTCCACATTTATCAATATTTTATCTGCAAACCAGTAATAAAATGTCAAACTAGGGAACACTGAAAGTATATACAATGGTATGTGGCTGTCCTGTTGATACTCTTTCCTTGAGGGTTTTATTTGGACTTTTCTACAATCCACCTCACGTGAATTCACCCCAAAACAGGAGCACTCTTGCTCTGTACTCAGGATTTTATCAGGTTGCGGCACATACAAAGAAGAACCATTATCCATGAAAAACCAAAAAGCAAGATTAAAAAGGGAATGCTGGACTTGAGCATTGCAGCAGGAAAGGGTGCACTAAAATGTATCCACGTTTTTGAAGGTAGCAGAGGTGGAGGTTGAGCTCCATAGGGTCGGTAACAATTGGGGTGAAGAGAGTATATTTTCCTTTTATCCTCAGACATTTATTGTATATGTATTTTGTCACAAAAAAAATGAAAACAACAAATTCACATTTTTATTGCTGTAAGAAATACCTTTTAAAAAAGACTGACCCACATCATGAGCAACAGCACAGCTCTAAGGGTATCAGGCCTCCAGCGATGCTTCTCAGGATAGCACTTACTTATTTTGGCATTCTTAGAATAAAAACTCACTACAGACTCTGTTGAAATAAATTTTGTGAGCTCTAATCCTGTGGTTTTCCCAGGTAACCAAGTATAGAGGAGTTACTTTGAAAGGTCAATCATGGAGTCTTCCTTGAGGAAAGTGTTGATTTTCCCCCACTAGTATTTTAACCTGCTTGAAAGATAAGAAAATAAAGGCTAATCCTGCTGTAAAGTACTTTAACTAAAAACCACCTGTTAGGCATGTACACATTTCATTCATTAGGACTTCTGACCAAAATCATAGATGGGGAGCCAGGTGTGGTGGCACACCCCTCTAATCTCAGCAGCTCAGGAGGCTGAGGCAGGAGGCCTTAGCCATAGTGAGCCCTTGAGCAACTTAGCAAGACTCTGTCTCAAAATCAAAATTGAAAAGGGCTGGGGATGTGGCTCAGTGGTTAAGCACCTGGGTTCAATCCCTCATACCAAAAAAAAAAAAAAAAAAAAATGGGAGAGGGAAAGGAAGGAAGGAAAGAAAGAAAGTATCATAAATGAGGTTCCTCAACTCATTTGACATTTTGAGCTGGGTACTTTGTTGTAAGGATATTGTCAGATGCTTTGCAGCATCTCTGGCCTCCACCCACCAAATACCAGTTGCAACGGCCCCCACCTGGCCAGTTGTGAAAATCAAAATTATCTCCAGGCACTGTCAAAAGTCTCCTAGGGACAATATTATTCCCAGGTGGCAGCCACGGATGCACGGTTTAAAAAAAAACCCAATCATATAACAATAGAAAGTAAATTAGAGGGTGCCTCGGGCTCAAGGAATTAAGGGAAATTGAAAGTGACTGCCATTGGTCAAGGGGGTTGGTTATTGTAGAAGGATGACAGTGTTTTTAAATTGCAAGAGTGTTCCTTTCAGCCCATTGCTGATCAGGCACAGAGTTGCTGGGACCATTCATTAGTCTGCCAGCAGCTCTGGGTGGAGCCAGGATCTTCCAGTCCTTGAAAAGAAAAGGGAAGGAAGACCACACTGGCCCTGAAAGTAGCACCAGGTGATGTTTTGCATATGTGTGTGTGTGTGTGTGTGTGTGTGTGTGTGTGTGTGTGTGTGTTGTTTTGTTTCAGGTGATGTTGTTAATTAGGGGACCACATCCAGATGTCTCAGGGGTTTTGATGACAGCACTGCCTCCCAGTAGAAGCTCCTTGTTGTAAGTCCCCCAAAACAAAGCAAAGAGGAAAAGCAGTGCAGGATGGTTTAGTGTCACAGTGTGCCCCTCACACCCTGTCACTAGATGTCCCCTATTGGAAAAGGAGGATGGCTTTGGGCTTTGAAAAAAAAACAAAAAATGGGGGACTCAAAATGAACTCCAGCTCAGCGAGAGGAGCATGAAGCAGAAGAAAGACAACCAATTTGGTCAGAGGGTTAACTATCTCTTCCCCTGGTCCTATTCCTTCAGTGTCTTGATTAATTTTTCCCTGAACATCCGATTAGAGCTTAAATGAATTGCCTACTTCCTACCTGTGATCTGATTGCCTAATGATTGCACCGCCCCCTCTGTCCTAAACAACCCTGTCCCTAACAGTTTTCCTTTTCACCCCCTCCCCCACCCCAAATTAGATCTGATGCATTCAGTGGGCACAGAGGGGGTTCCTGTCCATCTTTGTGGGAAGGGACCTAACTTTCTGGGCAAAGAGGATCCCAGAATTATATAGATTGTTTTCCTCCCTTCCTATGCACTGGAGAAAGCCTCTTTAAAATAGGGAAGAATGCCTTGTAAATCTACATGATAAAGGGACAGAGCCAGAGACGGAGGGGAGACCGGAGAGAGAACTGCGGGATACCAGAGGGGGGAGGGGGCGGAGCTGAAGCCTGCAAAGCAAAGTGAGAAAGAAGGGGAAGGGGGGTGCTATTACAGAGCACCCCTCCCATCCCTGGGCTTTGAAGGATTCAATCAAAGGATTTAAACTCCACACCATTTTGCATCTGCTGTGTCTTCGCCTGACATACCACCCTGAGTGAGACTGACTGTGTCCTGGGCCAGGCAAAAACATGCACCTTTAGATTCTCCCTGGAAGTGTCCACTCAGAGGACCCTGAGATTGGTTTGAAAAAGCAAATGATGGACTATAATGTTGGGTGGTAACTATGAGCAGGTGGTGGGGGTATGGCTAGGAGAGGTGGGTCATTGGGAGGTGTGGTCTTGGGGATTGTACCTGAGATGCAGTGAGATGTATTTAGGATCTGAAGAATGAGACCTGTCGACAATGGAGGGTATAGTAGAATAACAGAATTTTAACAGACAGGAAACAGCTACCACAAGGAAGGGGTCCCAAGAGACTGGTCACTGAGGTGTGGCTGTCCAGGGGTTTATATGGTGTTGCTGGAGGTAACTTTTAAATCTACTGGCTAATGACTTTTAGGGAGGGGAATTGCTACACCCAGAGTGAGATACTTGGTGAGCATGCACCCCCTCTGTCCAATCAGGATGTTGATCGTGCACTGTTCATGTGCTCCATGGTTAGCTGGCTGGCTGGATCAGAGACTTTGCACACACAATTGCTGCTATGGAAATCTGCTATGGAGATCTCTGCCCTGTCTGCCTATCATATTTTTGGCTCCTCCTCTCAGTACCTTATCCCCCTGCTTCTTTCTCTCTCTCTCTCTCTCTCTCTCTCTCTCTCTCCCCCCCTCCCTCCCTTTCTCCCTCTCCCTCCCTTTCTCCCTTTCCCTCCCTCTCTCTTCCTCCCTCTCTCTTCCTCCCCCTGCCCCCCCACTTCCACCTCCTGCCAGGAGCAAAGCTGCTTTCCTCCACCAAGCTCTTCCACTGGTATGTTCTGCCTTTCTCAAGGCCCAAAGGAACGGAGTCAGCTCACCATGGACTAAATCTCTATGACCTTGAACCCCAAATAAACTTTTCCTCCTCTTGAGTTTTTGTAGCCATGAATTTTGGTCCCAGGGATGAGAAGCAGACTAACACAGACTACAAGCAGAGTGTTTCAGGATCCTGGAAATGAAATACTAGCATTCAGTTAAGCAAAGAGTGCCCCATAGAGACATCCCACTCTGCCTAAACAGAAACGTACTTTCTTGTTGTTTTAGAGGAACCTGATTTTCTGAATAAGGAAGGTTGGGCAGGGATAGTAACTGCTTGCTTTATAAGGTTCTCACTGAAATCAATGGAGTTTTTAGGACGGTAGTAGAATATGTGAAAGAAATTATTTTGTTGGAGAAAAGCTTCAGATTTCTCATGACATAGAAATTCTAAAATCCCTTCTTGGAATGAAGAAGAAGGGAGAGGGAAAGGCATGAGGAGATACTGGAGAGTGAAATCCACTAAATTACGCTGTGTCCATATACGAATATACCAAAGTGAATCCCACTTTTATATATAATACATTAATTTAAATATAATAAAGGGGAGACTTATAGAGAAAAGGAGTTGGGAGAGGAGAGGAAGGAAAAAAATGTACTGAGGAATGAGACTCATCAAATTATAAGCATGTATGATTATGTCACAAGGAATCCCACTATTATGTATAATTATAATGTACCAACAAAAATCATAAAGAAATTGTATAAACTTAAAATTAAGATTTGAGTGGGTGAACACCGGGGATTGAACTCAAAGGCACTCAACCACTGAGCCCCATCCCCAGACAGGGTCTCACTGAGTTGCTTAGGCCTCACTTTTACTGAGGCTGGCTTTGAACTCAAGATCCTCCTGCCTCAGCCTCTGAGCTGCTGGGATTACCGGCATGCATACACTATGCCTGGCTAAACTTAAAAAAAATATATATTGTAAAGCCCTTCCGTTCCATTTTCTGTTAAGAAAATGGAGAAAAGAGCTCATAACTTGAGGAGAGAGATGATCTGAGCACAAATCTACCTTCATTCATGTGTAGAATGTACTAAGGCTTATAGTTTTTGGGAATGCAGCTGAGGATCACGTGTGTGTCTGCAACCAATAAGAAGCAACGGGTGGGGAAATTGAGGCTCCACCCATCCGATCTAAGGGCCCCTTAGGATAGTCTCACCAGTGTGCTCAGGGTGCAGGGGGCATGTTCTGTGGTGTTGCATTCCCATTGGTTGGAAGGTGGAAAGAGGTGTGCCCTGCAGGGCCCTCTCAGTCTGGGGAGGTTAAGGCACACCTGTGAGCCCGGGTGGGGGCGCCATGACCCTGGCTCACCTGAGGGCTGCTCACTAGCAGTTCCGTGGTCCCACCTGACAGAGGCTGAGGAAGAGAAGCAGAGGGGTCAAGGGGGCGCTGTGACGCTAGGGCGTCCCACAGAGGAGGCCTGGTGCTTGGTCTGTGTGGCGAGGGCGGCCCCCAGGCCTGTGGTGGTAGCAACATGCTCAGGATCCTGAGAGGGTTTATTGCCTTACTTCGGAAGAGGGCGGAACCTGATGAGGGGCAGCAGAGGCTGCTGCAAGGTAGTCCTCTGTGAGTCCCCTTGGCCTCCACAGGAGGAGCCTCCTCAGAGGGGGCCTCTCCTCAGCCCGCCCAGGCTCACGGGGCTCACGGGGCTCACGGGGCTCGGGCCTAGCCGGAAGGGCAGCGGGGGTGCTGCCATGGTGTGCCTGGAGTGAGGGTGGCCCAGGGTCCTCCGTCGAACCTCGATCTTAAGTCTCCCGTTGGTCCAAAGGGGAAGGGTGTTTAGACGGCCACAGAGAAGGCCCTGCGGCTGCCACCCCCTTGCGTGACACCCCTTTCCATTTCCCGAGACGTGAACCGCCCTAATTCGGGGGTGAACTTGGTCTCTAACCCAAATAGGCATGTATTTGAAGCCGAGGGCGCGAGTCTTAACGTCTCCCGAAACCTTTTATTGCTTCCGGGAGATGTTGAAGGATCTGGAGAAACTGCTGGTGATGTTGAGGAAGGGTCGTCGCAGCCGTCCTGGAAGCTTAGAGTCTCCTGCATGCAGCCATGGTGATCGCATCAACATTCACACTCTCACTTGGGCAGGGCACTCACAGCTCCTAACAGGTGGCATCTATGTGTCAGTTAATACTCGCACCAACCCCGAGGCACAGAAACTTATCGACGTTGTTTAAAGGTGAAAACAGGTCCGAGGAGTGAAGAAATGTGCTCAGGGCCAGTGTAGGACTTATTTGTAGTGGGCATTTGCATTGGAGCTTAAATGATGTGATCTTTGTTTTTCTGTGTCATAGGTGACAGCAATTTGAGAACTATACAGGGGGTTGTGACAACTTTCTGTACTGATTATGGCCAGATTGATGGGTCCATCTACTTCAGTACTGATGCTGTGACTGGTAATGTGCCTCTGAAAGCTGGTCAAAAGGTTACTGCACTTGTGGAAGAAGATAAAGCATCTCATGTGTTGAAAGCCATCAAAGTAAGATGGAGGGCTGGGGATGTGGCTCAGTGGTTGAGTGCCCCCTGAGTTCAATCCCTAGTACCAAATTAATTAATTAATTAATTAATAATAAATAAATAATTGTTAATGATGATATCATTGGACTCTATAAAATTCTACAGATTTTCTGGTAAAGAGCCATCTTCTGGCTCAAGTTGTGGCTCGGTGGTAGAATGCTTGCCTAACGTGAGGCACTGGGTTCGATTCTCAGCACCATGTAAAAACAATAAAATAAAGGTATTGCGTCCATCTACAACTAAAAATACATATATATGTGTATGTGTGTGTATGTATGTATATATATATATATATATATATATATATATATATTCCTTTTCTGAGGTATGCGTTCAAGGTGGAATACATACGTCAAACACGGTGCATTTTAAACTTCTTATTCGTAGCTTCATTAAGGTATGGAGTTCTTGCATTATTTCCTCCAACACCATCTTTTTTCTTTATTGTGTATGTTTATTTTTCCTGTAAGATAAGTATGTCCATGTTGTCCATGTGGCTTTTGTGTTCAGCAGGAATTCTTGGGCTCATTCCAACTCATAATGTGCACACACATTCACTTGCCTTTTCTTCTGAAAGTTCTCTGTGCATTTACATGTCAACATTTGACTAGCCTGGATTTGATTGAGGTGAGCGGTCTGAGAGAAGGACCCATATCTTGGCTTGCTAATTGCTACCCAGTTGTCCCTTACGGTGAATTGGATGATCAATTCACTCTATCCCCCTGTTGATGGGAAAGGAAAGGCCATGTGTATGGTAAGATGTTTCTTCATAAGCCTTTGAATCTGTCTGTATGCCCTACTGTGTTAGTGATGGTAGCAAGGGAAAAGAAAAGGAATTTGGGAGAGGAGTTTGGCGTGAAATCTGGGTGGGGGCAGGGTGTGGTGGGGCGCCAGCCTGCTGTACAGTATGGCTGTGAGCTAGTGTGGAGTCAGGGCACAGAGTTATGAGAGGGTATATGAAGGATCACCCACTTGGATTCTGACAAAAGTGGTGCTGGATAGACAGCCAGGAGCCTGGTGCTTTCTTCCCCAAAGAAAGTGAATCTGGGCAAAAGGACCTTGAGATTGGTATTGACAGCTGGAAAGACATCAGTTTTGATATAGGAGTAGCAATGAAATAGGCTTTAGAAAAGACGTGGAAAAAACGTTACATCTTGGGGGCTCATGTTTCCAACAGAAATCTTTGAACCAAAAAAATATCACTCCTAGGACTTTGGCGCTACAGAAGTCAATGAGAGGGGTAGGCGATGCATTGCAAAGGATACAAACTAAATAACACATAATGTGGGATTGGATTGATTGATTATGACAATCCATTCATAGGGATGCTATATTACCCTTTCAGTAGTCTTGTTTTATGAGAAAGATTAGGACCTGAAACCTGTAACACTGCATGGCATATTAAGTTTTGTTTTGGAAACTGGGCATATATTTATTCACAGAAAAAAATGTCTGGAACATGATGAATGAAATAATACAGTTGATACCATAATATATTCTAGGCAATGGAAAACTGTAAATGATGGGTGCTTGTTTTCTGCTTCATATTCATCTGTCTTTTCCTTTTGTCTTTAATGAGAATGTATTGTTTGTGTAATTAAAAACAATTTTTTTTTTTTTGGTAGCAGGGACTGAACCCAGGGGTGCTTCACCAATGAGCCACATCCCCAGCCCTTTATATATTTTATTTAGAGACCGGACCGGGTCTTGCTAAGTTGCTTAGGGTCTCGCTAATTTGCTGAGGCTGGCTTTGAACTCGCGATCTTCCTGCCTCAACCTCCCAAGCCACTGGGATGACAGGAGTGTGCCATCATGCTCTAATCAAAAACAATTTTAAATAAGGATCGTTACTTCTGATGAGCTGAAATATTTGTACCCTCTCTGTGGTAGAAAAACTAGGCCCTAATGCCACTTGCCATTTTTAGATCTCTTCCTGTCGTGGTTATTTCTCCAACTCTCTCTCATGTTTTTCTCCCCCAGGACCAGATCTTGAAAATTGTGTTTTCCTCCCTGTTCTCCCAACCTGTGTTTGTTGTTCCTGTCTCTCTCTGCACCTGCCCCCACCCCCTTTGACCAGGTAAAGACTTCGTCTTCTTGCAGACAAAGCTCAAGTCTCACCTCCTCCAAATAAAACCCCGTTCTCTCCAAGGCTAAAATGTTCTCCCCCTGGGGATTTGCAAGACCCATTTTCAAACATGATTTATAGCCATTATCACAACTTGTTCAGAACTAGATATTTTCTCTATTGAACTTTGAATTCCTCTCTGGCAAGGACATTATATTTTTCATATTTGGGCCTAGTGCTGTGAACACATTAAACACGGATGCACAATTAACATTTTGGATGCGGTTTTGTAATCCACAAAGCACAGACGTTATTCTTAGCATCCTCTCATGTTTATGATGTACTTGTCATGCGAAATATATGGACTAGTGTCAAAGAGGGTAGTTTAAGATATTTCCTGAACACCAACGGTTCAACAGAGGTGGGCAGTGGCTGTATTTGCTGTGAGTCACAAAGTCCTTTGTCTCTGACACAGGAATCGTATGTCTTGCAAACCTACAATGACCAGGCTAACTCATTGAATTGTAGTTGTTATGAGGGAGATTCTTAGGGGATCATACACGTTCTTGTTGTAAAAATTAGTTTTGTTTGTAATAAGCGTTTCCATGTGTTACAGGTGGATGCTATATCTGACCATTTTGATGATTCTGGGCCATCTGACCTTGGAACCAGTGTTTTAATCAGTCGTGCCACCTTAGTGACAAAGGACGCGGTCTACATTAATAAAGATACTTGCTTCTCACTGTCTATCGTTCGTGATGGTATGTTTTGCATTTGCAGAGAAAGAGCTATGGCTATTACGTACTTGGCTGCAGTTTACAGCTCTTGGATATGTGACGTGGGCCCTAGGAATTGAAAAAAATGCACGATACAGGGACAGACAGGTGATATTCATAAAAACATCAGCGATTCCCTCCTTTGTGTGAATGCAGTCCTTAATGTCTATATAAAATTTCACTTATGTGTGTAATGTTAAGTCAAGGAAAACATTCTGCAAGTGAAAAGGATACCCTTCTCCAAAAAAATGAAATGCTTCAAAATGAGATTGGAGACAGCCTTATACCTCTGTGTGTGTGTGTGTGTGTGTGTGCGCGCGCGCACACATGTGTGCACATGCTCATTTTTGCATTCTATTTGTGATCGGCAGATAAGTTCCAAGATTTTGTTTCTAGCCAGTGCTATACTGGCAGGTACCCAAGTTCAATCATGTGCTCTCACCTATGTCCTTAGCTGACTCTCCCAAAGGAGTTGTGAATGTTGCTAGTTGATTAGTGAATCCCGTGCCGCTGCCAAAAAGTTGGCTGTGACACGTGGTTGACACTTTTCCGCATTTGACTTTGTTAAATCGGGACAGGAGAAACGGTGGCTACAGGCATATAAACTGACTTTCCAAGAGCAGGACTGATATGATTTATATGTCTGTTTAAATGTGTACAGAATGTACTTTACATACAATAGAAGGTGTGTTAGGGTATTACCATGTCAAAGGGACTTATGAAATGGAATGTGGCCTAAGTGAAGAGATAATGACGCTGAAATCTCTCCATGGTTATTTTAGGCTTCGTGCCTTATAAGGGCGACTGGCTAGAGGTCGAGTATTGCGTGCAGCCGGGCACCTCAAACATCAATGCCCTCTCCGTGAAGCCCATGAACTGTAGGCATGTGGATGAGGTAATCTGTGTCCATGTTTCACTGGTCATTCGTTTCTGCCTATCCTTCCTTTAACGATAATTTTCTTGAGGGAAAGTCTGTTGGGTGTGGTTAGAAATCTAGAACATGTATTTCTTGCCAAACAGAAACCTATTTTCTTATAGAAAAGGAAGGGCTTTCAAAAGGATCTAAATAAAATGTAATGTAGACCACATGCATAATTACTTTCTAAGTTATGTAGTTGGTTTTTTTTTTTTTTTTTTTTTTTTTTTTGTATTAGAAAGTTATTAGAGGGATATGGGAGTGGCTCCGTGGTAAGGCATCTGCCTAGCATGGGCCATGTCCTGAGTTCAGCTGAGTTCAGTTCCCAGGATCACCAAAAAAAAAAAAAGAAAAGAAAAGAAAGGAAGAAAGGAAGGAAGGAAGGAAGACAAGGAGAGAAAGAGAGAAAGAAAGAAAAAGAGAGAAATTGTCCAGCATGGTGACACATGCCTGTAATTCCAACTCCTTTGGAGGCCGAGGCAGGAGGATCAAAGTTTGGAGACTAGCCTCAGCAGCTTAGTTTTTCCCTGTCTAAAAAAATAAATTTAAAGGGGCTGGGGATGTAACTGGGGATGGTAGAGTACCCCCGGGTCTAATCCCCAGTACCAAAACAGACAACAACAAAAAATTCTGAGAGCAACAGTTAAGGAAAAGCAATTTGTGTGCCAGAAAGTTTGGGGAAAAAATGAATGAGGTGGGTTGTGAGTCTGGAGCTTACTGGCAAAAGCTGGGTAATGACTTGGGTACTGCAGCCTGAAGATGAGTAGGAAACTCAGGGAAATAGGATCCATGTCTATTGTGGGTAATATTTAGCCCAAGGTCTCTGGTCACAGTCTCGGGGCCCGTCTCCAGAGATTCCAATTTAATTGGCATGAGGTGGGACCTTGGCACTGGTGTGTTTTAAAAGCACCCCTGGCATTGCCAGTGTGCCAGGCAGGTTGGGAAATCAGTGCCAGGGTTGGAGTTGACCCACAGGTTAGAGGCAGAGTGAGGAGGTGCAGAGCTGGTGAGGATGGACTGTGCTTTTACACAACCATTCCCATCATTTCTCATCACAGGTCTGCATTAGCAGTGTACATGGGCGACATGGTGTGGTGGACGACACCATCTTTTTCACTTTGGATTCTCTGAAGCTTCCTGCCGGTTACGTACCTCAACCAAATGACATCGTTGACGTGGTCATAGTAGAGAGCGTTCAGTCCTGCTATATTTGGAGAGCAGTTTCTATGACCCCTGTGCACATATTGTAAAAGCAAAACCCTTTGTTTCCTGTTGGTCTTTATTCCCATGGGCAGTAAAGGGCCTGGTATTAAACCATTAAAGAAAAGCTAAGCTTAGTGAGCCCAAACAATACATTAAATTAGCCTTTTCTTGTAGACTTACTGGGTAGCTCCCTGGGGACCATGGTCCCACTTTAGAGATGTGCCTAATCTGTTCAAAAAGATGCTAAAACTGGTTCCTGATTGTAGGATAGAAGTAACGTTGCTATTAATTACACGGAAGGCCACAGTGGATGTTGACAGATGCATGGGCTGTGGATCCCACCACTATCCATTTAATTCTCCTCTTTGGCCAATGTGAAAGAGAGCTCTCGGAGTGAAACAGTGGGTTTTAGTCAGCCCAAGCAGGGGGTGATTGAATTCTTGGCTTTCCATGGCCAGGAGTGGATTCTGTGCTGATGGTGGGTGGTCTCGTTTGACTTTGAAGTAACCCAGGGAGGCAAAGTACTTAAGAGGCTGCAGGGCCAGCCCATTAATGGGCAGGATTTAAAGTCACAGCTTGCCTTCAGTTTTGAGTCCTCCTTCGGCTATCTGCCCAAATTTTATTTTTCCACAATATTCTCCATCTGTTGACACCATCTCAACCTATTAAATTTAGTGTTTACCTATGTCCCTTCTTTCCCATACTAGTATGGTAATTCCATGAAAAGAGGGCAGTTTTTGTTTGTTTTCATTAACCCACCAGCCAGCATGTACAATAGTGCCTGGTAGATACCAGGAGCACGTCGCATGTTATTAAGTTCAATAAATGAATTACCTGAGTGGCAATAATGCTCATCTGTGGTTAATTCATCATTCACTCCCTGGGAATAAAATTTTCTAGCATGCCATTAGGTCCTCAATGGATTTTTTAAACAAAAACATTGCCCATATGGTACCCTTCAGCCCCCTTGAGCCACTCTGTGGGAGAGGTGCATCCTGCCTACAGACATGGTTCAGGGGTCAAACACAGAGCCCCTTGATGCATGCATGTGTGTGTGTGTGTGTGTGTCTGTGTTGGGGGGTTGCTCGCCCAGAGGGAAGGATGTTACCTAAATCCCACAGGTATACTCCATGAAGCTTCCTGCCTTGCCTTCAGAGAGCATCTAACGAGGTAACTGTGTCGTTTTAAAGCTTTCAGCATCACAGAGAAGTGGCTGTGAGCTCAGCCCCAGTCCTGGGATTCCTAATTCCACCGTAACTCCCTGGCCCCCGGAATAAACAGGGTTTGCTTCTGGGTTTGTTTTACAGGTCTAGTGGGACCTCCCAACCATCCAGTGGTTACTTCTCCATTTTAAGGGAGTGGGGTAGTCAGGAATAGCTTGTGGAGGCTGTGTTTCCACTCACAAATTCTTGTCGATCCCATTTTACATGCCAGGCACTGGAGTGAAGCCAACAGGACCAAATCCCAGGCCCTAATGGAACTTGGCTTCTGTCACTGCCCCCTGGGCTTCCTGACCCATGGAGCAGGAACTCCCAGGAGAGAAAGGGCCAGCGGGAGCTGTGGCAGCTGCAGGTCCCTGGGGAAGTCATCATTCCAAAGCAGCTTCACACCAGTGGGAATTACACAGAAAGGCCAGGGTTGGAACTGAGAGGTGCGGGAGCCATGGATTCCAGGACCTCCCATTCATTCTCCAGTCTGGCAGATGCATTAGCGTGTTCTCAGAGAACAACTGTGGATTTTGTCAGCCCAGTCAGGTGTGAATCAGCCACAGCTACTGTACCCCCAGGAAAGGAAGTAAGACAATGATCTTGAGAAGAGGTTGGAAAAGTAGTGGTCTTGGGCCAAGTGTAGTCCACTGCCTGAAATGAGGCTTTGAAATGGAGTTCCATTAAAGGACTTTGAAAATTTTGAGGGCCAGGTGCATGTATGTACGGTGTTTGTGATCGCAGTGATGGACATCGTTTATGGAGAGAGCTGCTTTTGGGGGGGGGGCAGCCAAATTGTAAGGCTTTTATTATAACCAGTATTCATCGATTATTATCTAATGAAGTCTTCTCAATATCTTTAAATACACAAACAGTACATCAACTCTTCTTAGGCTAGGAGTATTTATTGCTAATGTTATTTTTTTTGGAGATGTTAGTCATTCAATCATAATTCTTTCAGATCACCAAGGAAGCATTTAGTTTGTTAAATTGATAAGTCCACTCAGTATTGGGGAACCAGAACATCATCTGCAAGATATTTACAAATCCAGGACAATTATATATGTGTTTTTGTCGACTGAAACATATACATATGTTCATACACAAAAAAGTGAAAAGATCAATGTGGAGTCAGACAGACCTGGGTTCACAATCTTGGTTCTGCTGATAACATATATGTGACAATTATGTCACTTCTCTAGCTTCATTTGCTCCACTTAAAAATGAGGATATATTTAATAAAAAATAGCTACAAATTTTGAACAATTATTACTATGTGTGAAATCAGAATAAATGTTTTAGAGGCACAATCTCTTTTAATTCTCAAGGCAACTTTATGAAAGAAGTAGGAGAGGTGCTTGAAGCATCTCATCCCGACTGTGTTTTATCTACTACTACTTGTATTTCTGATGGATTATCCTTCATCATTTCAAGGTCCACTGTATCCCCCTAAGGGGTGTGTTTTGTGACTGTAAAGGACCCCTCTTTGTCATGCTTAATGTGTGGTTTTCTGGTTCCTGGGAAGATAAAAATGCCATCACTTCATCCATACCTCCAAGGATCCCTATTCCTTTTTGTTGGAGGACATGGACTTTAGACCCAAAGGTGTCCTCTCTGTATGCAAAGAGAATTGTGACTTACACCCTCATCGTGAGCAAGAGTCCAAAAGCAGAGTTTGTTCTACGTTTCCCTTTCTTTCCACCTTTCTGTGTTTATTGCTTCCTTCTTGGACCTCTGGAACTTTGCCACCCTTCATCCTCACTGTATTTACTTATTTGCAGAATCCTGTTGTATATACCTGGCATTGGCAAAGGGCTACTGTGATAAAGATCTATAATGAGGCCTCCTATGAGTTGGTGATACCTTCCCCCAGGCGCCAGTCCAATAACAAGGACAAGGTTTTGAGAAAGAGGGAAAGGAAGTTTTATTGCTTTGTGAGCAAAGGAGAAACACGGGGGACTGCTGTCCCAGAGGCTGTGATTCTAACTCTCAGTGGGAACAGTGAGTGGGGTTTTAAGGGGGACACAAAGGCTGCACTCCAGTGGTTCCCTGTCAAGAGTCATAATTCATTTGTAGCCTTGAGAGACAAGGACCCGCTGCTGCCAGCCCCAAAGTCCAGATTCCTTCACTCCTGTGGTCCATGAGTTCAAAGACAGATGACTCTGTCTAGGATGGGAAGAAGGTTAACCTTGTTTTCCCCATGGTTAGGGAAGGGGCGAGCTCCCAGTCAAACTAGGAGCAGCCAGCGTGTGACTCCATTAAAATGGTGCGGTGAGCAGTGCAGTGACCATGACTGACTGACTGGAGTCAGGAGAACTGGGGATGCCTGATTGTGCTGTACAAGCAGGACTCTGAACCCCTGCCATCATCCAGCCCCTGCCAGGCTGCATTTTGAAAGATGAGGAGAGCTAATAACCTGTACTTGTGGAAGCTCCATCAATGGCCGTGTAGCTCAGGAATAAAGGGGCACGTTGTCCCCATCCCACCAGGCAGAAAGAGCCAGTTAACATCAACGGTAAAATTTCCAAGCTAGGAAAAGTTTCTGGCATGTTCTGTGGACTAAAAGGATGAAGGAGGGTGAGTCTGGCGAGTAAATGTGGGATGGCATGAAAGAGGGATGACAGGAAAGGAGAGTGTCATTGCCATGGGGAGCCAGATGGCACAGAGCCCTGGCCCTGTGTTCAGTGCATAACTTTATTGATACCGGAGATGGGAACTTTGGGCTGGGTGAAGGTGAACATGGAATCGAGTCAAGTGAGCAGAAATACATCAGCAAGGTTTTCACTGGGGCTTCAGCTGAGGGGAGAGAGCTGTGACTGAGAGGAAGGAGGACATGGCTGCTCCCTGAACAAAGGGAGATGCACATTTTTATTGATTTGCTGGGCTGGGTTGGGCTAGGTCGTGGTAACTTCCACTGGCCAGGGAAAACATTTCCAAGCCATGTTCCATCCTGCACAGTTGTTCTAATGGGCTTAGTGGCTCTTGCTTTATGTGGTACTGGTCTTGAGCTGCCAGGGAGCCTAAATTTTCATTTTATTTTGCCACTAAGTTGTGTTTTAATAACATATTACTTGTTCAACTTCTGGTCATGGTGTGTCCTATTTCTTATTCCACTAAGATGAAGACTCCTGTGTTTGTGGTTTCAGTGTAAAACTACCCAGATTGTCTGCACACATCTGACACAAGGCTGGCCTGAGAAGGGAGCCCCGCTGGGGGGGGGGTGTTGGTGGTGGGGCACCCCAGAAATGTTCAGGGAACCTGCCCCGGCCCCACACAGGGACAGAGATGAGCAGCTCCTTCCAGGTCCACTCCCAGCCAGGGGTTGAAAGGAAGAGTCTGAGCCCCTGTCCTGTGAATCTGTACCCTCCAGGACCTACTGTCTCAGTGCCTGGGTTCCTTCGGGCTCATCCATGGGCTGTTCCATTACTGGCTGTGGTGGAGCAGGTGGCGTATGCTTGACCTCACTCAAAGCACATTGAGAAGAGCGACATCCCACCACTGGGTATTCCTAGACAGCTTAACACCGCAGGCGCGGGAAATGTGTCATGTGGACTGTCGATCTGCACCTCGGGTTTGGGAGGTCAGGCAGGATCGAGATGAGAGTGAGGTCACGAAAAATCAACCCCTCTGAGACAGCACAGGGACACCTGGGGGGTGAGTCTGGGAGGCTTGAGAAGACAGGGAGTCCCCCAAAGCACGGGGAGCCAGCCACCGTGGTCTCCCCACAGGAGGGCGCACTCGGCAGAGGAAGCGTGAGCCGGGGGCAGGTCGTGTCGCCCCCATGTGGTGCTGTGGGAACTGTTGCTCTGGCCTGACTGGGTGACAGTAGCTGGTGGCTTCCAACCCTGACCAGACCAGGGACTGTGGAGGAGCTGCGAGTGGTCCGTCAGTCTGTGGGAGGAGGCAGAATTAGGATCCCATGTCCTCAGGGGTCTGGAAGCTCTCTTTCGCCCAGTCCCAGACGTCTTCCAGGCCTGCCCTAGGTGGCGCCCTCCATTCTCTAGAAGGCGGGAAAGAGCCACAGTTCCCTGGGAGCTTCAGGTGGGTGGCTGCCCCTACTTGGCCCACGTGGTCTGCGCAGGCACGAGCTCCTTCCTCAGCCCAGGGCTTCGGAACTAGCTGCCTCGGATCCTGACGGGGGCCGCAGGGTGTGAAGAAGAGTGATCGACCAGCAGCAGGTCATGGTGGGGACATGGCTCAGAGAGCCCCAGGGAGGTCCATTCTCATCCCTAGGGCCTGGGATGGACAGGAGCGACAGTGGCATGAGCCTGTGGGGCCCTGGAGCTGGGGGAGGGACGGGGTCCTGGGGGGGGGGGGGGGGGCTAGTGGGTCTGCGAGACTTGTGTGTCGGTAGCTGGACTCCCCATGTGCCCAGTGTCCCCAGTCAGCTTCCTGGGCACAGAGAAAGCCCCCTACTGGGGGTCCTCAGAGTGGGAGGAGCCATCCTCAGGGACTACGCTGTGTGCTAACCTCTTGCTTCCTCTTTTCTTTCTTTCCTCCTTGCTTCCTTTCTTAAGTTTTAGTTTTTTTTTCTATCCTTTCCTTTTTTTTTTTTTTTTCTGGACTAGGGATGGAACCCAAAAGTGCTTGACCACTGAGTTACATCCCCAGCCCCCTTTACTTTTATTTTGAGACATGGTTTCCCTAGGTTGCAGAGGACGGTGTGGAACTTGAGATCCTCCTGCCCTGGCCCTGGAGCAGCTGGGATTACAGGCTTGTACCGAAGTCAGCCACGTGCCCTCTTTTCACACACTGCTTTCTTCCCAGGCCTGGTGAAGGCACATCCATCCAGGATGGCATGGGGCTCTAGAGACCAGACGCCCCCTGGTGAAGTGAAGTGGAGCTGTGAAGGGCCCATGGAGGGAAAGCCGAGGGTCATTTCCCTGGTAGACCTCGTGGAGGGTTTCGGGTCAGTCAGGGGAGGATTGGTCACCTGTGAGGCTGGAGCCCATGTGTGGGTGGTCCACAGCCAAAGGCTTCCAGCAACCATTAGGTGCCTGGGCTAGAAAACTGGAAGCCTCCTAGGAAGGAGGCAGGACCAGCAAATACAGTCCTTCCTGGTTATCCCTAGAGCACTGGCTCTCTGAGGCCCTGGGCACCAACATGCTCCCATGCTCAATCCATTTCTGGAAAATGGCCTTAAATTTGAACCCAACCTACGCACAACCTCCCATCTGCTCTAAACCACTCTAGATGACTTATAATTCATAATGCAATGTAAACACTGTGGGAATAGTTGTTGTGATACTGTGTGGCTAAGAAACAATGACGAGGAAAAAAGGTCGGTATCCATCACGGACAGATGCAGTTTTCTCCCCAGCATCTTCAGTGTGGGGTTGTTGGTTGCATCCCATCAGGCCCAACCCCAGCGGGCCAAATGTAACTTTGGGCAGCACTTCCTCTGCGCAGGGACTCTGCTCTTTGCCCGAACTTGGATCTTCCCAGGATATTTTAGGAAGTGCATGGATGAGTATCCTCCTGTTACAGACAGAGGCACGGGGTGTCCCTTAGGAAACCTTGCCCAGGAACAGTGTGGGGGCGGGGTGTTGATTCTGGAGGATTGGGGCGGGGGAGAGAATCATGACCATTTCTTTTCCATGTTCCTTCTCAGGGAGGAGGACAGGTAGGCCAGCAAAAGCCGAGAGAGAGGACCCACGCTGCACCAGAAGATCGAGGTCCTGAGACCTGTGGAGACAGGTATGTGACCAGCAGTGTGACTGCAGATACTGTCCCAAGAGGATTTGGATGTTTTGTAGATGTTGTAGATGCAGGAGACCGTGGGCACAGACCTCAGCACCACGTCCCTCTGGTGGTTTGCATGTGACTTTGGACAACTTGGTTCACACCCTTGATCCTCAATTCTGTTCCCTCATCCGCATTCAGGGGATCACACGAGTACCCAGCTCTGAATATCAGGTGAGGGTTCTGTAACTACTACATGTGGGATGCTGAGAACAGGAGATGCCACATAATTAATGTCCTTCCTTAGGTAGGAATGCAGAGTCTGGCCTGGCAGCGTATTGTTCCCCTCGGAGAGACACTCGCAAAGCTGAGGCAGCAGGGGTGTCGGGAGGAGGGCGTGGGCATACTCGTGCCATTACACACACTCCATGACAAGAAGAATGAGGGACTGAGGATTGGCTGCCAGTGCATGGTCTGGCTCTAACTGAGGTCCCTTTGTTTGAGGCCTCTAAGCCCTGACATGAAGTCTCAGGTTGTGTAGCAGCAGCATTGAAAGGATTCCTCCTGCATTTCTTTGGAGGCCTCCCTGTATTCAGAAACCCGAGTTTGCCTTCCTTAGACTGGGAAAGGTGTTGGCTGCCTGCGCATCGGTAGGGGGCTCCTAAAGGGCATGTGTCACTGGCCCGGGCCCTGGAATGCTGGCGGGGAGCTGCCCTCCCCATTGCAGCTCTCTGCAGTGATGGCTGTGGATGGCTGAAATGTGCCTAGGAGCTGACCTTTTAATTTTCATCACTTCTTGAAAAATTTGTTCGGACGAGTAATACATGACAGTAGAATGCATTTGGACACACCAAACATGAATGGAGTGAAGCTTCTTGTTCTTCTGGTTGTACATGTTGTAGAATCTCACCGGTCGTGTAGTCCTATACGCACATAGGGTAATCATGTCCAATTCGTTCTGGTATCCTTCCTAACCCCATGCCCCTCCCGCTCCCTTCACTCCCCTCTGTCTATTTCTGAGTACTTCTGTTCTTCCCTAGCACCCCGCCCCCTCCCCCTTATTGTGAATTGGCATCTGCATATCAGAGAAAACCCTGGGCCTTTGGTTTTGGGGGAATTGGCTGATTTCACTTAGCTCCAACCATTTACCAGCAAATGCCAGAGTTTCATTCTTCTTTATGGCTGAGTAGCATTCCGTTGTGTATATACACCACATTTTCTGTACCCATTCATCTGTTGAAGGGCACTTAGGTTGGTTTCATGGTTTAGCTGTTATGAGTTGAGCTGCTATAAACATTGATGTGGCTGCGCCACTGCCGTATGCTGATTTTTAAGTCCTTTGGGTATAGACCGAGGAGTGGGGTAGCTGGGCCAAATGGTGGTTCCATTCCGAGTTTTCTGGGGACTCTCCATACTGCTTTTCATAATGGTTACCCCAATTTGCAGGCCCGCCAGTAATGTATGAGTGTACCTTTCCCCCCACATCCTCGCCAACACTTATTCTTGCATTTATTCTTGATAACTGCCATTCTGTCTGGGGTGGGATGAAGTCTCACAGTAGTTTTCATTTGCCTTTCTCTAATTACTAGAGATGTTGTACACGTTTTCATATATTTGTTGATCGCTTGTATATCTTCTTCTGAGAGGTGTCTGTTCGGTTCCTTAGCCCATTTATCAATTGGGTTGTTTGCTTTTTTGGCATTAAGTCATTTGAGTTCTTTATATATCCTGGGGATTGGCACATCTATCTGATGTGCGTGTGGTAAAAAATGTGCTCCTGTACGGTAGGCTCTCTCTTCACCTCAGTGATTGTTTCCTTAGCCGAGAAGAAGCTTTTTCGTTTGAATCCATCCCGTTTATTGATTCTTGAATTGACTTCTTGCTCTTTAGGAGTCTTGTTAAGGAAGTCAATTCCTAAGCCGGCCTGGTTAAAATTTGGGCCTGGTTTCCTCTTCTATCAGGTGCAGAGTCTCTGTTCTAGTGCCTGTCTTTGATCCACTTTGAGTTGACTTTCGTGCATGGTGAGAGATAGGGGTTTAATTTAATTTTGCTGCATATGGATTCCCAGTTTTCCAGCACCATTTGTTGAAGAGGTTCTCTTTTCTCCAATGTATGTTTTGGGCACCTTTGTCTAGTATGAGATAACTGTATTTTTGTGGGTTTGTCTCTGTGTGCTCTGTTCTGTACCATTGGTCTACATGTCTGTTTTGGTGCCAGTACTATGCCGTTTTTGTTACTGTGTCTCTTGGTAAGGTTAAGGTCTGGTATTGAGATGCCTCCTGCTTCCCTCCTCTTGCTTGGGATTGCTTTGACTCTTCTATTCTGGGTCTCTTATTTTTCTCAATGAATTTCATGATTGCTTTTTCTAATTCTAGGAAGAATGTCATTGGGATTTCTGTAAGAGTTGCATTAGATCTGTAGAATGCTTTTGGTAGCATGGCCATTTTGACAATATTAATTCTGCCTGTCCAGGAGCATGGGAGATCTTTCCATCTTCTAAGGTCCTCTTCAGTTTCCCGCTTTAGTGTCTTGTAGTTTTCACTGTAGGGGCCTTTCATCTCTTTTGTTAGATTGATTCCCAAGTATTTTATTTTATTTTTTGAGGCTCTTGTGAATGGGCTCGCTTTCCTAATTTCTCTTTCAGTGGATTCATCGCTGATGTATAGGAACACTTTTTGATTCATGGATGCTGATTTTTATTTCCTGCTGCTCCACTGAATTCATTTATTAGTTCTCTGATTTTTGTGGTGGAATTTTTTTTGGATCCTCTAAATATAGAATCATGTCATTGGCAAATAGTGATCTTTTGCGTTCGTTCTTCTTTTCCTATTCGTACCCCTTTAATTTCTTTCATCCGCTTGATTGCTCTGGCTGGAGTTTCAAGGACTGTGTGGAATAGAAGTGGTGAAAGCGGGAGGGCATCCTTGTCTTGTTCCAGTTCCTAGAGGGAATGCTTTCAATTTTTCTCCATTTAGAGTGATGTCGGCCTTTGGGTTTAGCACATACAGCTTTTACAATGTTGAGGTATCTCCCTACTATCCCTAGTTTTTCTAGTGTTTTGAACATGAAGGGATGCTGTGTTTTGTTGAATGCGTTTTCTGCATTTATTGAGATGATCATATGATTCTTGTCTTTAAGTCTGTTGGTGTGATGAATGACATTTATTGATTTCCGTATATTGAACCCTCGCATCCCTGGGATGAACCCACTTGATCGTGGTGCACTATCTTCTTAGTATGTGATTTGCCAGAATTTTTGCATTTGTGTTCATTGAGGATATTAGTCTGAAGTTTTCTTTCTTTGATGTGTCTTTGTCTGATTGTGGTTACCAGGGTGATACTACCCTCAAAGAATGAATTTGGAAGGGTTCCCTCCTTTTCTATTTCATGGAATAATTTGAGGAAGGTTGGTGCTAATTCTTCTTTGAAAGTCTTTTCTTTTTTTAAAAACATTTTATTTTTTAGAAGTAGTTGGACATAATACCTTTATTTTATTTCTTTATTTTTATGTGGTGCTGAGGATCGAACCCAGGGCCTTGCACGTGCTAGACGAGTGCTCTACCGCTGAGCCACAATCCCAGCCCCAAGAAGGTCTTTTCTTGGTTGGTAGGCTTTTGATGGTGTCTTCTATTTTGTTGCTTGAAATCGATCTGTTTATAGTGTGTACATCCTCCTGATTCAGTTTGGGTGCGTCATATGCCTCTAGAATTCTGTTGATGTCTTCAAGATCTGCTATTTCATTGGAGTATAAATTTCCAAAATAGTTTCTGATTATCTTCTGTATATCAGTAGTGTCTGTCGTGATATTTCCTTTTTCATCACGAATTTTAGTATTTTGAGTTTTCTCTCTCTTTCTCTTCATTAGCGTAGCTAAGGGTTTATCAATTTTATTTATTTTTTTCAAAGAACCCACTTTTTGTTTTGTCAATTTTTTGAATTGTTTCTTTTGTTTCAGTTTCATTGATTCCGGCTCTGATTTTAATTATTCCCGGTCTTCTACTGCTTTTGGTGTTGATTTTTTCTTCTTTTTCTAGGGCTTTGAGGTGTAGTATTATTAGGACATTTATTTGTTAGCTCTCTATTCTTTTAATGAATGATCTCAATGCGTTGCACTTTCCTCTTAGCACTGCCTTCGTAGTGTCCCAGAGATTTTGATATGTTGTATCAGTGTTCTCATTTACCTCTAAGTATTATTTTATCTCATCCCTGATTCCTTCTGCTATCCATTCCTCATTCAATAGCATATTATTTAGTCTCCAGGTGTTGGAGTAGCTTCTATTTTTTTTTTATTTTATCATTGATTTCTAATATCATTCCATTATGATCTGATAGAATGCAAGACGTTATCCCTATGTTTTGTTTTTGATTTGTTAAGAGTTGCTTTGTGGCACAAGATATGGTCTATTTTAGAAAAGGATCCATGTGCTGCTAAGAAGAATGTGTGTTTGCTCATTGATGGATGAAATATTCTATGTTAAGTCTAAATTGCATTTTTTACTTCCATAGCTTCTTTATTTAGTTTTTGTTTGGAGGATCTATCCAGTGGTGACAGAGGAATGTTAAAGTCACCCAGTATTATTGTGTTGTGGTCTGTTTGCTTCTTGAAATTGAGAAGGGTTTGTTTGATGCTCTTCAGAGGCTCCATTGTGTAGGGCATAAATATTTACAATTGTTATGTCTTATTGGTGAATGTTTCCCTTAAGCAGTATGAAGTGTCCTTCTTTGTTTCTTCTGATTAACTTTGGCTTGAAGTCCACTTTATCTGATACGAGGATGGAAACCCCTGCCTGATTACGTGATCCATGTGAGCAACGTTTTTTTGTTTTTTTTTTCCCCCATCCTTTCACCTTCAGCCTGTGGATGTGTTTGCCTGTAAGACAGCATATGGTTGGGTCTTGTTTTTGTAATCGAATCTGCCAGTCTACATCTTTTGATTGATCAGTTTAGGCCATTCACATTCAAGGTTATTATTGAAATATGACTTGTATTTTGAAATATGACAGTCATTTTGGTTTATTTTTGGTTTTTAATTTGACTTAGTCTCTCCTTTGGTTGACTGTTCCTTTAGTGTAGTTCCTCCCTTTGCTGGTTTTCACTTTTTCCTTTTTCCATTTCATCCTCATAGAATATTTTGTGGGGTATGTTCCGTAGTGCAGTCTTTCTAGTTGTGAATTCTGTTGAAGATCACTTCAAGAAAGAGATGGAGATTCTGAAAAGAAACCAAGCAGAAATCCTCAAAATGAGGGAATCAGTAAACCAAATTAAAAATTCATAGGAAAGTATCACCGACAGACTAAACAACCTGGAAGACAGAACCTCAGGCAATGAAGACCAAATACATAATCTTGAAAACAATGTTGTTTATTAAATATTTTTTCAAAAATATCCATTTTTCAGTTGTAGTTGGACAAAATACCTTTATTTTCTTTCTTTATTTTTATGTGGTGCTGAGGTTCAAACCCAGGGCCTCGCATATGCTAGGCGAGTGCTCTACTGCTGAGCCATAACCCCAGCTCCCTCATGGAAGGTTTGTATTTCATCTTCAAATCTGAAGCTTAATTTTGCTGGATATACGTTTCTTGGTTGGCATCCATTTTCGTTCAGAGCTTGGTATATGTTATTCCAGGACCTTCGACCTTTGAGGGTCTGGGTTGAGAACTCAGCTGAGATCCAAATTGCTTTCTCCCATCTGATATTTTTCTCTTGTGGCCCTTAGAATTCTATCCTTCTTCTCTGTGTTAGGCATTTTCATTATCATGTGCCATGGTGTGAGTCTGCTGTGATCTTGTACCTTTGGGGTCCTATAAGCCTCTTGTATTTGATTTTCCATTTCATTCTTTAAGTTTGGTAATTTTCTGATATTATTTCATTAAAAAGATTGTGCATTCCTTTGGTTAGTATCTCTGTGCCTTCATCTCTCCCGATAAAGCTTAGAGTTGGTCTTTTCATGTTATCCCATAATTAGGGGAAGTTCTGTTCATGGTTTCTTACAGTCTTCTCTGTGTGGTCAACATTGTTTTCAAGATTATGTATTTTGGGGCTGGGGATGTGGCTCAAGCAGTAGCATGCTCGCCTGGCATGTGTGCGGCCCAGGTTCGATCCTCAGCACCACATACAAACAAAGATGTTGTGTCCGCCAAAAAACTAAAAAATAAATATTAAAAAATTCTCTCTCTCTCTCTCTCTCTTAAAAAAAGATTATTATATTTTTGTCTTCATTGCCTGAGGTTCTGTCTTCCAGGTTGTCTGGTCTGTTGGTGATACTTTCCGATGAACTTTTAATTTGGTTTACTGATACCTTCATTTTGAAGATTTCTGCTCAGTTTCTTTTCAGAATGTCTATCTCTTTGTTGAACTTCACCTCCTGAAATTTATCTCTGATTTCTCTCTTTGCGTTGTCCTTTATGTTTCCACTTGTGTGGTGTAGGAGCCTGATCTTGGCCCCTTACATCACCTGCGGACCCCATCCTTCCTGGTCTCTGATTTAGCCCACCGCCATGGGTCTGTCCGGCCCTGCCCTTTTGAATTCCCAGTCAGTCACTTCTCTCTCAGGTGGTTCTGGCAGATCAGTTTAATTATGTACATTCTAAACTCCATCTCTTGCATTTCTTCTACTGTGTTGTCAATGGATTCCATTATCGGAGCATCTTGGTTTGTTTGGGGCACTTTGTTCCCTCAATTTTCATGTTGTTTCTGTGTCTTCCCATCTAGCAGTGGGGATCTGAGGCTGTACAGTTTCTACCCTGTAGATTTACAGTGTCCCTGAAGGTTTCCAGTACCTCACCTTTAAGGGAGAGACCAATATTAATAGTACCCAATGCAAACAATATACAGCCTCACACCCAATAACTCCTATTAAGACATCCACAGTTTGGCCGCAATAAACACAATTGGTGTGTTCAATACTGTCTACAATATGAACACTTAATTTGCAAAAGGGTTTACAGTTTCAGATGTTGGACAAAGAGAGGTGGTGTAGGAAGTGATGTTCATGGGGAAGGAGGAGAGAAGACAGACATCCGAAATACAGGAAGAGTGAAAGAGGAATTAATAGAGGTTGGCTGTTAGCAGGAGAAAAGAGAGAAAGAGAATCCAAGGAAATAGACAAGTAAGGGAAAATGTATGTAAAATTTAAAGAAATTATGAAATGAAAAAAGTAAAAATAAAAGAATACATAACAAAACTGTAATATACTATGCAGACATTCAAGCCCTCAATAAACTGATGCATGAAAATACTTGGTTTCAAAAATGGTAGAGATGTGAGAGAGAGAGAGGCAGAGGGAGAGGGGAAGGGAGAGGGAGAGGAAGAGAGAAAGGATCTTGTTGGAAAATAGAGCAATTGTTGCCGTTGGAGCTCAAAAGTTTCTCAGCTTCCCTTCTCAGCCTATAGGTGGGGTTGTCTGGAGTTTGATGGTAGCTCCACCCTAAGGATGGTGAGGACAAAATATATGAAGACAATTGTCGGTCCACGTTGGAAGACTGCACCCCAGGAATCTCCTTTGGTTTCCACTCGTGTGATGTAGCTGCCTGATCTTGGCCCCTTACATAGCCTACAGACCCTGTCGTTGCTGGTCTCTGATTTAGTCTCTCAGTCGATCTCTCCCGCCCCCACCGTTTTGAATTCCTGGTCAGGCACTTCTCTCCCAGGTGGTTCTGAGGGCTGGGCACCAGGGCCTATGCACTGGTGGTGGAGAGCTGTTCCCTGTGGGGCAGATCAAGACCAGGTGCTGAGATTGGTGGGCCAGCCAAGTAGCTGCAAGCAATGGGCTGGGCTGGGAGCTAGGGAGGGGATGGGAGACTCGGGATTGGTGAGCTGGAGAGCCCTATTGGGTGCTGGACTGAGGCCAGACCTGGCAGGATCAGGGGATTTGTGGGTGCCAGACTGGGGATGGAATCAGGGTCCAGGCTAGTGCGAGGATCTGGTGAGTGCTGGCCCGAGTGGGTACCAGGAACCCAGTGGGCGGCGGACTAGCTGGCTGTGCGAGCTGAGAGCAAGATGCCCTCACACCCTCTTCTAACCTTCCAACCTGCAGTCGGCAGCCCCATGAGTCCCCGCACGCTTCAGGAGTTGCCGAGCTGGGGAGAGCCCACCTTTCTCAGGGCTCTCTAACCTGTGTTCCCCCAGGCGGAATGCTCCCAGTTTCCGACTTTCCACAGGATTGCTGGGCTCACTAGCTGCAAACTCAGGGATCTGGCTTTCAGTTTCCTTAGGCTCAGCCATGCTGCAGTCCAGAGATGGCTCCAGGATCACGGATGATTGATAAAATCTGGTGGAGAGTTTTTTTTTTTTTTTTTTAAATATCTGATTAGTGATCAAGCAGTCCATAGTTCGGCTAGGGCAGACAGCTCCTCAAGTCTCAGCATTTTTCCCTCTAAGCCTCAGAGAGACGTGGTATTTATTCCTGCTGTTGGGGGACCTGAATGCAGAGTTGGATGCATACGTGCATTTTCCTGGGAAGTGAGTTTGAAGCTTGCAGCAGGTTCTCAAACTTGAGGGCAGTTTCTAATGCCTTTTTGTCTTCACGGCTGTGTCTTCTTTCTCATGTTTTTTCACCCTCAGCTCCAGGAGGACCATCGAACCTGAGACCTCAGGCTCCAGATAAACTAAACTCCCAGAGGGGGCGATGGCTCTTGGCCCAGGCACTGCCACCGAGGCCACCTGGCTGTGCATGCGGGACCCTATGCTGCAGGACTTCAGCAAGGACTGTGAAGTGTTCCGCCAGCATTTCAGGCAGTTCCAGTACACGCAGGCGGTGGGGCCTCGGGAAGTTTTCAGCAGGCTCTGGGAGCTTTGCTGTGGGTGGCTGAAGCCAAAGATGCGGTCTATGGAGCAAATCCTGGAGCTGCTGGTGTTGGAGCAATTCCTAACTATACTGCCCACGGAGATGGAGACCTGGGTGAGCGCATATGGCCCGGAGAGTAAAGAAAGGCTTTTGGCCCTGATAGAAGACTGGCAGAGACAGCGTCACATACCAGAGCTGCAGGTGAGAAAAGAGTTTGGGGTTTCGGCTATTAGTGCAAAAGAGGAGCTACGGCAGCAGGGCCTGGAACACTCATTTTGTCTGTGTGTCAGTCCACAGCCCCAGTGGTTCTCCAGATCCCTTTTCATTTTCCCTTCCCCTGGAATCAGCCTCTCAGTCCATGATTCCGAACCCTATCAGACCCTGTCTCGCATCCACAACACATATTCTGTAATGTCTCCTCAATTATCCGCAAGTGAAATTCACAAATGACATCATCTACCCACGTGCATCAACCATGAGCTTCAATAATTTGCTCTATGGCCTGCAGGCCTCATCTGGCCACAGTCTGTTTGTATGTGCCCTGCAAGCCCCTGGTGATTTTTACCGTCTTCGTGAATCGGTTCCCCAAAAGAGGAGCCGGAGGGGTGTCACAGGCCTGTCATCCCATCCGCTTGGGAGGCTGAGGCAGGAAGATGGCGAGCTTGAGGCCAGGCTCCACAACTTACTGAGAACCTGTCTCCGATAAAACATAAAAGGCCGGAGGTGCAGCTAAGTGCTAAAACCTCCCTGGCTTCCAACCCTAGTACCTACCAATCATATAAGATCTCAACAAGTAAATTTAAGTGAGGAGGAAGACAGAAAAGAAATGACAGAGTAAATGTAGCCCACACTCTAAAATATGTACTATTTTGGCTCTTCAGAGAAAGTTTGTCAACTGTGGGTCAAGTCGAGTCCAGAGAGGATGTAAAGGAGAATGAACATAGTTGGTTCTTAACGAATGTGCATTTCTGCATAAACATGCTGGGGCTGGACTTCACTGGAAGACATCATGAAGTTGTCAGATGCCTACATCTCTGCTTAGAGTCACTGGGATGGGACAGTCAGACGTTGAGTAAGACTCAAGCACTATGCGCTGTTGCTACTTGCCGCATGATCTCCCCAACTGAAAAACTGTCTTAGTAAATCAGAACAAGTAGAGTAACCATCCTTTGATTTGCACAGTGCATTCCTAGGAAATCCAAGTCATGCTAAAATATGCAAAATTAGTCTCTCGGTATCTGGTCACCACGATGAGGTACTTTAACTACATGAATGCCTGAGGGGGGAACTGCACAGTTGGTAGGGACCCGGAACAACTCTGGTTGGTGAGCGATGCTCCCATCTCTGGTCCACCGAATCCCCGTAGCCGGCACCAGCCAGCATATGTTGGAGACTCCACAGGGGCATTGGAACTGCCCTGGGTTCAGAAGTACCTACCACAGGATGCCTGTGTTTGGGGAACGCAGGGCTGAGGGGAGGGCGGTGTGTCCGGGAGAGGGGAGCATGTGCTTCTAGCAGGGTGTTGGAGTGCTGGGTGTCCTGTTGGGCAGGGCTCTGCAGGAGCTGTTGGCTTCAGGGCACAGAGAGGTCTGACCAGGAGGCTTCTAAAGGATCCTGCCTCCCCGGAGTGGAATGCGTTAGTGGTTTCCCTTCCCTCCTGTCTTATTAGTTTTGTTTACCATACAAGATTTCGTCTTCAAGTGCTCTAGACTGGCACTTGAAGTGCTCCTGCCCAGCACAAGAGCCACGGGCCACGTGTGGCTTTTGAGCACTTGAAATGTGGCCAGTGCTGGTTAAGACCTGCTGTGGGTGTAAACTGCATAGCCCATGCAGAAGCTGTGAGGGGAAGAGGAGGTAGTACTTGGTAATTGTTTGGATTGATTGCATGCTGCAATCCTGATGGTTTCCATATGTCGTGTTAAATACAACATGCTATTAAGATTGGGGACTCCCCAGTTCCTTTTTTACACTGTGTCCTGCGAATACTGGAAAATGTTAAACTACACACGTGGCTCTATTTTGACTGCTAAGGCAGCAAGGTTTCCTTTGGTGTGAGGGCAAGGTGGATTTTCTCCCAATGGGTCTAGACTCTTGAGCAATGGACTCTGGCATTTCCCCCAGGTTGACGTGCATGACTTGCTCTTTGAAGAACAGGCGCCTTCAGGAACTGTACCCATGTCTCCAAACATGCACCTGGAGACATCTGCACTCCAGGGACTGGGACCTGTCCAGGAGGCTCCCGTGACAGGGGCCTGGATCCCACAGGCAGGGCCTCCGGAGCTGAACTATGGTGCTGCTGGGGAATGCCAGCCCTTTCTGGATCCTGGTAAGGCGGGGTTTTCTTTCTGCTCTTTTGTGTCTGACTGAGCGCACAAGAGCTCTCAAAGGTTGGGGTTGCTGGGAAACATGGATTCCCTAGTGGAAATGGACCTCTTGGATGGAAAGGAGCGGGAGGAAGAGGAGATGTCTCTCTGGGAACAGCAGGGGAAAATGCATTTTGGGTACAGCGTCATGGGGAACAGGTGAAAGTAACCACCCTTCTCATGAGTAAGCAGTCACTCAGCCCCAGCACCACCTGGGGTACAGGTTTAACAAGGTCTCTGAGCAAAGTGCTGCACACACCACCCTTTGAGAACCACAGCCCTGGACACAAATGGGTGCGTGCTAGCAGGAGAAAAGGCCAGGTGGAGAAAGGCAGCCGGACTGGATGCCTGGGTGTTCCTGTTTCCCTTCCCTTTGCCATTTCCTTACATCGCTACCCACGCCCTGTCCCAGCCCTCCCCTCCCCCACTGAAGCTTGGGCCCAAGTGTGGTGGGAGTCCTCTCCCTTTCCCCAGCAGCTCAGCGTCACCATGTTGGCACACCAAGACACTGTGTAGTCCTGAGAGCACCAAAGAGCCCTGCAGATGAAAATAGGTGGAGAACGGTCCATGTTGCAAAACAGAAATGTGGGATGCCCCCATCACTAGCACACGGCCAGGGCTTAGCAACTGTGTCCCCTTCCACTTCTCCACATTTATTCCCACAGTCAACGTTCTGAGCACCGTGAAGAGCCAGGCATCTTGCTGGACCCTGTGACTAGACAGTCCACGAGGCAGGAAAGCAGCCCCAGCTGTCCCGGCACCCACTTCTGGTGGACAGTCCAGATATGTTGGATATGTGATGGGAACGTGTGTTGGAGGGCTTAGGATGCTGGCAGAGCACACAGCAGGGGCCCTTGCCATCATTAGGCTGAGAGGGAAGACCTCTGGAGGAGGGGGATCTGGGGTAGTAGCTCTAGGATGGATTGGAGTCAGCCATTGAGTGTTGGGAGTGAGGAGGGGGAGCCTTGGCAGAAGGGCTGCAAGTACAGAGGCCCCGGGGCAGAGAGAAGACCTGCTGCTACACTCTGAGGGGTGGGCAGGAGTAGGGGTGCTGTTTCATTGAGGATAGATTGAAAAGGGGTGACTCAAAAGATAATGAGCAGTTTTGAAATAGAGGACTCATGGATTGATGGGGTGTCACGTGATTGACACGAAAGGTTAAAAGGTGGCATCCTGGTTGCTGGCCAGTGAACTGGTTAGACGACAGTATTAATCACCGACACAGACAACACTGGGCAGGATCAGGTTTTGTAGGTCTAGATGAGTTGACCTTTGAACATGTGGAACTTGGGGCAGTCCTGGGTTTCCAGGTGGAAATGGCCAGTGTGGAATGGGAGCTAAGAAGGGACACCAGGGTTTGAGACAGAGGGACCAGGGCAAAAAGGGCAGGTCATGTTCGTTGTATGACTACTGCTCAGGTAGTTTCCTTCACAACCCAGAGTGGCTGGCCTCAGGGCTCAAGCCAAGAGCCACCCACCCTGCAGCAGAAGATGGCCCAGGGACTCGCCTTTTGCTTGTCAGTAGCACTGGATGTTGACAGCAGCACCCTGGAGCTACGCCGTAAACCACAATGAGCATCCTTCTTGGGCCATGTGTCCACAGGAGACATTTCTCAAAAAAGGGTCATTTGTTCAGTGGATGGAGACCTTTTAAGATATAAATAGACATGGTCAAATGTCCTCACAAACAATTGTGTGCCGGCACCCTCCTGCTGAAGCTTGTGTGAGTGTCAGTTTCCTTCTGTTAACCTGCTGGGAGCCATTAGCCAAGTAGGTATGACAATTTCCTTGCCAGCGTACCCCATGTTGCTGACATGTTGCAGCGACATTGAATGTAGGTGACCTTGCTCAAGGACCAAGGCAGATTAGGGTGTTCCCGGTTTTATGATAATCGTGTTTAGGGCGTTCCCAGTTTAGGTTCCAGGTTTAAGGTTTAAGATTATTCCTCCTGGGAATAGGGCGTATCCTGCTGCCTGAGTTCCCCTTGAGTTCTCACGGGATTCAGACAGTATTTTTTGGGGAGATAGAAGCCCAGTGGAGGTGGATTCGGGCAGAGAACGTGGATTTCCCCAGAACGTGTTTGTAGACGGCTGGTGTGAGTTCGGGAATAAAGAGTTGCTGTTTGAATCTACAAGCTGTGTGGTGGCTCGTGATTGTGTGCCCAGCCAGACTGCGGCATTTGTGCCCAGCCAGACTGTGGCATTTGGTGGTCCGTGCGGGGACGTCTAAAGCTTGGAGGTAAGTGAAATTGCTCGCCCCTGAGGAAGAGCGAAAGAATGGGTGACCAATTCAAAAAACAATGTGTTATTGTTTTGATTTATCTTGTTTTTGTTTCAAGCTGCCTATCCCTAGAAATTTCTCAGGCAAACTGGGAAAAATGGTTGGCTAAAGGTTTGAAGTTTGTCAGCCCTGAGGAAGAGAAAATTGATACAACGATTTTTTATTCCGTTTTTGTTTCATTCAGTTTCGGCTTTGTTTTGTGCTATCTTATTGGGTTGCGTTATCTTTATAGTAGATTAGAAATTAGTAAAAAACAAACCGAAAAGATGTTAAGTAAATTGTTAGAGGTTCAGACCATGGAGAAAGACATTTTAGATCAAGCAAAAGAGAAGGTCTCTCGAGCTAGTCAGACAGAGGAAGAAAATTTAAAGGAAAAGGGGTTGTTAGGAAAAAGGCCACAACAGGAGGCTGTTACTAACTCCGTTTTATCACAAGAGGGCGTAATTCAACCAACAGCCCCACCGATGGAGACAGCTGAGTGGCCCTCAAACCCCGTAGTTGATAAATGGGATCCTGAGACAGGACCTCAAAGATTAGCATGCCCTGTACTTGAACAGGCAGGAGGGCAGCGAATTCACCGTGCATTAGATTTTAAAACAGTGAAGCAGTTAAAGGAGGCTGTAACAACCTATGGTCCCCAAGCTCCCTTCACGGTAAGCATGGTTGAGTCCATTACTAACTTGGACATGACGCCAGCAGATTGGGCTAGCATGTGTAAATCTGTACTAAATGGAGGACAATATTTGTTATGGAAGGTTGCCAATGAGGAATTTTGCACGGAGACAGCTAGGCGAAATGCAGCAGCCGGTTACCCTCAAAGAAATCTAGATATGTTGTTAGGAAAAGGACCTTATGAGGGTCAACGGCAACAAATTGAATATGATCCTGCTATATATGCACAAATTGCTGCAGACGCAGTTAGGGCATGGAAGACTTTACAAGGACATGGAGATTTACAAGGTCAGCTATCTAAGGTAATACAGAGAGCTAATGAACCTTACGCTGACTTTGTAGATAGGCTAATTCAAACGGCTGCCAAAATTTTTGGGGATACAGAACAAGCAATGCCATTAATAAAACAACTGGCTTATGACCAAGCAAATCGTTGCTGCAGAGAGGTTATTAGACCATGGAGACATGAAGATTTAAACACATATATTAAATTATGTAGAGATATTAATGAACAAGGGCAAGTCTTGGCAGCTGCAGTACAACAGGCTTTAGATGCCAGGCCAAAAACATGCTATGATTGTGAACAAACAGGACATTTTAAAAGGAATTGCCCCATAGGAGGAGGGTTTAACAAAAGTAGGTATCAAAGGAATAGAATACCGGGTATTTGCCCACGATGCCGTAGAGGGAGACATTGGGCTAATGAATGCCGTTCTCAAACCACCATAGAAGGTACTCCCTTATCAAAAAACGGACAAAGACCAGGTATTTATCCAAGATATCGTGGAGAAAGGCATCAGGCTCCATTGCCAAAAAACGGACAGGGGGGCCCAATGCTCCGGGGCCCACAACCACAAATATACGGGGCAGTGGAGGATCCCAGCAACACCATCAGGGTAGTGCCCAGGACACATTGTCCATTAAATCCCTCATCAGACAAACCCGAGGGAGCGCAGGGTTGGATATCTGCGCCTCTGCCAGAGCAGTATTAACTCCAGAGATGGGAGTTCAAATCATTCCCACAGGAGTAAAAGGACCTCTTCCCCAAGGAACAGTAGGCTTATTACTGGGACGTAGTTCATCTACATTAAAAGGACTTATGATAAGTCCTGGGGTAATTGATCCCGATTATGTAGGTGAAATAAAAATTATAGCTAGTTCTCCAAGAGGTATATCAGTAATTTCACCAGGAGATAGAATAGCACAGTTGTTAATAATACCCAGCCTACATAATAAATTTCCTAGTCATAGTGTAGAAAGAGGTTCCAGGGGATTAGGCTCCACAGGTGTAGATTGGGCTATGTTGTCTTTAAATTTAGATTCTCGCCCAATGCTAAAACTAAATATTCAAGGTCATGAGTTTAATGGGCTACTGGACACAGGAGCTGACCTTAGCATCATATCTAGTCAAGAATGGCCAAAACATTGGCCATTACAACAAGCCACTCAAACGCTTCGAGGCCTAGGAGTGGCGACTAATCCCCATAGAAGTTCTATGATATTAGATTGGAAGGATCCTGAAGGATGTGAAGGAACTATACAGCCATATGTATTGGATCATCTTCCTATAAATTTATGGGGACGAGATGTCCTAGATCAATTAGGTTTGACGTTAACAAATAACATCAATCCTAATGCGCCCACTACTAGGGCTAGACAAGGCTTTAGGAAAGAAAAAAGATTAGGAAAACAAGGGCAAGGTATAGCAGCACCAGTACAAATAGATCAAGGAACAGACAGACATGGGTTGGATTTTCAAAAAGGGCCACTGAGACAATCAAAATTACTTGGAAATCAGAAAGACCAGTGTGGGTTCCTCAGTGGCCCCTGACTAAAGAAAAGACACAAGTAGCCCATGATCTGGTCAAAAAACAATTAGCGGAAGGACATATACAACCTTCCATATCTCCCCATAATACTCCCATTTTTGTCATCAAAAAGAAATCTGGTAAATGGAGATTATTGCAAGATTTAAGAGCCATTAATAATGAGATGGTTATTATGGGACCTGCTCAATCAGGGATTCCTCAATTGTCTGCTTTGCCAAAACCCTGGCATGTTTTAGCTATAGATATTAAAGATTGTTTTTTTTCAATTCCAATTCATCCCGAGGATAGTCCACGTTTTGCATTTACTATCCCTGCATTAAATCATGAAGGTCCTGATCAGAGATATGAATGGAAAGTACTCCCTCAAGGGATGGCTAACAGTCCAACTATGTGCCAAATATATGTTAACAAAGCAATCCAGCCACTTAGAAATCAAAATCCTGAACTACAAATATTTCACTATATGGATGATGTATTATTGGCACATAAAGATAAAAACATATTGCTGGAATGTTATGCCACACTTACAAACTTATTAAAAAATTATAATCTAGAGATAGCAATAGATAAAGTACAATTAAATTTTCCAATTAATTATTTAGGAGTTCTATTATCCTCAACCATGGTCCGTCCACCAAAAATTCAAATACGAGTAGATCAACTCAAATCACTTAACGACTTTCAAAAGTTATTGGGAGACATAAATTGGATAAGGCCTTATCTAGGTATACCAACAGGAGAGTTGGGACCTTTATTTGATATTCTAAAAGGTCCATCAGATCCAAATTCACCCCGCATGTTAACTCCTAAAGCAAGAAAGGCATTAAAAATTATTGAAACATATATGGAAAATATGCATTTGGATAGAATTGATATAAGTTTGCCTTTATTATTTATTGTACTACCAACAAAAAATATTCCTACAGGAGTATTTTGGCAAGAAGGTCCATTATTATGGATACATTTATCTTATTCTCCTAACACTATTCTTACTAGGTATCCTGAGGCTGTAGGACAATTAATACTCAAAGGAATAAAAGCAGCGAAGGGAGTGTTTGGAATTTCTCCCAATAAAATTATTACTCCATATACTATGGATCAAATTGATGAGTTAGCTAATGAGTTAAATACTTGGGCAATAATCATGTGTAAATCTAATATTTCATTTGATAATCATTTACCATCTAATCCTTTGTTGTCTTTTTGGTCTAAGCATCCTGTAGTTTTTCCTAAAATGACAAGAAAAACATCTATCATGAATGCTCCAAATATATTCACTGATGGGTCAAATAATGGTACAGCAGCAGTAGTTACCCCAGATCGAACTTTTACATTTTTAGTACCGAAACAATCAGCTCAAAAGGTAGAGCTTAATGCAGTTTTACAAGCTTTTTTGATGTTTAAAGATTCTGTATTTAATTTATTTTCTGATAGTCAGTATGTAGTTAATGCTATAGTATCTCTTGAAGATGCTGGTAGGATTTCCCCTTCTTCTACTGTTTTCTCTTTGTTTTCCACTATACAAAGTCTAATCTGGGACAGAAAAGATCCATTCTTCATAGGACATATTAGGGCACATACAGGATTGCCTGGAGCCCTTAGTTTAGGCAATGATTTAGCAGATAAAACTACACATGACATACATATTTTCTCTACATTTGAAGAAGCTACAAATTTTCATAAAAGGTTTCATGTTAATGCTAATACTTTACAAAAGCGTTTTAAAATAACTAAGGAACAAGCCAGACATATAATAAAACAATGTCAAAATTGTGTGACATTTTTACCACAAGTTAATCTTGGAGTCAATCCTAGAGGACTGATACCTAACCATATTTGGCAGATGGACGTCACACACTTGCCAGAATTTGGAAAATTAAAATATTTACACGTTACAGTCGATACTTCTTCTGGATTTTTGATGGGCTCCCTTCATGCCGGAGAAAAAACTAAAGATGTTATAGCTCATTGCTTACAAAATTTTGCCACTGTGGGCGTTCCTAAACAGTTAAAAACTGATAATGGTCCTGGCTATACCTCTACCTCTTTTAAACAATTTTGCTCATCATTTGGTATTACTCATATAACAGGAATCCCATACAATCCACAGGGACAAGGCATAGTTGAAAGAGCTCATCAAACTATTAAAACATACTTATTAAAGCAAAAAGAGGGAATTGGAAAGGGGTATATATCCCCCAAAGATAAACTTAAAATAACGCTTTTTACTCTAAACTTTTTAAATTTGGATTCATCAGGACTTAGTGCTGCGGAAAGGCATATGTATCCAAAAAATGTACATAAGCCTAAAGTACTTTGGAAAGATATTCTAACAGGACAATGGAAAGGTCCTGACCCAGTGATTGTCTGGAGTCGGGGGTCTGTTTGTGTTTTTCCACAGGGAGAACAGCAGCCCATTTGGATTCCAGAGAGATTAACTAAAACAGTCTCTACAGATCGAAAAGAAGATGATTTGACTCAAATCCATAACAGCTGATATCCAGAACTCCAGCTTGGCCATTCTTACATCTGCGACAGTGATTAACCAGGATGCTTTTTTCAATAGCTATTTTATTATTGCATTTTTCCACATCATAAGGTTCTATTTTTATTTTTTGAGCTCATACAAACCTAGGTTAATGTTTTTCTGATCAGTTTTATTTTTTGACTGTGGAGTTTTTAAACATTGCAATGGAGATTTCACCCAGGTAAAGCTACAAGGCCTTTACTATTTTCTTATGTGTTGTACGTTTCTGTACACTCTTGTGTTTTGTGTTGTATGTCTGTATGTGCGTATGTCAATATTTCTTATATGAGGAGCGCTCATGAAAAAATGGATCCGAATTATTATTATTATTTTTTTTTATTCACGTGATTTAAATGGTTTAATTTAAATTAGGTAAACAGCTGTTAAGGATTGTTTTTAAAGGTGGTTAACAGATCTGTTTGTTTACTAGTTTAAATTAGGTAAAAGGCTGTTAAGGATTGTTTTTAAAGTAGGTTAACAGATCTGTTTGTTTACTTTCACCTTTCCTTTTCATTATATTTAATAATTCTTTTCAGGATAATGTCTCTTTAGCATCATTGCCAGAATTCCTATCTCCATCCCAGTGCCAGTGAAGAACTCAACAAGTAATGTTCAATCAAAGAGTCAACTTACTTTGGGAGGAAACTGATTTTGGGAGGAAATGGACATATTGATAGATTCCTCTGCTTTGAACTGCTTGCAGAACTTGCCTGGACTATGTAACTATCGTTTGGTGCAGCGAATTGTGGTAATGCTGGCATATCTTTGCTGATGGTGTCACCAGTGATGCAATTTTTCCCAAGGAGCCATCAATTGGCTTGGTGTCATGGCATTTCTGTATCCTCCTCCCTTCTGCTAATGATGGTCTAAAATTTGGGGGCCAATGGCTTATGCTGGACCGGTAGTCAGTGACGGGTATGATTCAATTGCAGTGGTATCAACCTAAGACAGGAGGCTGACGCCTAAAGGTCAGTTTTCCGATGACGGGTAAGAACCATATGTTGAATTGGACAACCTACCAGGCACGGTCCATAAGCCACATTAACCTCACTCCCCCACTGGCACCAAGGCCAAATTTGGGGGCCAACAGAGGTGAGGCAAAGAACCTCACCCCCCCACTGGTGCATAGACCTATCCACAAGTATGGCTGTATGCTGGACCGGTAGTCAGTGACGGGTATGATTCAATTGCAGTGGTATCAACCTAAGACAGGAGGCTGACGCCTAAAGGTCAGTTTTCCGATGACGGGTAAGAACCATATGTTGAATTGGACAACCTACCAGGCACGGTCCTTAAGCCACATTGCTTGTTGTTTAATTAATCAGAAGGGGGGAGATGCTGGGAGCCATTAGCCAAGTAGGTATGACAATTTCCTTGCCAGCGTACCCCATGTTGCTGACATGTTGCAGCGACATTGAATGTAGGTGACCTTGCTCAAGGACCAAGGCAGATTAGGGTGTTCCCGGTTTTATGATAATCGTGTTTAGGGCGTTCCCAGTTTAGGTTCCAGGTTTAAGGTTTAAGATTATTCCTCCTGGGAATAGGGCGTATCCTGCTGCCTGAGTTCCCCTTGAGTTCTCACGGGATTCAGACAGTATTTTTTGGGGAGATAGAAGCCCAGTGGAGGTGGATTCGGGCAGAGAACGTGGATTTCCCCAGAACGTGTTTGTAGACGGCTGGTGTGAGTTCGGGAATAAAGAGTTGCTGTTTGAATCTACAAGCTGTGTGGTGGCTCGTGATTGTGTGCCCAGCCAGACTGCGGCATTTGTGCCCAGCCAGACTGTGGCATTAACCTACATTGGGTCTCCTCTGATGGTTTGTTCTTGGCCTGTAACAGGAGCCACGGCTGTCCTCACCATCTTGGCACACAGAAATGGTGCCAAGATCTGTGAAAATATGGTGGATGAGTGTCAGGTTCATTCAGTATTATTGATGGTAATTTATTCCATGTAACAAGAGTGGCGGCCGGACACAGTGGCACGCCGCTGTAATCCCGAAGGCTCAGGAAGCTGAGGCAGGAGGATCACAGGCTCAAAGCCAACCTCAGTAACCTAGTGAGGCCCTAAACAACTTAGTGAGACCCTGTATCTAAAGAATTTTTTTTTTTTTCAAAAAAGGGCTGGGGATGTAGTTCAATGGTTAAGCTCCCCTGGGTTCAATCCCTGATACCAATAAATAAATAAATAGATAGATACATAAATCCCCCCAATAAAAAAAAAACAGTGTCTAAAAAGAGTGGCAGATGTGGACCCAGGTTAGATGGGGGCGGGGAATGGGTCTAGGTGCCATGTACTGGGAGCGGAAGGTCGGGAAATGCAAACCACTGAGAGTGACAGGAGTAGGGCTTCCATAGGCCAGGGAATGGAGGCCCCTGGATCCCAGCGCTGCTCAGGACCATCATGACTGGCAGGAAGGGCTGAATTGGTGCTCACTCCAAAAATGCATTGGGTTAATACCCAGGAAGAGGCTCCAGTTTGAGCCAACCTCTCTGAAAGCTGGCACCAAGAGCGTGCTGCTGGGGCCGCAGTTCCCTTTGCTCTGTATGTGGTGCTTACAGGAAGCAGCAGTGGGATATGGGAGCCAAGGGGAAAGCCCGGGACGCAGGGCTGCCCTGTGGCACAACTCGTGGCTACTAGATGCTGCTAGAGGGCTGCTCTCGGTCCCTGACTAGGTCTTTAGCTTCCATTCCAACCAAGGGACTGGTGTGTGGCCTGGTTTCAAAGGGACATTTGATGAACTCTGCAGACTTTGACAGGTTCAGGTCCTAGGGGAATGGTGTGGAAGCAGACCTAGGTGCATTTCCTGCCTTCGCATACTGTTTGGCTTCTCACCCATTGGGGATATTCCCAGCCCCCATGTTTCTTCCACTGCCTTCCCGCTTCCTCCCACTCCCATGTTGCAGTTTCCTCCCAATTCACTTGATGGCAGCTTCCCTTTGACCTCTGCCCTCTGGCGTTATTTGAGCTGTGCCTCCTTATCCTCTGATCCCATGTGAGCATAACCGAAACTGTGAATTCAAGCAGATTTTTATTTGAAATGCATGTCATTTTTCGGAATCTGGAGTATACAGTCGTCTCTCAAGAAAAACTCAACTTCAGGTGCACGCGCGCGCACGTGTGTGTGTGTGTGTGTGTGTATCCTGTGTCTTGATATGATGTTCTGAAGCTTAGATTTCTCTTGGGGTTAGCCTGGTGCAGCTAGCTACCTTGCCACTGTGGTTCAGTGATGCTCGAATTTCAATACCAGCCTCTGTTTGGATCCCACTTTAACATTTCTACCGACAATTCATGTTGCAGTAGCAACGTGGCCAGAGATGAGGAAAGAGAGGTAGTCAGCCACAGGGATTGTCAGTGAGGGCAGGGACGGTTGGGCACGGGAACGTCGAGTGGTAGAGAGGTTATCTGGTTGTTCTAGATGGACACTGTTTGTATTTTCTTGGGGTATTGGAAGAGGAATCCGCTTCTAGGTTTCAGCTGAGACACACATACAGAGGTGCTCCTGGCTGGTTTCCAATCCAATTCAGTTGTCATTTTCATTGTTACAGAAGTGAGACTAGTAAGCGGTTTTCCAGCTTGTGTTGGCCCCTGCCCCTGCCTCTCTCTGCCCCTTGCAGTAGTAAGAGGACATCCCTCAGCTTCCATATGCCAACACACAACAGGAAGATTTACTTTGCATTTTGCCCCTCAGCTAAATACTCTCAGTCCCAAAGTTCCCGTGAAGCTCTTTCAGTTCAGTGACTTTACCCTGGATGGAGCCCTGACCCTTCCACCCATCAGAGGAGAAGGCCTCCAAGTAGGCACATTGGGCTTGTCCCCTCACTTGCTTTTGTTTTCTTGGAATTAAAACACACACACCAACACTGTGTGGCAGAGGCTCTGGGCAAAGGAAGCCTGACTGAGGAGGAAGCAGATGTGGAGAGGGCGCCTGTCCAAGGCAGAGGAAAACCTGGGGTGATTCACACTCTCCTTCCTCCCCAATCTTCCCTGTGGCCAGGACATGCCACCCCAGAGTGTCGCTGGAGCTGCCGGCTGGACCGCAGGAGAAAGCCAGGGATGGTGGAGCTGCTGGGCGCCCAGCGCATGGAGCAATCACCTGAGTCCAGGAGAGGTAGGCTAGGGCTCAGCCAGCGCGCCAGCGCCCCAGCGCCCGGGAACAAAGAAGAGAAACCTGCAGCCTTCCTCCGGGGGAGGGGGTGGGGAGGGTGCCTGGGGGTTCCCACCTTTCCTGGAGGCTGGGAGTAGAGCTCTTCTTTGGCTCCGTGTCCCTGTTTTCCCTGGAACACGGGGACTCCTGCACCTGCCATTTCTTGGGACGGGAGGCAAAGGAAGTGCGCCAGAGCAGAGAAACCTGGGGTGCAACGTCCATGTCTCGTTTGTTTAGACGCGAAAGCACTTCGTGCTGGTCCATGCGTGGGCTGTCAGAAGCAGGAACCTCTGAGGGCTGGCCCCTCAGTGGAGCTGCTGAGCTCCTCCGGGAAGCGCCTGCACCTTCTGAGGCCCTGTGCGGCGGGAAAGCCCCTGCCCCTGGCAGCCCACAAGCCGAGGAAGCCGCGAGAGAAACCCCATCGCTGCGGCCAGTGTGGACAGTGCTTCGCTTGCAAGAAGCGCCTCTCTGCTCACCTGAAAATCCACACGGGGGAGCTGGGTTACCAGTGCCCCGGCTGCGGAAAAGGCTTCCTGCACCGCTCAGACCTGGACCGGCACGTGCGCATCCACACCGGGGAGAGGCCCTACGAGTGCTCCCTGTGCCACAAGCGCTTCACTCAGGGCGCGCACCTCACCATGCACCAGAGGGGGCACTGTGGCAAAGACACCTCCCAGTGCCACAAGTGCGGCAAAAGGTTTGCCAGCAGGGCCAACCTGATGGGACACCTGAAAACTCACACGCAGGAGAAACGTCAGCTGTGGGAAGCGCTTCAACCGGCGGACAGCTCTTACTCTGCACCAGAGGACTCACACCAGGAGAGGCCGTTCTCCTGCCAACACTGTGAGAAAAGCTACAGGCAGCGATCCAGCCTCATGATCCACCTGAGAATCCACACCGGGGAGAAGCCCTACACCTGCAGCCACTGCTCCAAGAGCTTCATAAAGAAAGCAGGCCTCATCGCGCACCAGGCCGCGCACTTCAGAGAAGAGTTCCCCGGGAACCCGGTGCAGGAAATGGGTCCCGAGCCATGTGACAGTTGTAACCCCTAAGGGGCTGTGCCTGCGGTCGGTCGGCTGTGGCGGGACAATGCTTTGGTTTGACCTCCTTTCCCAGAACAGCTTTGCGTTCAGCTCCAGTGTGAACGCACCTTCCCAGGCGTGCACATTCTAGAGTGTTCTCCTGCTCTTGCCATTTGCTGCCTGGCGAGGTGCATAACATCGGGTTTAATCGCTGGGTTCTTGTCCCAAGTCGCCACAATTTTGCATAAGTAAGAGGCCTGGAAAGGCTGGCATTCCTGTGGGACCTGGGGCCCCTACCCTCAAGGCGGATGTGACCCATCCTTCTGCAGGTATGCAGTATTTTCAAGCGTGAAGGTCTGACCCGTGGAGGAAGTGCAAGGCTCGCCCTCTTTCGGTTTGGACCTTGCAGTTCAAGGTCTGAACCTCCTGGAGATGCTGTTCTCAAACATGTGGGCAGGGGGCTGGGGTCCTGGCTCAGTGGTAGAGCGCTTGCCTAGCTAGCACATGTGAGGCACTGGGTTCCATTCTCAGCACCACATTAAAATTAACAAATAAAGATACTGTGTCCATCTACAACTAAAAATATAACATATATTTAAAACATGGGGGCAAGCACTGTTCTCCACTCCTGCAAGAGGCCAGGCCAGGAGCACTGCTTTTGTGCAGCCCTGGCGCTGTTTCTGTGTCCTTTGGGTCTTTCGCATGGTCCACTTCTTTCCCCCCCTTTTTAAAAGAAATTTTAATTTGTTATATATGAGAGCAAGCAGAATGCATTACAATTCATATTACACACATAGAGCAATTTTTCATATCTCTGGTTGTACACAAAGTCAAGTCACACCATCTGTGTCTTCATACACGTACTTAGGGTGATGATGTCCATCTCATTTCGTACCCCCATGCCCCCTCCCTCCTCCTCCCTCCCTTTCCCCTATCTACAGCTCATCCAATCCTCCCATGTGCCCCATCTGCATTATGAATCAGCCTCCTTAAATCAGAGAAAACGTTCAGCATTTGGGTTTTGGGGATTGGATAATTTCCCCTAGCATCATATTCTCCAACTCCATCCGTTTACCTGCAAATGTCATGGTTTTATTCTCTTTTAATGCTGAATAACACCCTATTGTGTATATAGACCACTTTTTCTTTTTTCTTTTTATTTTTTTACTTGTAGTTGGACACAATGCCTTTATTTATTTATTTATTTATTTATTTATTTATTTTTATGTGGTGCTGAGGATCCAACCCAGGGCCTTGCACGTGCTAGGCCAACACTCTACTACTGAGCCACAACCCCAGCTTCTATACCACATTTTCTTTATCCATTCATCTACTGAAGGGCATCTAGGTTGGTTCCACAGTTTAGCTATTGTGAACTGTGCTGCAATAAACATTGATGTGGCTGTGTCCCTGTACTATGCTGCTTTTAAGTACTTTGGGTATAGACTGAGGAGTGGGACAGCTGGGTCCAATGGTGTTTCCATTCCCAGTTTTCCAAGGAGTCTCCATACTGCTTTCCATATTGGTTGCACCAATTTTGCAGTCCCACCACCAATGTATGAGTGTGCCTTGTCCCCTGCATCCTCGCCAACACTTATTGTTGTTTCTATGCCTAATAGCTGCCATTCTGACTGGAGTGAGGTGAAATCTTAGAGTAGTTTTGGTTTGCATTTCTCTAATTGCTAGGGATGTTGAACATTTTTCCATATATCTGTTGACTGATTGTATGTCTTCTGAGAAGTGTCTGTTCAGTTCTTTGGCCCATTTGTTGATAGAGATTCGTGCTCTATCGGATGTACATGTAGGAAAAAAAAATGTTCCCAAACTGTAGGCTCTCTATTCACCTCACTGATTGTTTCTTTTGCTGAGAAGAAGCCGTTTAGTTTGAATCCATCCCATTTATTGATTCTTGATTTTAATTCTTGCTCTATAAGGAATTTGGGGCCTAATCCGACATGATGGAGACTTGGCCTACTTTTTCTTCTAACAGGCGCAGTGTCTCTGGTTGAATTCCTAGGTCCTTGATCCACTTTGAGTTGAGTTTTCTGCATGGTGAGAGATAGCAGTTTAATTTCATTTTGTTGCATAGGGATTTCCAGTTTTCCGGGCACCGTTTGTTGAAGAGGCTGCCTTTTCTCCAATGTACGTTTTTGGTGCCTTTGTCTGCTATAAGGTAACTGTAATTATGTGGTTTAGTCTCTGTGTCCTATATTCTGTACCATTGGTCTACCAGTCTATTTTCTCGCCAATACCATGCTGTTTTTATTACTATTGCACTGTAGTAGATAGTTCAAGATCTGGTATAGTGATGCCACCTGCTTTACTCTTCTTGCTCAGGATAGCTTTAGCTATTCTGGGTCTCTTATTTTTCCAGATGAATTTTTGACTGCTTTTCCTGTTTCTATGAGGAATGTCATTTGGACTTTGATTGGAATTACATTAAATGTTTATAGTGCTTTTGGTATTATGGTCATTTTCCCAAATTTAATTCTGTCTATCCAACAGCAAGGTAGATCTTTCCATCTTCTATGGTCTTCTTTTGTTGTTGTTGTTTTGGTGGTGCTATGGTCTGAACCCAGGGCTTTGTGCATGCAAGGCAGGTGCTCTAGCAACTGAGCTATATCCCCAGTCTAAGGTGTTCTTTAATATCTTTCTTCAGCATTCTGTAGTTTTTGTTGTAGAGATCTTTTACCTCTTTTGTTGATTCCCAAGTCTTTTTTTTTTTTTTTTTTTTTTTTTTGAGGCTATTGTAAATGTGGTAGTTTTCCTCATTTCCTTAGAGGATTTGTCACTGATATACAGAAATGCCTTTGATTTATGGGTGTTGGTTTTATATCCTGCTACTTTGCTGAATTCATTTACTAGTTCTAGAAGTTTTCTGGTGGAATTTTTTGGGTCTTCTAGGTATAGAATCATATCATTGGCAAATGGTGCTAGTTTGAGTTCTTCTTTTCCTATATGCATCCCTTTATTTTCTTTCGTCTAATTGCTCTGGCCAGTGATTCAACAACTGTGTTAAATAGAAGTGGTGAGAGAGGGAGAGAGGGTATCCCTGTCCTGTTCCAGATTTTAGAGGGAATGCTTTCAGTTTTTCTCCATTTAGGATGATGTTGGCCTGGGGCTTAGCATAGATAGCTTTTACAATATTGAGATATGTTCGTTATCCCTGGTGTTTCTAGTGTTTTGAACATGAGGGGGTGCTGTATTTTATCAAATGCTTTTTCTGCATCTATTGAGATGATCATATGATTCTTATCTTTAAGTGTGTTGATGTAATGAATTACATTTATTGATTTCCGAATGTTGAACCAACCTTACATCCCTGGGATGAACCCCACTTGATCGTGGTGCACGATCTTTTAGATATGTTTTTGTATCTGATTTGCCAGAATTTTATTGAGAATTTTTGCATCTATGTTCATTAGAAGTATTCATCTGGTGTTTTCTTTCTTCTTTGTGTCTTTGCCTGGTTTTGGAATCAGGGTGATATTGGCCTCATAGAATGAGTTTGGAAGTGCTCCCGTGTTTTCTATTTCATGAAATAATTTGAAGAATATTGGTATTAGTTCTTCTTTAAAGGTCTCGTATAACTCAGCTGTGTATGCATCTGGTCCTGGGCTTTTCTTGCTTGGTAGGCTTCTGATGGCGTCTTCTATTTCATCGCTTGAAATTGATCTGTTTAAGTTGTGTAGATCAACCTGATCCAATTTGGGCAAATCATATGCCTCTAGAAATTTGTTGATGGCATGGTCCACTTTTGACATGTGGACCATTTCAAAGAGATAAGGCCAACTCATGGGGACAGCAGCCAGTGAAGCACAGCAGAGGGTCCCCACCACACAAAGCCCACACAAATACTATGGTGAGAATACAGAACCTGTTAACCTGCAGGCTCTGCCCTGCAGAAGCTTCCAATAAGTGTCAGCTGCCTTGATTTTGCCTGTTGTTTGAAAACGATGAAAGCAAGTAGGGCCTCCGGTTTGACTTGGAGTCTAGCTTTGCTCACCTTCCGTGACTTTGAGATAATGTTCTTGCTTGTGCTTTTACAACTACTTATAGTGAAGTTTTCATGTCACTTCCTCTTTGCTCCCAATGTTGATGTATCCCTGTCCATTTTGGTTGTATTGCATTTTGATTAATAAATGACATCCCTTCTATTTCTGCTTTGGAATAATCATTTAGATATTTGTGAATTCTTTCACATGCATCACAGGAAATAAGGGTTGGGTTTGTAGGGCACACTCCTGGAGAGAAGTCTGGGGACTCTAATTTCGAGTCTTTGGCAGCATCCCTGGCACTCGGGCCGGAACAGCAATGTGGAGTGGCATTCAGATGGCCTGCAGCTTTGTTCCCTGTGTTCCTTTGGACAAGTTCTTTTGGGCCAATTTTCAGGAAGCTAAAGCACAGTTTATAACAGGTGCCTAGTTTTTGAGGCTGGCAGTCAATACAGAAGGCTATATTGAGGATGTAGGGGAGCCCTGGCCTCTGAGAAGGCTCACCTTCAGGGATCCATCGCTGTCTTTTTCCGAAGAACAGACAGATCCCGCAGCAGCTCTCCTAAGGCTATGCAGCCATGGCATAGCTCTTGGTCCTCCTGTCAGCAGAGAGTCCCTGCAGGGGACCCTGGGTGGGTTTTGTGGCTGTGAACCTCATGAATCAGCAGGGGTTGTTTCACAGTGTGCCAAGGAGGTTAATCCAGGACAATAGGAACATACATGGGAGTGGGTGCCCAAGAGTCTCACCACTAGGTGGCAGAGGAGAGTCGTTGCTCTTTGCCTCCTACACCTGAGGTCCCCAGGCCTTCTGAAAGGACAGTCTCTTGCACCTCCAGGAAACTGTGTGAGCCTTGGTCCTCAACCCTCTCTCTGTTCTAGCCTCTGACATGGGCAGAATCTTCTCAAAACTTACCAAATCTCACTCTTAAGGCCAGGCCCAGCCCTGAGTCCTGTGCAGTGCAGACAGCAGGTGTGCATTGGATGGACAGGGTGAGCTCATCCTGAGCCTCTCTTGTGCATTCATGCTGAACTTGGCCAGCCCCCATGTCTTGGGTGTTAGCAACTGAGTTTGGGTAGCTGGGGGCTTTCTTATTCCCAACTGGTTGTTTCCAGCTGATGTGGTCAGACGGGACTTCTCAGGCATCTAACCCGTTTGTGAAGGACGCTGACATTTCAGATATGACACACACATACATATGATAGATTGTAAATACCTTCCATCATGTCTCTAATGCTACACACGGGAAGTGGAATGGATGCCATCCTGAAGGTAACTTCAAACCCTAAAATGTGAGACCCTTCTAGAAGAGTAGACGTTAACTGACAGTGGCCTCCTGAGTCTAATCAGCCTTGGGCTTTGTAGACTGTTCTTCCTCCATTGCTTCCCACCAAGGTTCCCTGACTAAGAAGCAGGGAGTGTGGAGGGCAGACAGTGGGTGCAGAAGGTCCCCTCCTTGTGTGTGGGTGCAGGGGAGCTCCTCCATGTTACATCCCCTGAGACTCTTCTGACTACCTGGGCCTTCCAAGATGTTCCTCTCAGGACAACACTGCAGGTGCTAGAGACCCTCAGTGCGTGAAGGTTGAAGGATGCATTTGAAACCCCTGTGGTTCTTACTGCAGAATGTCCGCTCTCACGCTGAATGATGTGCTCATCTGAGGGAAGTCACCTATAATCTGTTGCAGGGGCTGACCTTGGACCCTCATGGAGGAATGCTCATCTTGCTCATTGTGCAGCAGGGAAGTCCTAACAAAGAAAGCTATGATTTGCTACAAAGCGCTGTCAGAACACTGGGAAGCTCCATTTCCTTGCTCCTTTGACAAGAAGTTATTCCCCATTGGTACAAGGTCACCCTGCGTGGCAGTTTCTGAACTCTTGGTGTCTGGATTCCTGTAAGATGATAGGTTATGTGTCTCCTCTGGCCTATTGTGACTGTTCTGTGTAAATTGACACATACCCACTATGAAAGCTCTTTTTGCTGCGCAATAAAGCAGACGCAGTTCTCTGAAACCATCTCCAGAGGAGTGTGTCTCCACCGTCAAGCTCCCCACAGTCGATGCTGAAGGGTAGGCCCTCAGCAATAATCTATCACAGCAGAAGTGATGCTGTGTGAATTCCAAGGAGAGGTCCTAGCAGTTCACGGGGCTGCCACTTTGTTCACTTTGCTAGTCAAGGAGGCAGTTTCTGTGGCCCGCTTAGAGTCTGCATCTCCATTATGCTGATGCCCACTCTGCGTACCTGTGTTTGTGTGTACTTCAGAGGTAGGGCTGTGCTCTTTCCTCCCTCATTGGTTCAAGGATCCTTTTTTGACTTGGGAAATTAAACCCTGCCTGGTTCAAAAACCTCACCTATTTGTTTCTCAAGGGACACAACCCGCTTTTACAAATCATTTTCTGAATCCTCTGCATCCCAGAGAATCCACCTTCTCCAAGATGAGATTCTAACAAATTTTACCTATGTGAATTGTGGACCAAACACCACAGGTCCCTGGAACAGTGAGACTGCTGCATTTTTGTGTGTTTCTATATTGTTTTACACAGAGAATATTTCCAGGGATTCTCTTTATTGTGATGGAGATTTACATGCTCATTGAAAATTACCAACGTATATGGAGGACATGGAGTGGATGGCACAAACTCTCCTTCTCTACTTCTGGACTCTAGAGGTGGCCAGGCTAGGTCTTATGTCTCCTTCCAGATATTTTACCAGAGATTTTTCCCCCATTTGAAAATGGGGACCTGGTAGACACACTCTACTGTGAACTTGCTTTCCTCACTTCATGTATGCATGTGCTTCTTTGGACATCAGCACACAGAACCTGATGAAGTTTTCAATAAATGCAGGGTAGTCTGTTGACTGCACCCACCACAGAGTTCATTCAGAGTGTGGGCCCCCTGTTGGTAGAGGGTTATGCTGGGAAGGGGTATATATTCCCCAAAGATAAACTTAAAATAACCCTTTTTACTCTAAACTTTTTAAATTTGGATTCATCAGGACTTAGTGCTGCGGAAAGGCATATGTGTCCAAAAAATGTGCATAAGCCCAAGGTACTTTGGAAGGATATTCTAACAGGACAATGGAAAGGTCCTGACCCAGTAATTGTCTGGAGTCGGGGGTCTGTTTGTGTGTTTCCACAGGGAGAACAGCAGCCGATTTGGATTCCAGAGAGATTAACCAAGGTCCTGACCCAGTGATTGTCTGGAGTCGGGGGTCTGTTTATGTGTTTCCACAGGGAGAACAGCAGCCGATTTGGATTCCAGAAAGATTAACTAAAGCGATTTCTACAGACCAAAAAGAAGATGATTTGGCTCAAATCCATAACAACTGATATCCAAAACTCCAGTTTGGCTATTCTTACATCTGCAACAGAACCAGGATGCTTTTTTCAATATCTATTTTATTATTGCCCTTTGCCATATCATGAAGTTCTATTTTGTTTTTTGAGCTCATACAGACCTAGGTTAATGTTTTGCTGATCAGTTCTATTTTTTGACTATAGAGTTTTTAAACATTGCAATGGAGATTTCACCTGTAAAAAGTTATAAGGCCTTTACTATAATGTTATGTGTTGTATGTATTATATTATGTGTGCACACTTGTGTTTTGTGTTATATGTTTGAATGTACGTATGTCCATATATCATATATGATGAGCGCTCATGATAAAATGGATCCAAATATTTTTTTCACGTGATTTATATGGTTTAATTTAAATTGGGTAAACAACTGTTGAGGATTGTTTTAATATGTAAACAAAAAAGAAGGTTAACAGATCTGTTTGTTTACTTTCACCTTTCCTTTTCATTATATTTAATAATTCTCTTAAAGATAATGTAAATTGCTAAGAAAATTGTTTTCTTTTAGTGCCTTCTGTAATGTTACATAATTTTTTTCTTTAGCCATTATTGCCAGAATTCCTATCTTCATCCCAGTGCCGGTGAAGACAATGTAAATTGTTAAGAAAATTGTTTTCTTTTAGTGCCTTCTGTAATGTTACATAATTTTTTCTTTAGCCATTATTGCCAGAATTCCTATCTTCATCCCAGTGCCGGTGAAGACAATGTAAATTGTTAAGAAAATTGTTTTCTTTTAGTGCCTTCTGGAATGTTACATAATTTTTTCTTTAGCCATTATTGCCAGAATTCCTATCTTCATCCCAGTGCTGGTGAAGTCAAAGATAAAACCAATCTACAGCTTCTACAATAGCCATCACTGAACTGCTTGCAGAACTTGCCTGGACTATGTATCACTTGTATGCATTGTGAACTATCTGTTGGTGCAGCGAATTGTGGTAGTGCTGGCGTATTTTTGCTGATGATGTCATCAGTGGTACAATTTTTCCAAAAGGAGCCGTCAATTGGCTTGGTGTATCTTCCTCCCTTCTGCTTGTCATGATCGTCCAGCTAAAATTTGGGGGCCAACAGAGGTGAGGCAAAGAACCTCACCCCCCCGCTGGTACAAAGACCTCTCCACAGGTGTGGCTGTATACTGGACCGGTAGTCAGTGACGGGTAAGATCCAATTGCAATGGTACCAACCTAAGGACCATATGTACTATTGGACAACCTAAGGCAGGCACGGTCCCTAAGCCACATGCTTGTTGTTTAAACAGAGAGGGGTAGATGTTGAGAGCCACAGCCGAAGGGGCCCCAGCAAACTTCCAGCTGCCAGCAAACTTCCAGCTGCCGGCTGATGATTGGCTCACAGCGGCCCCAGCAACATCTAGCTGATTGGCTCCTCTGTGGTGATGCTCATTGGGCTGTTTCCCTGCCCTTTCAGACCACGGAGCTGCTCATTGGGGGACTTTTTTGGCTCCGCCCACGTGACCCAGCCAATTGGCCTCAAGAGCAGGAGGATTGTGGGAGAGGTGGGGAGAAGCTTGTGGGGGAGAGAGAGGCTTGTGGAAAGCCGGTGGTGGCAGTTGAGGCTCTGAGGGTTTTTCCTGAGAGGCTGTTTTGTTTGGCATGTGTGGTTCTAAAAATAAAGTTAGTTTCTTTTGACAAGTGGCTCCTGATTGTGCCCAGCCAGACTGCGGCATTATGCTGATCCTTTTTAGAACTCACTGGCAAGTGAGGCAGGCCAGACACTGTAGCAGGAGGATGGCAGTGATCTGAGCATACAAGTGCCACCTTGCACTGCTGTGAAGGCACTTCAAAAGGGACAGCTGAACACAGTTTGCTTGTGTTTAGCTGAGGAAAGTAAACCACACCAGAGCCAGGATGAATAGTTTTCCCAAACTTGGAGTGTTGAAAATGGAAACTCAGATACACATGAAACTTGATTAATGAGATTTTTAAACATTTTTTGTTTACACTTGTGTAAAAAAAAAAACCCTGAAAGGCCCCTCCTGATGTCCTGATGTTTAACCCGACTTATTTTCTGTTTTACCATATTAGCTTACACTCCCATATATGCACTGGACACACATCATGTGATATAAAACATTTAATGCAAATTGAAAACAAATCAAATGTATAGCCCACGAGGCAAAAATCCCATGCCCCTCCCCCAGTTATGCTGTATCCAGCGTGTTACTGTGTACCCACCCTAATACTTTAATATTTCAAAACTGCCAGTTTTTACAGACATTGGGTCATGATATGTACTCTGACCTGCAATGTTGCTTGCCGCTGTCTTGCGATAACCTATGTGTCTATCTTTGCCCCCTGGCACAACTAAACCCAGCACATGGCTCCAGCGGCTTCTGTGTAATCCATCGTGGATTCCCCACAATTTATCCAGACACATCCTTGCTGCTAGACATTCCAGTCATTCATGCTTTATAGTTGATGGTCCAGTGTGGCCTACAGGTTGGCGTTCTAGGAGGGTGACAAAGAGATCTGAGTGAAAAATGTCACCTCAGGCTGCCTAAATACTATTTTTAAAATGAGAAGATGAATATAATCTCATTCTTTTTTAAAAAGTAAATAATAAGTATATACATTAAAATATATTAAATAAATATTAAATAATATCAATCAATGATTGAATAAAGAAATGAAAATCCCTATTGGTTGTAACCTAGCAGACCCTACTCATAAAGTTAAATTCCATTTTATGTAAAAACTATGTATACTATGTTTCAACAAAGAACTAAAACAGGGTTTTGTTTTAAAAGGTAACAAAATTAATGAAGAGATAAAATGAGATTGTTGCCAATTATGCAAAAACACTTAGGATGCAAATACCAAAAATCTGAAAAAGTCTACATGTGTCACATCCAGGTACTCTGGTCTGTGTTAGTTTGTATGTGTAGGCCTGTGAGGTGAAGATCTCTGGCTGAAGCTAATGTGATGCTCCCCAAGCACCCTGGGGGCTCAGGTTTAGGCAGTCTAACTGCAGCGATCCTCTGTTGTGGTCTTTCTTGAACACAGGTCGTATGTGCAAAGTGATCCAAGTCACTAAGAGCTCAGGCTCCTTTGGTGAGTCTGCCTCAACAGAATCATATTCTGGTGATGATAGGTTTTCCCTCTAAACATCTACCTTGCACAAGTGTAGGATTTTTTAGATTTCTTTTTCTATGTTGTTTTAAATGATGGGTTTTAAATGATGGGTTTGTTTTAGAAGCTATGAAGTAACAGGCCTCAAACAGTAAGTTTCACAGCCATTCCCTGATGAAATCTGCACAAAAGGAAATAGTGTGCATGTAAGTGTGCATACAAACCACAGCCTTTAGTGTTGCCCCCCCACTCTGACCTGCAACACACAGCCTTACAAGGCCACAAAGCAGGGGCCAGACTATGCATAGGGAGAACCAGGTTGCACCTTCATGGAAGCCAGCTCTGCTTTGGATTATTTAGTTCTTCCCATTTCCTCAGATTCAGTAACCTTCTTTCAGATTCATCTCAGCAGTTTTTTTCTCATAACACATTGCTCTAAGAACTGACCCTGGCAGATGTCAAAGGGAAGCCTGAAAAGATATAGCAGGGAAACGTAAGGCCTTCCTTCTGTCCGTCTGGAACCATCTTTGCTTAGTATAGCTTAATATGTAAATATAACTATCACTTAACAACATTAGGAAGAGTAATGCCAATCATTCCTACCAAATTGGCCCCTCTTTAGAGGAGACACTAATTCACCCACTGTTTGCTTCCTCCAACTCCAAAACCCTGACTGATGATGGGTATCTCTCCATTCCTACTCAGCATAGCATTGTCCAACTGAATCCTGAAAATAGGAAGCACCATCTTTCCAAGTTGGAAATGTGAGCACTACTAGAATTTTACAATATTGGAATTATACAATTGAATTTTTTCTAATTCTTTAATACTTTTACTTCTCCAATATACAGTAAACTTTGTAAAGTCAAGGACCTTGTGTGTTCTGCTCATATTGTATTTCTAGTGCCTGATACACATGGTAGGTACTCAGCAATAATTATGGATGGAGAGATTTTGAGAACTTTCTAACACAGATGGATACCTACCCAAATGCTGATTTTCACCAGGTACAGTGGTACACGCCTGTAATCCCAGCAGCTCAAGAGGCTGAGGCAGGAGAATCTCAAGTTCAAAGCCAGCCTCTGCAACTTAGCAAGACCCTAAGCAACTTATTGAGACCCTGTCTCAAAATAAAAAATAAAAAAAGGGCTGGGAATGTGACTCAGTAGTAAAGCATCCCTGGGTTCAATTCCTGGTACCAAAAAAAAATGTTGATTTTTCAGTAGAGAGAGCCTTTCTCCATTAAACTAAATCCATGAAGTCAAGCTATGAGTAAAAGAAAAATCAAACACTGTTGCTATTTTCCACATCTCTATTCCCTTTCTCCTTCCTTATAAGGGGGAAAACTGCAGGTTACCCCCATTTTCCACAGGGCCATGGGTTGAATTCTTCTATGGCATTGTTGAATTATATAAAAGAAGTTACTGAGTTTAATATATTGGATTCTCTCCAAATAGGATACACTAACATCTACACTTTCTTCATTATACTCAATAAATTGTGAAAGTAGATAAGAATGCAAACTCCTTGTATATAATAATAGTAATGATGTAAATAACTCCAACATTTATAAAGTTATTAAGTATGACTTTACAGCCTCTAATTTGGTCCTAAAAGCCATTCTATGAAGTGAGTGGGACAACTTTGACTATCTTACTTCAGGGAGGCAGAAACCAGGGCTCATTGGAGCATTGTTATTTGCTCAAAGTCTTGCAGGTCAAGAGGAAAATTGTACACCTAGTGTTCATTTGAAATCTACTTTGCCTCATGGCAGATGCTAAACTCTAAGGCAATGCAGCATTAAGGACAGAGGAGAGTGATGAAAGTTGGGTAGTAATGAGTAGGTAGGAAAAGAGAACCTCCTTTAACATTTTCTTCTGAATATATGGAAGTGAGGATTTGGAAATGGATTCCTTTACAACTCCCATGCTGAATTCCTTCAGTCTTTGTGTACTCCCAGGCACAAGTAACCCTTGTTCTAAAGACCTAGCTGATGAAAGACTCCCAAAGAATTGCTCTTCAGACATCTCTAGAGGCCTCTCTGGGCCTCCAGTGCCAAGGCTGCTGCTGACCTACAGGGGTTGAGGAGCTGCAAATATGAGAGATGAGGACCCACCCGTACTGTTGGAGGCAGTCCTCAACTCCTGTGAGAACTTTGGGCAGGCCTAAGAAATCATGCTGAGTCTCCTTCATAGTGTCCATTGTGAAGTTTATCTCTAGGTTGCTGGATGGATCCTGCTCCTGCCAGGCTCCAGAATGAGGCAAAAGATAAGAGTGCTCAGAGCAAGGCAAATCTCCCTGAAGAGAAGGAAGAGCTTTTGTTTCCCTGCTATATCTTTTCAGGCTTCTGTGTGACTTCTGCCAGGGAAGTTCTTAGAGAGAGAGTGTGCTGGGCAGACTGAGTGACAAAGGGCCATCAGGCATATATGATGGTTGGGGAGGCACAAGAGTTGCATCCTAGGTATTTGATTCAGTAACACCCCCAGATGCTGCCAGAGTCAATGCAGCCAACTTTGTGATTGGTGACTGATGTGCCAGATGGTAAAGGTGCTGGGTCAAGAACATTTCCAGGGCTGCCTACCTAGGGAAACCCCAGAACTAGTGCAGGCCCATCTACCAGAGTATGTGAAGGGCACCAAGAACGTTGGCAGTCCTAGAGACAGAAACAGGAGAGATTAGAAAGAGGCATAGAGAACCTCAAAATTAAGGGAACATGTGGAGATTTTGTACCTGCACTTAAAAATGTGCATATTTGTGAAATGGATGAAAACAAGGTGAAAATTAAGTTAATACTTAACCCTAAAGTCATTAGGCTCATCCAGCATTTGGCTTGCTACCCTATGCTTTCTCACCTGAAAATGGGTAGAAAGAGGATGATTTCTCAATCATACAGGGCACAGGGACAAGAAGTACTTTGAGAGGACATGACACTCCCTGTTAAAAGAGCAGTTCTTTCTTCAAGAGCTTGGAAATGGAGCCCCTGATGAGGAGACATCCTGAGAGAAAGACAGGTTTGGCATCCTCTAAGAACAAAAACCCATACCACCCTAAGAATGGATTTATAAGAGGCAACCAAGAGACCACTTGCACCAGCCTCTAACATCGGGAATGTCACCAAAATAGGATCCTTATACTCCTATACTCCTGTCATTTACATTAGAATGGGGCATGAGGTAAAGAAGGAAAACCAGAATCACTCCCTTATGGAAATTGAGGGCCTCCCTAAGGAAAGCTTGTAGATGAATAGATTCCTGGGTACAACCTGAAGAGACAAACCCCCATGTATGAAAGTTTATGCTCTGACTATGAACTTTCTCTGAAGTGTCTGCTGCAGCCCTCATGTTAGAGTCGGTTCCTTCATGCCATTCCAAGTCTCATACGGAGATACCTAGAGCCTGAGAAGAAACATAAGAAAACCCTTCTTGGTGTTGCCTAGATCTTCATCTCCACTACCTCCCTAAATCCCAGCCCTGGAGCACAACTCACTTCCAGAAGCTGGTCTTGCCTCCTTCCCTCTCTCCTTTCCCTGCTAAAATCAGAAAACATGGTCCCTATGCAGCTTTCAACCACGGATCCTTCCCTCTCCCCTCATATACTCATGATCATTGATCTTGGGAGAGTTATCCCATTGTTCCTTCTTCCACAGCTATGTCCCTAGTCTGAACCCACCATGGTTTTAAGGAACAGGGGGCACAGAGAAAGAAAAGGAAGGCAAAGAAGGAGAGTGCTCAGGAGGAGTGACTATGAACCACTGCTGATCCAGGGATAGGACTTTTATAGGGAGCCTTCAAATTAGAAGCAACTTCCTCCCCAAGTCACATCATGCCCACCTACCTGCCATTTCTTGGTTTTCAAGGAATAAAGAGAGGAGGTAGCAAGGAATGCATTTAAATCTGTTGAGGAAAAACTAGATCATGACTCCATCTTGTTCCTTCTTCTCTCCCCAGCTATGTCTATCCACTGTCATTTCTTATGCCAATTCCCCTGGGAAAAACAGCAGAACACAGTAGCACTCACTGGGCCCTGTCCCTGGCACCTCATCCTTTCCTGTTTAATGGAAATGGTATTGGCAAAATGGCAGGAGTAGGCTTGGACTATGGCAGAGGGAACTGAGAAGTGAAGGAAGAAGAGGAGGAGGCGGGGGGGGGGGGGGGTGCTGGAAGTGACCCAAACAAGCCCATGGGCAGAAGTCATGTCACTATCGGTGGGGAAGGGGAAGGTGAAGACCTGGATCTGGTATGAGCTGGCCTCAACCCACAGATATGTTCTTATGTGCCAGCCACAGCACACACTGACATTTTGCTTCCTAAACCCTTGACTTCCAATCTCAGGCCTTACAAATGTACACCTGAGTGGAAAAGAATTGCTGTTCTCTGCTTTCCCATCCTCTCTTTGTTCAGCCCATCTTCTCCAGGAGCACAGAGACTGGTTCACACCTGGTTCAGGTGAGCTCCTGTCTCCTCAGTTTGGTCCATGAACTGTGGGATCTCCTGTGGGATTTGGGGTTGGAGCATACACTTCTTTATTCTGTCTCCTAAATGAATACTGTGCACTTTTCCAGTCCCTGAGCTTTTTCATGCTGTCTTTCCACTGTGTCCTCAGAAAGGCCATGGAGTTCATGTCTCAGCCATATGCTGGGGAGGTAGTAGGCAGGTATGAGGTAGAATGACATCTCTCCCTTTATCCCATCCTGCCATTTCATTCCTTATTGTCCATTTCTCCACAGATATGGGACTTTCCTTCTTTTGCTGAGATGGTGAAAGCTGCATGAGAGAGTGAGGGATGAGTGGGAAATGGGGCCTGGAAGACTGTCAAAGGGCTGAAAGGGAATAATGGATATTGATGAGTTGGCTAGGATCTCTGACTTCTAAATTGTGTTTCACAAATTTGGGATGAGAATGTGCTTCTTCCTGCAGCCCTTGTATTCAAATGATGATGACCTCATTTCTCTGTTTCTCCCCAGACACATCTAAAGGCAATCATTTTCTATCACTTTCCTTAAATAACTGATCTCTCAAACAGGACTCACATGTTACTTGCTTGTGACCCCCCTCCTGGGAATGGTGCCAGTGTACATAGGATCTGTAAGATGAACTTTGAAGCTAATAAGTATTATAACTGGGGCCAGCAGCTTAGTGGAAACAGAGTGCCCTCTTGCTGACCCACTTTTGGGGACTTGTTACCTGCTGGCTCCACTGACTCAGTGCTTCCTTGAATTTTTGAGTCAATCCTTTTTCTAAAAGCTACATTGATAAATGAATGCCCTTTGAATGGTGATGTGGTAACAGCTATCCAGGATGCAGACATGGGTTCACACAGAGAGTGGAGCCCTCTGCAGGAAGTTGAATTTCCCCTTCTTGGTTCAAAGGGTATAAGTTCAGTTAGTTCTACAAGGGACAGTCTCCAAGCTTTTAGAAATATAATGGGATCCTTCCCTTTCAGATCACTTCCTCCTCTTGGTTTAGCTCTTTCATTCTTTTTAGTGGTCATTTTATGAAGTCACCTCTTTCCTTTTTCATTTCAAGTACAATTAGTTTGAGGATGCACCTAATGGCATAAATACTGTCCACAAAATTTCCACCCCTTACCATCAATCACCTCCCCTCCATTTTCAGGCATCTCAAGTTGAGAGTTTCTATTACATTTTGGTTCTGTTACTCATGAGCAGTGTATCTAGCTGAAATGAGACATTAGCTTATTGTTTAATGTTAACTAGAGAAGAACATCTCTAGAAGGGAATGCCATGTGCCAGAAATCTGATAGAAATGCCCTTCTATCACTAACAGACCTAAAAAACTGAAAACAATGGAACACTTATTAAGCACACTTAAAAGCTGGAAAAGCAGACCAAGTTTATTTTCTTTTCTAAATAACTAAATGAGAGATGAATGAAGAATGTTCCAAATGTTTACGGAACATCTGTTGTGTTCATTAGGCATGCTTTCATGTGTGTCTCATTTAATCCTCACAGGAACCCTGAGGAGTATAAATTTTCATCCCTATTTTGTAATCTGCAAAAAGACTCAGAAAGGTCTCTTGGAGGAAAAAAATGTGAAAGCATCTATTTCAAAGAAGTCAATGTTGGCCATTTCTGGGTAGTTTGATATAAAAGGAGCTTTTTTTAATGCTTAAATTTCATATGAAACATTTCATTTTTATTAGAAAGTAAAATTGCATGAAATTCTAAATAAAGGTTGGACATGGTGGCAAACAAAACACAGGATGCTAAGGCAGGAGGCCAGTCTGGGCAACTTAGTGTGACCCAGTCCTTTGAATGGTGATGTGATAACAGCTATCCAGGATGCAGACATGAATTCACACAGAGAGTGGAGGGCTGGGGATGTAGCTCAGTGGTAGAGTGCCAAGTTTGAGGCCAGTGTGGGTAACTTAGTGGGATGATGTCTCAAGAAGAAAACAGAAAGTACTGTGGATGTACCCCAGTGGTATACTGTCCCTGTGTCCAATCCCCAGTACTGGAGAAGGGGAGAAATACTAAATAAACTGAAGCCTTGGCCAACATCACAAACCAGGCTCTGACACAGATAAAAATCCATGTATTCCATTTCCTTTGATATCACATTTTCTTTTTTGTTATTTTGTGGGGGGAAGTACTGGATATTAAATCCAGGGCCTTGTGCATACTAGGCAACTCTGTACTACTTACTCATCTATATCCTCAGCCTTCACATTATATTCCGTTATGAGATAATCACTTAAACCAGTGGAGAAAAAGGAAAAATTACATCAGAAAACAGTTTGCATCTAGCCTGGCTCTGACTAGTACCATAACTCTAAGCCACACACCTCACTTTTCTTGGATATTTCTGGATGTTCCCTCCTGGTGTCAGATGTGCACCAAGGTAGAGAGGCTACAGACTCTCCTTGCCATTATCAGTAAAATAATGCTCAGACCTTCCTGTAGAGCATTCTAGTGTATAGAGTTAAGGCTGCGTAAGCTATAAAAATGAAACTTCAATTAGGCCCTAGAACAATATGGCACTGACTTGAAAACCTCCAGAGTACATGATCAAAACCCAAAAAATCAATTAACCACTGCTCTATTCTTTATACAAATAGACAGATATTTGGATAAGGGCCCAGGATGCCTCTATCATCACTTCAGTCTATATGACTGTGTTGAAAGGCAAAGGTAGAGTTCAAGTGCTTGTAAGGACCCTAGGTCTGTTTTGGCCTTCAGGCCTTTCCTTGTTGCTTGGAATTCAATAACAAAAGACATTGCAGTGGTGGAGACTCTGGAAAAAGCCAATTAGAACAGAAGCACTTTACCCAGGACAAGCACTGAATCCTCTCTTGCTGTTACAAAGTTCTCCTTAAAATAAAAATCTATTGAAGTTCTCCTGAACCCTAGGCTTGGTTGTCCATGGAGACAGAATCACAACTATAAACTATCCATAGTTCAGAATTCCTCTCTGAGTTACCTTCAGGAGGCCTAGAATACTCTTATTTTCCATTTCTCCTGAGAAAGAATGAAGAATGACAGTAGGACTTGTGACCAGCATGCATTTGCTGAACACTTGATACCTAAAGACTTTGTCATTGAGAGTGAATAAGCTCTGAATAATTAGATAAATGTATAGCTATTGATGTATCTGATACCTATATTTTCAATCTTTTATTTATAATGTACTCATTATGTACCAGTCTTGTGCTAGGCACTGAAGATACAATGCTGAATAATAGAGATAGCTTAGATTCCTTTCTGTGATGCAGAACATAAACCTCTTCCAAACTTTCTGTTGATAATCAGTTTCCTATCATTGGATGTCTCATAATTTTGTATTCCTTTATCATTTCTGTTATTCCATATAGTCACTTTTTTTCAGACTGGAGACACTGAACATGCTTCACTACTCCTATGGAGTTTTTGGTGTCTAAGAAGGCTGGAACGTCTGCTAAAGTTTCTCCTGCACATGCTACAAGTATAAGGCTGCTCACCTGTGTGAGTTCTCTGGTGTTTAATAAGGTGAGAGTTCTGATTAAATCTTTTTCCACATTCTTGACACTTAAAAGGCTTCTCTCCTGTGTGAATTCGTTGGTGTGTGTGTAGATTTGTGTTGTGACTGAAGCTTTTCCCACACCATGAACATCTATATGGTTTTATTCCTTGATGTGCCATGAAGTGCTTATTGAGATCTGAACTCCATCTAAACCTCCTATCACATTGTTGACATTTATAGGGCTTCTCTTCAGTGTGAATTCTCTGGTGCCTAATAAGATCAGAGCTAACTCTGAAGCTTTTCCCACATTCCTGACATTTAAAAGGTTTCTCTCCTGTGTATCCTTTCCTGTGAAGATCCATATGTTTTGGAAGCTCTTGTTTGCAAGTTGAAAGATTCTTTCTTTTCTTCCTTGGTAAAGCTCGACCCTGTTTCTGTACCCTGTATATATCATCATGATTTTCCTTGCCCATTGTTATCTGGACAACTTTCACTCTGGTCTTCTTTGATACTTTGCATCCTGGTGCTTGTATTTCTGATGGAGAAACAGATTTAAGATGTTCATTTCCAGTGCCATTTTTGAGCTTTAACCCTGTTAGAATAAATAGGAGAATCAGCCATCTGCTTCCCAGAGCAAAAACTACAGGATTGGAGAGAAAAGTCAATGATGATTGCTATTAAGATGTACAGAAACAAGTGATTTCTGGTCCAGTCTGAACAAAATTATACAGATCGATTTCTCCCCAATCCTCCCTGCAAACACAAACCCATTAAATAATGCAAGAAACAACCAAAAGAGAATTCTAAAAAGTATTAAAAAGGGAACAGGGAAATACTGGGGAATAAAATCTACCAAATTATGCTGTGTCCATGTATGAATATATCACAATGAATTCCTCACTTATAGATAACATAATAATATAATTATAGCACACAAATTAAAATAATAATAAGTAGAGTAGAGCAAATGGATCCAGGGAAGGAAAAGGTGGGAAGGGATGGCAATGAGGAATGAGACTGATCAAATTATGTTATGTGTATGTACACATATGGCATAATGAATCCCACTATCATGTATAATTATAATACACCAATTTAAAAACGTGTTAAGAAGAAGGCAAACTGGTTTGGAGTCCAGGGATAGAAGAATAGCATAGTAGGGTGTCTTATATCCCAGCAGAAGAAAGTTACTCAGATCCAGGGCTTTCCAATCCCCATAATATCAATAGAAAGTTGCCTGAATGGAAATCCTTCTTACAACATCAGAGAAACAAGACAAAATTGGCCAAGAGGATTAGCCTGGTATTTATCCATAGTAAGCAGCCAAGACAGATACCTGCCTTCCATGCTGGGGTAGAGACTTTCCCCAACCTCAGTGAGAGATTCCAAGGTGAATGGACAGGATTGGCAAAAGAGACCCAGCCCCATCAAGGGAAAGGAACAGAAGCTTTTTTAATTTCATACACATGAGACTCCCTCCCTTTAACAGAAGATATGTGAAGAGGCAGAACTGGCAAAAGGGACCAAGCCACCAGCCACCTAGCCTAGGAAGCCTCTTCATCCCCATGAGTCTGAGTCTCCCCTTCCCCACTAGGAGATATCCTGCTCAAGGAAAATGTCTTCCACACCCTCAGTCAGCAATAGCTAGGATCCATGGGAGCCCCAACAGTACCACATAAACCAATGAGACCAATTAACATCATAAAGGCTCAGAAAATTAAACTGTTATTGGAAACATACCTTGTGGGAAGCCATTCTCACACGTGACTGGGCAACTCCCGGTTTGGGTCTGAGGAGCTCTGGCTAATCTGTGTCGGAGCTTTCCTGGCCCTCTCCTGATGAGAGAGCCCATCCGTGTGGGGGTGTGACTGACCACTAACCCTGGGGGCCAATCACTGACCCTGACCTTGGAGTGCGGCCCCCCTCAACCTTCATTGGATGGAATTCTCCCCTGAATTTCTTGTTCCCCAATAAAAGGCTACTCCCTGGCGTGCTCCATCTCTCTCTCTCCTGCAAGCCCTGAGTAATCCTTGCTGCCCTACCGGGTGGTTCGAGGTGGGAACCAGAGAGGGGAGCCGTCTCGGACCTGGTCATAGAAAAAGGTAACTGAGTCTGTGTGTTTTATTTCAATCTTGCTAGCTAACTTTTATGCCAAGAACCTCATTAATGAAACCAGTGCACTGGTCGCATGGTGCAATTGGCGCCTACGAGGGGGGCATTCTAGATTAGCTAGATTGAGTGGGAGCGCGCTATAAAGATAAAGATAAAGGAAGTGGTGACAATTTGGGTCACAAAAGTACCTGGAGATATTGAAGGAAAGAGACGTTAAATTAATTAAAATGGGAAATTCAACTTCTACGGATAAGGAAATGTATCTGACTATTTTAGACAGTATAATTAATCAGAAAGGAAAACAGATAAAGAAAACTCAGTTATTACAATTCTTAAAGATTGTAGGTGAAGAGTCTCCAAATTTACTTACTTGGGAGAAATTAGGAAGGAAGTTACAAAAAGTTTGTCTTTCTAATGAATTACCTGGAGGCATAGATAATATTCAGAAGACTTGGACGGCTCTGGAAGTTTGTCTTTTTGAATATATGGGCCAAAGTTCGTGGCCCCCTGAAGACCTGTTAAAAGGCATTCAGAGAGCTATTAGGTCTATTCAAATGGAAAATCCGCCTGAGGCTAAGTTAATTCCCTTTCCCTTGAGCCCTTTAAAAACAAAGGCGCTAGGGGCCAAACCGAAGGTTAAGAATGTGACTTTAGGGCTGGGGATGTGGCTCAAGGGGTACCGCGCTCACCTGGCATGCGTGCGGCCTGGGTTCAATCCTCAGCACCACATACAAACAAAGATGTTGTGTCCACCGAGAACTAAAAAATAAATATTAAAAAAATTCTCTCTCGCACGCTCTCTCCCTCTCTCACTCTCTCTTAAAAAAAAAAAAAGAATGTGACTTTAAACTTGCAGGATCAGGCTAGCCAGCAGGGAGATTATAGAGAGGAACATCATAGACAAGAAACCTCCACAGTCCTAGAAAGTCCTCTGGAAGAGGTAGAGGATCGTCCTGGGGAGGAAAATCCGGAAGAGGTTCTTAGAGGGGCACAGAGTTCTTCTCCGCCACGTGGCTTAGAAGCCCAATTTCAAAATGGCGACAGCGCAGAGTCTACCCATGACTCGCAGTCCGAGGGAGAAGAATCACACATTGAAATTCAGGACTTACAGAGAAATTTTAACAGGCTGCGCTTAACACCGCCTGCCCAGGCTATTCGAATTCGGCCATTACCTGTTAAAAGGACAAAATTTAACAGGTACTCTGGATTAACAATGACTTTTCTTACCCCGTTCCAGCGAGGTATTAAGAAGGCTCAAGAAGCTGGAGAGGATACTAGCGGTTTTCAACTTTTTCCAGTTTTTGAGCAAGTTAATGAGCAAGATCAGAGAGTTAGAGTTCATACTGTAATCCCATTTAAAACCATTAAGGAACTAAAAAGTGCATGTGAGACGTATGGTCCAAATTCGCCTTTTGTACAGAGCCTGATAGAAAATATTTGCTCGCAGCCCCTTCCTCCTAGTGATTGGATTTCTTTAGCTAGATCTTGCCTGACTGGGGGAGATTTCTTGCTCTGGCGTACTTATTGGACTGATTTTTGTACTGAACAGGCAGAAAGAAATAGAAGACGAAATTTAGAGACGCCGGTAGAAATGTTTTAAGGAACAGGTGAATTTACTGATTTAGAAAGACAGTTAAATTATGAATTTGTAGTATACAATCAAATAACTGATTTGCGAAACGTGCCTGGAAACAGATTGTCTCTAAAGACCAATCCAATTTAGGTCTTACCAAAATCAGGCAGGGTGCGAATGAACCTTACTCAGATTTCGTAGCCTGATTGTACCAGGCCGCAAACAGGTCGCTCAGGGACCCGGGGGCTTGTGAGTTTATTGTTAAACAATTGGCATTTGAAAATGCAAATAACTATTGTCAGGACGTTCTTAGGCCACACCGTAAAAAAGGGACAGTTTCTGAGTTTATCTGCTTATGTTCTGACATAGACTCTACCCATTTGCAGACAGTACCCCTAGCTGCGGCACTAAAAGAAACCTTAAGGCCACAAGATTTAGTACAAAAGCCCCGCGGGAGATGCTATGTTTGCGGGAAAAGTAATCATTTTGTGCGCGAGTGTCACATGCGCAATTTTAAGTTCAGGGCTCCATCTACTGGTGATAATAGATATTGCAGGACTCAATCCCACGTGGCAGATCAAGATGGCGCGGATGAGCCCGCCTTCTTGTCATCATTTCCCGCCTGGCCGAAACACAAACTTCCGGTCGGCCCCTCCCCCGGCCGAGAATGAGGAAGTAGGTGATGGTCACGCAATGTGACGTCATCGCACCGACCATGGGGGCCGCCATCTTTAATTTTACCGGAGCGGAACAAATAGTTTCCGTACAAACCCTTAATGATTTTCAAAAGCTATTAGGAGTTATTGAGTGGATTTATTTATCCCACTCCCCTCAAAAAACATTAATTCCTTTTCATGATTCCATAGCTCAATTAGTAATTAAAGGTAGAACTAGGATTTTACAATTAATTGGATCTGAGCCTGATATCATAATCATTCCATTTTCTGTTCAACAGACTAATTGGCTTTTTCAAACTTCTAGCTTATGGCAGATAGCCTTTGCTGATTTTCCTGGCCAGATAGATAGCCATTACCCTCGTGATAAGATTATACAATTTGCATCATTAACGTCACTTATTTTTCCAAAGATTGTACGTGCACATCCTATAGATGAAGCTTTATCAGTGTTCACTGATGGTTCGAGCTCAGGTAAAGCAGGTTTTTATAGTCGTGTTCACACAGAGGTAATACAAACTTCTTATACTTCTGCCCAAAGAGCAGAGCTTCAAGCTCTGATTTGTGCCTTAAATTACTTTTCAAATGAGCCTATTAATATTTATTCTGACAGCTTATATGCAGTCAGAGTTACTAAAAATATTGAAACTTCAGTTATTGGGTATACTTCATCACAAGAGTTATTTAAATTATTTCATAATTTACAGAAGGCAGTGCTAATGCGAAAGTACCCATGTTTCATAGGACACATACGAGCTCATACTAATCTTCCAGGACCCTTAGTTTCAGGTAATGACAAAATTGATAAATTAGTAACTTTTTGTCAACAGATGTCTTCATATGACTGTGCACTAGCTTCCCATTCCTTACATAATCAAAATGCTTCTAGCTTACGTAAACAATTTAATATTACTAGAGAACAAGCTCGTCAGATTGTAAGCCAATGCCCTAAGTGTGTTATTCACACTCCATCTTTACCATCAGGGGTAAATCCCCATGGATTAAAACCAAATCAAATATGGCAAATGGATGTAACTCATATTCCTCAATTTGGTAAGCAATGTTATGTGCATGTCATAGTGGATACTTATTCTAGATTTATTTTTGCCACAGCACGTACTAAGGAAAATACTCAGAATGTAATTTCTCATTGCCTAGCAGCTTTTTCTGTGTTAGGGTGCCCTATGCAGATTAAAACAGATAATGCTCCAGCTTACGTAAGCTCTTCTTTTCAACAATTTTGCCAAGAGTTTCAAATTGATCATAAAACAGGAATTCCTTATAACCCCCAAGGTCAAGCCATTGTGGAATGAGTTCATTTATCTATTAAGCTTCAATTACAAAAATTAAAGGGGGGGAATAGGGTTATGACTCCCCAAAATAGCCTTAATCATGCTTTGTTTGTTTTAAATTTTTTAAACTGTGACGCTGAAGGTCACACTGCTGCTGAGAGACAAATGTCTCCCTCAGTAACAGGCCCTTTAGGCAGAGTTTTGTGGAAAGATTTACAGACCGGTCAGTGGAAAGGCCCAGATCCAGTGATTATGTGGGGGACAGGTCATGCTTGTATTTTCCCAGAAGGTGCTTTTCGTCCTATTTGGGTGCCTGAATGCGCAATCAGACATGGAAGAGATAGAACCCAGATTCAAGCGACTGAGGATCGACCTGGAGGAGCCCCTATCCAAAAGGAAGAGATATCGGAAAAAGATGAAGAAAGACCAGATTGACCCAGCCGAAAAGCTGATTTCATGAGAAGATGTGAAGAAGCTAACAACCCAGGCTTCCTGAATACTTCGACACCTAGGAGAGAACAGGACCCCAGTGATGATGGTAGCAACAGTAATTGCCCTGCTGGGCTGTCAGGTAAAGGGGAATCAAGTAGACACTTACTGGACATATTTCCCAGATCCACCCCTGGTACACCCAGCTGTGTGGACTGGAGAATCCATTCCAGTATTTACTAATGACTCATTCATGATGGGAGGATTTACAGATACTCATATTACTCCCAATCGTGTGACTAGATTTAATTATTCTGGCTACAGTGCCCAATTACCTTTGTGTTGGTCCCATGATAAACATGCTGGCTGTCTGAAAGTATCATTCGAAGAAAAGACAGCGATTGGTAGACATAGACTGACAAATAATTCTATTTATGGGGACTTAAAACCTTATACTAGATCAGTAATTAAGATGGGACTTTCCCATAACAAGCCAGTCATTTCTGCAAAACCCCCACGGATACCCCACTGTCCAAATAGTTCTACAATTGAGATTGGCACCTTTCCTAGATGGATGGATTGTGTAAATACCTTTCCTGTACAACATAAGGTGTCTAAAGATAGTGGGTATATTTTAGACTGGTCTCCAAAAATTGATAAGAGACAATTACAAAGAAATTCTGCTATGACACCTGCAGGATTTGTTAGTAATATTTTGACTTATAGTGAAGGTGGTGTTCAAAAGGATGTTTGGCGTTTAATTGCTGCCTCAGAATTCTTACATTTTACAGACGAGCCTTTACCAAAATTTGTTGGCAAGAACTGTAAAGAGGGATCTTGCTATGGCTTACGAGCCTGTGTCCAATCTCCTTATGTTTTAATTATTGGGAATGTAAAAGTTAAATGGATAGATGACCGATATATTGTTACTTGTAATAAATGTAACCTAACCAATTGTATTACTAGGTATAATGGAGGAAAAGGAGTGCTGATACTTCATCAGCCCTCTTTCGTTTTATTACCTGCTAATATTTCAGAGCCATGGTATGCTGATACTGGTTTACAAGTCTTGCAGCAAATTCATGCCCAGCTAGCAAGACCTAAACGTGCTATTGGAGTTATAATCATTGGTGTTTTGGCGCTAGTCTCTTTTATTGCCTCCACTGTGTCTGCGTCTGACATTGTCTCAGAATATTCAGCATGCAAAATTTCTTAATAATTTAGCTCAAAATGCTTCCAAGGCTCTGCGTAATCAAGTAAATATTGATGAAAGGATTGAGACTAAATTAAACGCCTTAGAGGTGACTGTTATAGACATAGGTAATGAACTTTCAGCCTTAAAATTTAAAGAAAGGCTTAAATGCCATGCAAATTATAAATATGTGTGTGTTACAGCTGCCAAGTACAATGCTTCTCTCTGGGATTGGGAGAAGGTTAAAAACAATTTGTTAGGTATTTGGCAAAATAGTAATAATAGCTTGGATATTCTGGAACTTCATCACCATATCCAAGACATTCAAAATAATAGAGCTGATTTTTCAGATCCTTCTTCTTTGGCTAACCAAATATTGAAGGAGTTGAATGGATTCAACCCTGGTAATATTCTTAAACACTCAGCCTGGTACATTATTGGATTATTCTCCTTGCTGTTAATTCTCTTTTGTGTTGTAATTATAGGATGGCGAGTCTTCGGAACAAGAATACAGAAACTCCAAAGAGTGAACTGCCGCCCCATTTTTAAGAAAAGAAAGGGAGAATATGTGGGAAGCCATTCTCACACGTGACTGGGCAACTCCCGGTTTGGGTCTGAGGCGCTCTGGCTAATCTGTGTCGGAGCTTTCCTGGCCCTCTCCTGATGAGAGAGCCCGTCCGTGTGGGGGTGTGACTGACCACTGACCCTGGGGGCCAATCACTGACCCTGACCTTGGAGTGCGGCCCCCCTCAACCTTCATTGGATGGAATTCTCCCCTGAATTTCTTGTTCCCCAATAAAAGGCTACTCCCTGGCGTGCTCCATCTCTCTCTCTCCTGCTAGCCCTGAGTAATCCTTGCTGCCCTACCGGGTGGTTCGAGGTGGGAACCAGAGAGGGGAGCCGTCTCGGACCTGGTCATAGAAAAAGGTAACTGAGTCTGTGTGTTTTATTTCAATCTCGCTAGCTAACTTTTATGCCAAGAACCTCATTAATGAAAACAGTGCACTGGTCGCATGGTGGAAATACCTCATAAAAGTAAGAAAGAACCTGTGTGCTAAAGTAAAACCCAGTGACTGCCTGCTAAAATAAAATATTTAAATAGGAACCAGACTCTTCTATCCTAACACACAAAATTATCTGTATACAATAAATAATCACACATCAGGCCAAGAACAAAAAAAATCACAACCTATAAGAAAGGGAAACATGACAAAAATGTCATCAAACTAGAAAAGCAATAGGAAAATTTAAAACATATGGAAATGAAATACACTTCTAAACAATCCATGGTCCAAAGAGAAAGTCTCAAAGGAAATTTTTGAATACTGAAAGTTAAATAAAAATGAAATTAAAATATATCAAAATATATTAATTTTAGTTAAAGAAATGATTAGAAGAAAGTTGTATCCGTAAGTGCTCATAATAGAAAAAAGGAAAGGTGGCCAAGCACAGTGGTACATGCCTGTGATCCCAGTTACTCGAAAGGATGAGGCAGGAAGACTGCAAATTTGAGGCCAGTCTGGGCAACTTAGTAAGACCCTGTCTCAGAATAAAAAAGGTTGGGATTGTAACTCAGTGGTAAAGTACTCCTGGGTACAAAAAAAAGTATCTCAAATCAATAATCTAAGTTCCTACCTCAAAGAACTAAAAGTAAGATAAACTCAAAGCAGGATGAAAGGGAAAATAATAAAGGACAGAAACCAAAATAAAACAAAAAGCAAGCCCATTCTTAAAAAAAAAAAAAAAAAAAGCTGGTAAACCTCTATCAAGACTGACAAAAAGAAAGAGAAGACACAAATCACCAATATCTTGAATGAAATAGTGTATTACTACATACTCTGTAAATAAGAAGGTAAGGGAATTCTATGAATTTTACATTCATGAATTTTAAGTTAGTTATAATGGACTAATTCCTAAAAAACTACAAATACCAGGATTCAAACAATATGAAATAGATCCCGAATGGTACTCTGACCATTAAAGAAAAATGGAGCTCACAATTTAAAAGTCCTCCCCTCAAAAAATCTCCAAGTACAAATGGTGTCACTGGAGGATTCTACCAAACACTCAAAGAATTAACTATTTTATGTGATCTCTTCCAAAAAAGGAGGAAATACTACCCAACTCATTTTATAAGACGAGTATCACATTGATACTATAAACATACAAAGACAGTAGTAAAAAAGGAAACTATAGAGTCGCATTTCCCATGAACTTAAACACAAAAATTGTCAGCAAATATTGACTAACTGAATGCAGTAAGTCAATGAGATTGCAGTTAAGTTATGAGATTTATATACCATGACAAAGCCGGATTTATTGCAGGTATGCAAATCTGGTTCAACATATGAAAATCAATCCACATAATCCACCATTTCAACAAACTAAAGAAGAAAGATCATATGTACCTATCAACTGACACAGAAAAAGCATCTGACAAAATGCCACATCCATTCATGATGAAAACAGTGGTAAAATTAGGAATTATATCAACTTGATAAAGAATATCAACAACAAAAAAACAGTGCTAATATCTTAGGTAATGGTGAAAGACTGAATGTTTTCATGCTAAATTGGAAACAAGTCAAAGATGTTTCTCTTGCCATTCTAATTCAACATAGTACCAGAAGTTAAAGCTAATGCAATAAGCAAGAAAATAAAAGGAATTGTTCCATGAAAATGAAAAACTTATGCATGCACTTAACATGTAGAATATCTATACACTGAAAATTATAAAAAAGTGAGGAAAGAAATCAAAGACTTAAATAAATAGAGATATACTGTGTTCATGGATTGGGAGAATCAACACAATAAACATGACAATCCCTTTCAAACTAATATTACATTTAATGTAATTTCTGGCAAAACACAATTTACTTCAGACACAGTTCAACTTACTCTGTAATTTGCATGTAAAGGCAAAGGTCCTACAATAGGTAAGAGAATCTTGATGAAGAAGTAAGTAGGACAAATCACTTTGCCGGATAGATATTAAGGCTTACAATACAGCTACAGTAATCAAGAGAGTGCAATATTTGCAGAAGGACAGATACAGAGCTCAGTGGAACAAAATGAACATAAACATGCCAGGCAATTCAATGGAGGAAGGACAGCATTTTCGACAAATGATGCTGAAGTAATTAGACCTCCATTGGCAAGAAGAAAAATAAAAATGAGCCTCAACCTAAAGCTCACACTTCATACAAAACTAACTCAAGGCCAGATGTGGTGGTGCACACATCTGTAATCCCAGTGTCTAGGGAGGCTGAGGCAGGAGGATCGAGAGTTCACAGCCAGCCTTAGCAACTTAATGAGGCCCTAAGTAACTCAGAGAGACCCTGTCTCTAAATAAAATATAAAAGGGCTGGTGATGTGGCTCAGTGGTTAAGCACCTCTGGGTTCAATCCCCAGTACCAAAAAAAAAACCAAGAAGAACTAACTCAAAAATAGATCATGGAGTTAAATGTAAAATATAACATTATTAAAGTTTTAGGAGGAAATCATGGGGATCTAGGGATAAGCTAGTCAGAATTCTAGACTTGATACCAAAAACAATCTATAATAGGAAAAATTGGTCCTCATCAAAATTAAAAATTTTACTGAGTGGAAACCCATGGGAGAGGATAAAGACAATATATAGATTGAGATAAAATAATTGCAAATCATTGATCTGACAAACTTTAGAATCTACACTACATAAAGAACTCCCCAAAGTCAACAGTTAATAAACAACCCATCTAAAATATGGCCAAAAGACATTGCACTGAAGAGTACATAAACAGATGACAAATAAGCACATGAGAAGATATCAAACAAACATCATCAGCCATTAGGGAAACACAAATCAAAACCACTGTGAGATACCACTACATATATCAGAATGACTAAAATTTTAAAAAAATATTGAGACTAAACACTGGCAAGGATGTAGAGAGAAACTGGATTACTCATATATTGTTGGTAGAAATGTAAAATGGTACAGACACTGAGGAAAACAGTTTGGCAGTTTCTTATAAATTTAAACATGCAATTACCATATGAAACAGTGATTCTACCCTTGAAGCATGTGTCCTAGATAAATGAACACTCTGCAGAAAAACCTATATAAGATAGTTGTGTGGAATGCTACTCAGTGGTTAAAGAGAAATGAGCCATTGAGACATGTTAATAACTTAGACAAATTTCTAGGGAATTATTGTAAATGAAAAAATCTAATCCCCCAAAACCACATACTTCATGATGATTCCATTCATATAAGATTTTTCAAATGGCCAAAATGTTAGGAATGTTCGCAGATTAACAGTTGGAATGGATTAGTGGGGAATGGGATGGAAGTATATGTGATTATGCAAGGGCAATAGGAGGGATGTTTATGGTAAGGGAACTATCCAGTATGGTCAAGACTATAGTGGTGAATACATAAATCTACACGTGATAAAACTGTACAGAAATAATAGACACATACAACAATTCGAGTAAAATTTGGGAAATCTGCTTAAGATCAGTAGGTCACATCAGTAGCAATAGTCTGATTGTGATATACTTTTGCAAAAGTTATCATTGCAGACACTGAGTAATGTGTACACTGATTCTCTTTTATATTATATTTTAAACCTGCATGTGAATCTAAAATGACTACAATAAAAATTTCAATGAAAAATATAAGAGCAGAATCTTAAGATATTAAACCCCTATAAAGTTCCTACCAAAGAATATTTCTCTTCTTCTGATGAATATACTTACCTGTAGGAAATGCTCCAAGACTTTCCTTGTACTCTTGGAGAATTTGGATCTATGGTTCTTCTTGCTTTAAATAGATCACTTTAAAATACAATAATATTCTGAGAATAAAACCTTGAGGTCATGAACTGCCACCTTAATTCCTGACTATTTTCAGGAAGAGTGAATAACTCTTTTTTTTATAACTTTTTTATTTCAAATGTTTAAGTGGGCAGAATTTTGGATCCAATATCATCTTTACATTCTACTATGGATGTGGGTAGAAATGCAATGAGGAAACTAGGAACTTAACCTAAGGGAGACAGAGGCAAATGATGCGGGGAATAGGAATCTAGTGTTATTGAAGGTAGACTTGGTTAGAGGTGACAGTGGCTCCAACTAGGGTGGTAAGAGTGGAAGAGTGTGAGACATGGTTGGATTCAGGATACATTTGAAGACAGAGCAAAGAGGACTTGCTGCTTGATTGGCTGTAGAATATAACAGAAAGACTAGAATAAAGAATGACTAAGAGGGACTGGGGTTGTGGCTCAGTGGCAGAGTGCTTGCCTAGCATGCATGAGGCACTGGGTTCGACTGTCAGCACCACATAAAAAATAAACAAATAAAATAAAGGCATTCTATTCATCTATAACTATAAAAAAAACTTTTAAAAAGGTGTGACCGAGAGGTTTCTGGCCTGAGCAGTTGAATAAATAGTGATGCCCATTACTAAGAAGGGAATGATATGGTTTATGGGGTAAGGGCATCATTAACAGATCGATAATTCTACTTAGAATATGGAAGTGCCTTGGGCTGGGGGTTGTGGTTCAGTGGTAGAGTGCTCAATGGCACACATGAGGCACTGGGTTCTATCCTCAGCACCACACAAAAATAAAGTAAACTTACTGTGTCCATCTACAACTAAAGAACAAAAAAAGAATACGGAAGTGCTTTTCTCCCACACCATCAAATTCAAACAATAAGGTGCTGGAACACAGGGGCTCTCTCACAGGGATGCAGTTTCCAAAAACTGAGGACATATTTTTCAACTTGTGTACAAAGGGAAAAAAATCTTTACCTAGAGAGATGACAGTCTCATAGTTATCCTGCATGACATCATTGTAGAGGGTCTTCTGAGAAGGGTCCAATAATTGCCATTCTTCCTCGGAAAAATACACAGCCACATCTTCAAATGTCAACAAACTCTATAAAGAAGAGAACAGGTTTTGGTTGAATACTTGCCACTGGAGAAGCTGTCCTACTACCCACCTCTGAATTACATGGTAGGGCAGGTGCTGAAGAAGTTAGCAGTACAAGATTTAGGGGGTGGTGGGAGTGAGATGGCAGAAAGGAAGGAGCCAAGCAGATCCGTAAACAGCCTGGGAGATACCCAATTCCCATTCCCATTGTGCCAAGCCCAGTTACCTGGAGAACATTTGGGGCTAACACACTGCAGAATACCTGCTGGGAATACCTTAGGTTAATGGGTTGTAGGCAGCAGGAAAAAGTGAGATGAGTCTGCCTGAGAAAGCTGGAAAGTACAGCTCACCTGGGACTCAGGCCAGATGAGCTCTGATGCCATCTTCCAGTCTTTGGTGCTTTTCTGCTCAGAAAGGGCTAAAATCTGTGGAGTATGCACAGCTGTGGGTGGAAAAGAGCCAGAGAAAATTTCTCTCTTTCCTGTTCACAAACATCATGAGCTGATTCTAAAATACAGAATGTTGGGACACTTTCAAGAAAGATGGATCACTGTGAGAAGCATTGTGATGTCCAGAGTTGTCATCTCATGGGAAATAGCAATCAGATATCCACCCTTCATAGAACCAGTTCCTCAGATCACTATTTCTCCAGATTTCATGGGATAAATTAATAAAAGGTAATCTAGTAAGTAGATTAAATCTTTTAAAATATTTTTTAGTTGTAGTTGGACACAATACCTTTATTTTTTATTTATTTTTATGTGGTGCTGAGGATGGAACCCAGCACCTCACACATGCTAGGCAAGTACTCTACTGCTAAGCCACAACCCCAGCCCTAGATTAAATCTTATAAAACAAATTGTTCACCTAACTGAGCAAGAATTAGAGGCATTTGAATACAAAGTACTCAGGTCCCCTGGTGTACAGTAGGAAACGTTGGAGATTTTTATTTCTTTCTTGGTGTGTCATTTTCTTCACATTCTAACCCTTGACAGCCCATTTTAGATCCCAATTTCTCCTGCAACTTATAAGGGTATAATGGTCCCACTTGTCCCTGTTTCATCATCTTCTTTCTTCTCAGATTTCTAAAGAGTATAGACTGTGGTGTGAATATGAGAGCTCTGTGGTTTGGAAATTTCTGCACCTCAGGCCAATTCCCACCTTCACCCACCTTTTGCACTCCCACCTGGGAAACATCATAACTGGCAAGGCACAGCTGGGCACCTGGAAAATTCCCACAAATTCTAGCTAAACCAATTACTATCACAGCTCCCAGAAGAAAATAATTATTTTGAAGCACCTCACCTCTTTTATATACAGGCTGGGTTTCTTTGTGAGTATGCCAGCCCAGCAGTTCTTGAAGTACCTGGTATATATTGCAAAATTCTTTCTGGAACACACCCATTGCTTGGGGCTCTGCTGGCTTCCACCTGAAGCCTGGGGCCACTGCTGTTCCTCCCAAGAGCACTGTCTCCTTTCCCAGCTCATGGGCTGTGACCTAGAAATAATCCCCATCCTTATTAGCACAGAACTCACTTTGAGTTTGGTGGTACAGGAGGAGGGAGGCACTAGAATAGAGAGAGCACAGATTTGGGGAGTGTGTGATATTAAAGGAAGTAATACAGAGGATGAAGAGAAAATGTGTTGCTATGCTCTTATGAAGAAGTATACACAGAATCTAAGAAAATTAAGATAAAATGAAAAAAGCTGTACCTACTTCCAGTTTCCCCTCCTTCATGCCAAGAGTCCCTACCCTGTGTACCCAGACACAGTTCAAGCCATTAGCGGGGTTAGGTGGGGTGGCTGTTCTCACACTGCCTTCATTGGCTTGCTTTTTTGACTTGGATCCCTGCCTTAGTGGATTTCAATCTTCAAATTTTTTTCCCAAAGATAAAGAGTTGAATTAACAAGTATTTATCTTGTCAGCCAGATCTTTCAATCTTCCTATAGACAAGGAAGGATTTCATGGTGAAAGGAGATCAGATGATAGGGAAAACGAGGGAAGAGATTGGCTCCAACCTCCCTCCACATGATTTGGTTGCAGTAAGATACCAAAAATACACTCTGCCCTACCTATATCCCTCAAGGTACATTGCTATGTATAGGAAGTGTGCTGTCATCTCCCAAAGACATATCTTGGTTCTCCACTCTCAAGCAGGTCAAACACACGTGGTCCCACTAAGAGAGGATTCTTTTTCCCAGCACAGAGGTATGTGTTCCCAGTAGAAGACACTGCCCCCTCATCATCCCAATTCCCTCCACTTCTCTATTGGCATTTTCTTCTTTCCATTTTTGTTTCCTTTTTTGCTTTCCATTTCTTCCCTCAATTTGATATCTCCCCAGAGTTACTTGATTTTGATTTTTGTTTGCTACCCTTTCTCTCCTTTGATTTCTATAAGTGCTATCCACTTTTTGGAATGTTTCCCCTTTCCCAACTATTTCTTGTCTTTTATTTTGATTTCTAAGCACTTGAGTCTTATCTCCTTGGCCATGCCAAACTAGGCTCACCATCCCCCAATTCATCCTGGCCCTAAAGAAGGAAAAGTGCATTTTCCCCTCTAAGGCCAGAAAAGACTCTGCCAGGAACTCTGAAACCTATTGACTATTGCTGCATGACTGTGACTTCAGTTCCACGCAAGAGAAGTGTGACTTCATCCATCTCATTCCCTGATAACGCCCACCCACACATATCCACCTTTATCCTATTTTAATGCACATATAAGGAATCTTTCTTCTCACCTCATTCTTTGTTCCACCAGGTTCTCTCTGAAAGCGTTCTACCAGGACCACAGCCTGTCTAACATTCTGTGGATGATGCTTCTGCACCCAGTTCTGGATGTCCCTGGGAAGAATGGTCAGGAACTGTTCTAGCACCAGCAGTTCCAGGATCTGCTCTTTTGAATGGGTCTCTGGCCTCAGCCACTGATTGCATAATTTCTGAAGTTGGTTAACAGCTTCTAGTGGCCCAGGTGCTTCAAGATAACAAAAGCTCCTGAAGTGCTGGCGGGCACTCTCAGGATGAAGGCTTTCTATTTGTGGGCTGTATTTCTCCCTCTGACTGGAGCCTTCTTGCACAGCTTCTTCAGTCTCCCAGAACATAGCCCCCATGTGGGGGTTCAAGCACGCATCTATATTCAGCTCACTCATCATCATTTGCTCTAGAAACAGTTTTATTCCTGTGTGTGGCACTAACAGTTCCCTGGTGCCATCTCTGACAACTGAGGCCCCATCAGGCTTGATACAAAACCAATGTACAGATCTTCTTCCTAAGAGCACTTGAGGGAGAGCAGAAAAAAAGTACATGTCAAAAAGAAAGCCACATGACACATATTCGCTATTATCAGAGAAAAATGAAAAGTCCCTACCCTCCTTCTCCTTTAAAATCAACTGCCAAGTATTAGAACATTCATGATCACAGGTTACTTTAAGAGGTATGTTTTTTTTCTTTGTTACTCAACTTTGAAACTAAGCACAGTTCATAGAAGAAAAATGTCAATGTCTTCCTCCCCCATTCCTGCTTTTTGGTTGTTCTTTTTAATTTTTTCTTTCCATTTGAGAAAGGTTGGTGGGTAAGAAAACAGGCACCCTTGGGCCAAAAGCAGCTTTGAAATTATCCAATACTTAATCTGTGTGCTTCCTGTTACACCTTCTCAATTAGAGCATATTTGAGCTTTTCCAAATTTTAACAGATCATCCCAGTCTTTTGGCTCTAGTCAGTACAAAAATAACTTCTATGCTGCTTCATCTTTTTGTGAAGACTGAAGCCTTTACTTCATGGACCATTTGCTATTCTCATTCCACTGTATTAATACTGAAAGAAAAACAGAGATTGGAGGTATGATTAGGAAAAAAGTAACCTTATTCTGCTCAGCAAATGTTCTCCCACTAAGCAACCAGATTAAATTTGGGGACAGCTGCACTTCTTTGGAAGATTTACAAAGGGTATGTGGAGATTTGTACCGTCTTTTATTTCTTGTGCTTACTTTAACTGGAAAAAAAAAACTTACATCTGGCCTTTGTTTACAATATATCCAAATGCCAGGTAGAAGACAGAAAGAGACAGAAAGGGGGGTAGGAAGAGAGAGAGGGAGGGAGGATGGAAGGGAGAGAAAGAGGGGGAAAGAAGGGAGACCTGGAAGGAAGGGAGGGAAGGAAGGATGAACGCATTAAGGTTCTTATAGACAGGGAGGATCTGAGTAAGAGTAACCTTTCTCCTGACTTTGCAGTTCCTCAGGAAATGACTTTCCCTATCCTCAAGTCTGAGGATAGAATTGACAATCTGATCAGCAGTGACAGTGAAAAAATTCTTTTCAGAATGTCATGGGTATTCAAAGAAATGGTTGGTTCCTTGCTGTCCAGGCAGGCTCAGGAGGTACAGGGACACTTCCTAGATTTTTGTGTCAACAGAATCCAGTGTCTTTAGGGCTGAAATGGCCCCTTCTCTAGCGTTATGTTCATAAGCTAGTGGAAATCGGGAAATTTCGCTAGGTACAGTGGTGGACACAACTGTCCCAGTCCCCACCACCAATTTGCTGCACCTTCTGGATAGGCCACAGGGATGCCGGTAGGCACTCTGCATGTGAGTAGTCTGAGTGTGTTTCACCAGCATCTCTGGGTTATATTTGTACATTGGGTATAAAGAGGTTGCTTCTGGAGATTAAAAGTGGCCGTGCAGATGACAAGTCCCGCCCGCTCTCCCGCGGATCTGCCGCCTGGCAACGAAGCCACCGCGTACTGAATGACGCCGAGTCCCATCCCCGCCCCCACTCGCCGCCATGCAGCAACCCCAAAGGCTGCAAAAGGCAGGAGCGACCGCTGTCTCTCGGGGGCTCGCCAACCGAATCCAAAGGGTAGATTAGTTTCTCCGTTACCTCCAGTCAACTCTGGGCTTGGGTGGCGACCACTTTCCTTTTCCTCAGTTCCACTATAAAGTCTCCACGCCTCCCCGCCGCTCTATAGAGCGGAACTCCACTCGCGCGCCACTCAGGGAGGCCAGGTAAAGAAAACGCCTGGCGAGAGAAGCTCCAAGGCCTCTGGGGAGCAGGGGCCTTGAAAAAGCAGACACCCACCCGGTCTCTCCACCTCCCCAACACCGCACCCCAACTTCCTATTTCTTGGGTCTCGGGTCTGTGGTCCGAACCCCAACCGGAAAAGGAAATATGCGCTTCCGGTAGCTGCGTTGACAGCCACGCCCAGTCATCTTCCCACCTCTACCTGTGAAGTGTCTTCCTAGCCAACTCAGGAACTGTCCCGCGAGTCCTTGCCATCCCGAAGGATCCTGCTTCCAGCTCCAATTTTGCACTGGGATTAATGCCACCGAGTCTCCAGGTCTACTGCAAGTCTACAATAGCCCCGCAAACCGTCAGTCACCTTGAAGCGAAGTAGCCTACTGACTTCTGGTGCCAAGGTTTCCTGTCCCCAATTTGCAGTGTTGCGAATCCACGTTGTTTCTGCTGGCTTCCCAGCGACAGGTAGCCCTTTCTACAAGGGACCACGTAAAGCTCACATAGGCGGGGACACCTGTACACTCTGCTACAAGCACCTTGCCGTGGGCCTTCCTGAGTCCCGGAGAGTTAGAGCTGTCCTCACTAAACTTGTCAGCCGCCTCCAAGAGTAAAGCAGTTTGGTCCTTGTAGGGCCCCTCACTAGATCCGGAACAACATTTCCTTACATTTTTAAAACAGTTTTCTGGTTTGTTAGCAAGTCCTTACCCACAATTATCTTGCTTTATTCTTATTAGGTACATTTTAACCTTTTGAAGTAGGTTTTATTTACATTTCTCTTTTACATATAAAGAAATTAAGAAGCTTGGGTTGTAGCTCAGTGGTAGACTTTTTGCATGAGGCTCTGGTTTTAATCCCCAGTGCCACAAAAAAAAAAGACAAAAGAAGGAATAAAGAAAATGAAAAGTATGACATTACTTCCTAAGGATTGCAGGGATTACTAGTGGCAGATTTAAGACAGGAGTTTAGGTCACCTGTTGCCATATCCTATGCATTTTCTACTTGTTATGCTTCCCTGAAGGACAGGGGTCTTATTTTCATCTAGTATCTCTCCGTAAATTGTTATCTCTAGCAGTGCTTAGCAGAGTCCTCTGGGTAAGAGAGGTATTCTATAAATATTTACTGAGTCCTCTTCCTAAGAACCTGATTATATCAGATCATCAGTATTCTCTAAATTCTCAGTGTTTACCAAGTGTTGAGCCATTTGCCCAGAAATGGTCCCTGTGACCATTTTTTGTACTACTGTGTGTTAAGTCAGTAGTACAAAAGGGGATGAAACTGACATCTTTAGGAAGTCATTGTGAGAAACTACTCAGACAGACAAAAGATACCAGCCCAGGAGAAAAAGAAACAAAGAGCACCTCTTTGGCTTTTTACATGCAAATGAAGATGAGACTAAGTAACTTAAAATCAATGGTCCTTTGAAAAAAGAAGCTGCCTGCCAGGTGTGGTGGCACTCTCCTCTAATCCTAGTGGCTCCAGAGGCTGAGGCAAGAGGATCCAGAGCTTAAAGCCAGCCTCAGCCATTGAGGGTGGCCCCAAGCAACTTAGTGAGACCCTGTCTCAAAATTTAAGAAATTAAAAGGGCTGGGGATATGGCTCAGTGGTTACATGACCCTAGGTTCAAACTCCAGTACAAAAAAAAAAAAATGTTGCCCAAAAGTGTGCAAGTGAACACTGTCATCTGTGAAATATAAAGTTAATAAAGAAGTAGGGCTCACAAGAAAATCATTTTTTAGAATGGGTCTTTCAAAACTATGTTCTTGTGCTTGCTTCAGCAGCACATTTACAAAAATTGGAATGATACACAAAAGATCAACATGGCCCTTGCATAAATATCACATACAACTGAGTGAAACTATCTATATTAAATACAACAAAAACTATGTTCCTACATCATGCATTTTCTTTTTTTTTATATTTTATGTTTTAGTTGTAGTTGGACACAACACCTATATTTCACTTGTTTATTTTTATGTGGTGCTGAGGATAGAACCCAGGGTCTGACACGTGTGAGGCGAGCACTCTATCGCTGAGCCTCAACCAGCCCCACAACATGCATTTTCATTACAATGTTTCATTACTCAGTAAAGAGGAAGTTAGGACACTTTTATTCTGGATAATTCCCACACAACCCTTTGACTAAATCACTAGCCAGTGAGGATGATCAAATAAAAGGCATTTTCTGGGCTTGGTGATATAGCTCAGTGATAGAACACCTTTAACATGTGCAATATCTTTGGTTTGGTCCCCAGAAAACCACACACACAGATATTTTCTTTCCTCTAAATACGTCGACCTTGGATCACCCAATCAATCAAAGTGTGATCTTGAGCTGCAAACAACTTTATAGGTGGAAGTAACTTGAAGGGAATATTGTAATTTTGAATAAGATCATGATGAGCAAAATGAGAAAAAGCAATTTCCAAAATTAAAATCTACAATACAAGAATGTTGTAATGTTTAACTAAGCAGAGTCAGAATAAACTAAACCAATAATTCTAGCAAATGTATAAGAATCTCTACTGAAAGGAACCTGAATATGCTCTTGAAGGTGTATTTTTTTAATCACTTTGTGTTGTTATAAAAATACCATCAACTCAATGGCTTAACCAACAAATATTCATTTCTTATGGTTCTGGAGGATGAAAGGCTTGACATAATTGTGTTCTTGGTGCTTGCTGGGTATCTTCTTCCTCACATGGCTTTTTTTTTTTTTTTTTTTTTTTTGGTGTATGCATGAAGAGACACAAACATCTTATGCACACCTATAACCCCAGCAACTGATGAGGCTAAGGCAGAAGGATCTTAAATTCATGGCCAGATTCAACAACTTGGCAAAACCCAGTCTTAAAATAAGAAATAAAAAGGGCTTGGGATGTAGGTCAATGGTAAAGTGCCCCTGGGTTCAATCCCCAGTACCCCACAAAAAGTGCCTGAAAGTTAGATTGAAGGCTGAAAAAAATGCTTAAAGGGTTGGGGATGTAGCTCAGTGGTACTATACAGTACTTGCTTAGTATGTGTGAGACCCTCAGTTCCATCCCCATTACTGCCTAAAAAAGCTTTAAAACAAACAACATTTTCACTGATCTTGCTATTGGTGAGCTCCTGGGAAGAAAGAGAAGTTAAGTCTTTTATTGCTAATAAACTTGATAATGGGTTTTCTTTTTCCTTTTTTTTCTTTCTTTCTTTTTTTTTTTTTTTTTTTTTTTTTGGTACTAGAGACTGAACCTAAGGGTACTTTACTACTGAGCTATATCCTCAGCCCTTTTATTTGAGGGGGGTGGTAACCAGGGATTGAACCCAGGGGCACTCTGCCACTAAGCCACATCTCCAGCCCTATTTTGTATTTTATTTAGAGACAGGGTCTTGCTGAGTTGCTTAGTGCCTTGCCATTGCTGAGGCTGGCTTTGAACTCACCATTTTCCTGTCTCAGCCTCTGAGCCGCTGGGATTACAGGTATGCGCCACCATACCTGGCTTCTTCGGCCCTTTTTTAAAATTTTATTTTGAGATAGGGTATCCCTAAGTTGCTGAAGCTGGCCTCAAACTTGCAATCATCCTGCCTCAGCCTCCCAAGTAGATGGAATTATAGGCATACCCCATCATGCCTGGCCTAACTGGTTTTTCTGATAATATCTATCAAGATAGTTGTTTCAACCATTTTTGAAATATTAGATAAATTGCAACTCTTAAGGCAGGGTGGTGATTTTGACATTGCAAAATCGTATACATCGACATAGTGATTCAAAATGAAGTTAAATGCTTCTGAAAGGAGGGCTGCATCTAGATAGTGATTTGTAAAAGAGTTCTAAAAAATCAGTGATTTTGTGTTATAAAACTCCTTCCACATTCCCTGTCCCACCCTTGGCACTGACTACAGACTTTGTTCTCATTGTCATGCTTGGGATGCCATTTCACCTTTGCTTTGCATTTGCCATTGCATTTTACCTAACTTAAGTGTCCTGCTGATTCTCTGTCCAGTTGTCTTTTTGCCATTTTCCCATGCTACCTTTGCTTCAAGGAGGTGTGGCTACTGCGCAGAGTCAATTCACATCTTCCAGGTTTCCTTTTGCACTTACTTAGACTTAGGGGCCAGGAATCCTTATTTCCCCAGTGCTGATCTCTCCCTTTCATGTAAAAGCCAATTGAAATATGTTCTTGTTTCTTTTATGGGAGGAAAAAAGCATAATTGTTAAAGTATGTATATGATGTAAAAATAGAAATTTAAAAAACTGAACTTATTCATCTCTTGCAGCAGCCTCATGGGACCCTGCAATAAGGAGCTTGAACCTGATATTTGAAATAAGACTACAAGACACTGGAAGTCATCAATCCTTCCATTCAATAGCAGATTACTCACCGAAATCCCTGCCAGAGTTGTTTCACAGTGACCCTAGCACTGAAGAGAAATCTTCAGCCGGTTTTATTTGCCTACAACTGGCACAAATACAGGTATGCACCAGTCACTGTGCTGTTTTAAATGTGATGTTTTGTATAATATTATCTTATTAAAATGGAGATCAGCAATCCATGTGAAGTTTAGAAGAAGGGGAGCTAGATTAAAGATTAGGTGAAGTTTTCTATTAGAAAGCATTTTTAATGCTGGGCACAGTGGCACACACCTGTAATCCCAGCAGCTCAGGAAGCTGAGACAGGAGGATTGCAAGTTCAAAACCAGCTCAGCAAAAGCAAGGTGCTAAGCAACTCAGAGAGACCCTGTCTCTAAATAAAATACAAAATACATCTGGGGATGTAGCCCAGTGGTTGAGTGCTGCTGAATTCAATCCCTGATACCAAAAAAAAAAGTATTTTTAGCCTAGGGAAAATCATCTAGGACGCCTCACAATTCCAGCTTCAAGGCATGAGGCCTCAAGTAGGAACAATATCAATCTGATAACATCTTACATGAGGTCAACATGAAGCATATTACATTTGTCACAGTGGTGGAAAGGGTTGCAATCTTATGAGATTTACACACTATATAAATTGCCGCCATGGCCAGAGAAAATGCTTAGTAATAACATTAACTTTACTCCACCCCTACATTTCATGGTATCAAAAAAACACATTCAGCCCTGCCCTGCTCTGACTTTGGTCCTGTTCTCATCACTGGTGATTCTTTATCAATCTCTCTCTAAACCTCACCCCTCTCCCTCACCTGGTCATCCCAGTCCCTGTTGTGAACAAGACAGCAATTCAACAGGAAGCTTCTGAACACTTCTGGAAAGGGTGCTGAGCCTAAAATCTCAAATTTCCAATTATGATGTTAAGACCCATACATTATTTTATTAGAGCAGTAAAAATCTTTAGAGCTGGGTGGTACATGCCTCTAATCCCAGCTACTTGGGAGACTGAAGCAGGAGGATAGAGAGTTCGAGGCCAGCCTTGGCAACTTATTAAGACCCTGTCTCAAAAGAATATTTAAGATCTCTTCCACCACACCCTTCTGCCATGATGTTCTGCCTCACCTTAAGCCCAGAACAATAGAGTTGGCCCACCATGGACTAAACCTATGAAACATGAGCCAAAGTAAACTTTTCCTCTTCTAAGTTTTTCTTGTCAGATATTTTGGTCACAGTGACACACAGATGACTAATACACTAGTGTTCTATCTCTTTCCCACAGATGCATACTCTTAATTCTTATTCCCAATTCCCCACTCTAAAATGTTGTGCTTTCCTCAATATCTCAGAATACAATTTTCCCATCTTCCCACCATGTTAAGTTAGTTAGGGGGATCATGGCTTCCTTCCTGGGGACCATTTGGAAAAGCAAAATATTCTGTCTTTATTAAAAAAAAAAAACAACTGCCTTTCGTCTAGTTCACAATAAAGTAACTGTTCTAAACAAAGAGGAAGAGGAAAGACTGGGAGATGGAAAGTAGAGAAAATAGAAGAACCCTCATGACAACATCACACTGAACAGTTACTGTGCTTGAAACTGTGCTACTATGTAGTGCTCCAAACCCATACACACTGCCTCAGCCTTTGTTAGAAGCTCTTCCTCCTCTTCATCTTCTTTCCCTCCTCCTTTTACCTCCTTTTCCTTCTCCTTTTTTTTGTTTGTTTGTGTAGTGCATATGGTACTGGGGACTAAACCCAGGGTTACTCTACCACTGTGCTACATTCCTAGTGAGTCCTTTTTATTTATTTTTATTTTCTGACAGGATCTTGCTAAGTTGCTGAGTCTGGCCTATGAACTTGCAATCCTCCTGCCTTAGCCTCCTAAATTGCTGGGATTACAGGTATCTGTCACCATGCCGAGCTTAGAAGCTTTCTGACTAACTTATTGAGACCACAAAGAAAATTAGGTCCTTTAATTAAGGCAGACAAAAACAGATCAAAACTCAAGGTAAAGGCAAAGGCCTTCAATGAAGATTCATACTTTCATGCATCCTTGAGATATTTAATAGCATGCAAAAATACTCTCAGCAAGGAAACACATAATCCTTGAGGATCCTTACTGTCAAAATCTCCTAGGGAGAACATCTTTTATGGAATATTCCAACCAAAGTGATTTAGTCCGTTTTGCAACACTATGACCAAAATACCTGACAAGAACAACTTAAAGGAAGGAAAGTTTATTTTTGGCTCACAGTTTCAGAGGCCTCAATCCATATATGGCCAGTCCATCACTCTGGGCCCAAGGTAAAGAAGCACATCATGGGGAAATTGTGGTGGAGGAAAGCTGCTCTGCTGATGGGGGAGAGAGAAAAAGAGAGAGAGAACGAACCACAATGAAGCACAAAGAAGATGCACCCTTCAAGAGCATGCCCCCAAAGATCTCCCTCCTCCAGCCATGCCCCACCTGCCTCAGTTACCACCCAACCAGTCCATTCAAACCAGGATGGACCAATGAGGTTACAGCTCCCATGATCTAATCATTTTACCTCTGAATATCCCTGATATCCCTGCATTAATAGGATCTTTTAGAGGATACCTCTTGGGCAAATTATAACACAGAGACAAAACTCAGTAACTATTTATCTTTTTCTGAACTAGATGGAGAAATGTCTCTCTGCAAAGGGCAAGACTCTTGATTCTCTGCCAATTGCTGAGTGACCCGGTCTCTTCATGTTGCCCTCTACTTTGTCTGGTTCATTTTGTTCGAGGTAACATTCACATAGCCAATAGGAACTACTGTTAGGCTCTGAGGGTCATTATGTTGGCTGACCTGAACTGTTTATGGCATCTCAGCCAGGACCTTGAGGAAAAATACACCTTATAACAATCTTTTGCTGATTTCTGGGTGGTTTCCCAGGATACTGACTTCTTTTCTCTCTACTCTCAAGAGCCTCAGAAACCCAAATGTTTCTATTGACTATACCAAGTCAGGGGACAGGTTCTCACAATGGTTGAGATATACGTCATACATAACAAGGACTACACACCCTTCCTATATTGGGAGTGTGGTCAGGTGTTTGTTGACCCTTGACTGGTCAAGCTCTGAATCTCCTTATTGGGTTTTCTCTCTGAGGATAATGCCTGCTAAGTTTGGCCACTACTCAAGCTACCTGAGCCTGTCTTGATGTCAAAAAGGATTCAGCTTGGTCTAATTACAACTCTTTTAAAAGTTTATTTATAGGGCAAGCAGCTGGGGCCCTTTAACTGAATAGGAGACTCAGTCATTTGTATGATTCTCAAAAACTGAAGCTAGAAGTTATCATAACCCCTAGGCATTTCATCAGTATTCAATGATTTGTGTGACTGGAGACAGGGAAAACAGCAATAATAGTAGAGTTCAGCATTGCAAGCCTCAGCTGAACAATGACAAGGATTCATTATTAGACCACCATCACAAGTGTGAAAAGGCCATCTATGCCCACAAGTGGCTATATCGTTGCTGAAATGGAGCTACTACCTGGACCAGCATTCCCAAGAATTCCTGAGGAAAGGGGCACCCACTATGTGGGTAGAATACCATGTGGGCATGGGTAATCATAGGGAAGTGGAAGTGACTTGATGGGTGACTCATTCCTTAATACCCAGAAGGTCACAATGAGGATAGAAATAAAGTTCCAGCCGCAATGAGGAACCAAGAGAGAAAGATCTTTGAACTCTGAAGTAGGACTTGAGATGTCTCGGAAAGAACCTCTAGAATGAATGGCAAGTATAGATTCAAAGACCTCTGCAGACAAGATGTCTATGAAACCCCAGGGACAGACCTAAGCCCAACCATCCAACATGGCAAATCTACAGACAGGACTGACCATAAAAGTCTTATTATCTTTTGCCCTGAGGAGATATTCTAATGACTATAAAACTAAAAGTTCCTTAGGACAATAACACATATCTTGAAATTTTGAGGGGATGGAGGCTCCAGCACCTAGTTACCAAATAAAACTGCTAATTTACGTAATGTTTAAGCAATGTTCAGCTGTCCAATAGATATGTAATTGTAGTTAATTGGAAATTTTACATAGTCAGAAAAGTATTCACACACACACACACACACACACACACTTGTTTTTTGTACTGGGATTGAACCCAGTGGTGCTTTAACACTGAGCTATACCCCAGTCTTTTTATTTTATTTTTTTTTTTATTTTGAGATACAGGTCTCGTTAAGTTACCCAGGCTAGACTCAAACCTGTAATCCACCTGCCTCAGTCTTCAGATTAGCTGGGACTACAAGCATGTGCCTCCACATACACTAAGTATTGATATTTTTAAGGAACAGATGATGACAAGAAGAATCTTAACTCTTCATTAAATCCATTCAATGGCAGGTAGTGTGGTATAATGAAAATTTCTAAGACTCAAGAAACAAGAATATAATGCAGGCTGGACCAGAAATCAACTTTCTGATCACTGTTTCCAGTTTTGGTGTTAAGACTTCTGAACTGACCCTTCTGCTGGACTCTTGCTAGTCCCTCCATGTCTGACTCATCTTTAGCAGAATTAGATTATTATGCCACCCCTCAATATCCAAATAAGTGTCCTCATGTAAAGGGCAAAAAATCACTTCTCATATGATGGTATTAGATAATACAATACTATTTATTTATTTATTGCAGTAGTGGGAATTGAACCCAGGGGTGCTTTACCACTGAACCATATTTGTAGCCCTTTTTATGATTTATTCTTTTATTTTAAGACAGGATCTCCCTAAGTTGCAAAGGCTAGCCTCAAACTTATAATCCTCCTGCCTCAGCATCCCAAGTTTTGGGGACTGCAGGTGTGCACTACTATGCCCTGCTTGATAAAGTTTTTATTCATTCTCAATAATCAAACATTCATGTAGGAATTTTTTCAACAAACAAATTTTATTGAGAAAACACAGTATTGTGCAAAATCCAGGAACAAATCCACAGACACATTTCTATGCAAAGAAATGATAACTTCTCAGTAAAACTCAACAGATAGGCTGTTAAATACATTATCTGCAAAAATAATGACATTAAGGAGACTTATTAGACAATCATCCTGTCTTGGTCTCTATCTTCAAAATTAAAAATTAGTAGGAGAAAAACTCATTGGTTCAATTATGGCAATGTGGGAGGGTAAAACCAAATAGCTCTGGCCAGAGGACTCAGTTACAGAACAACCAGAAGGATGGGGAAATGTTTCACTGAAGAGGTCCCTATGGGACAGTCCAATTGGCCTGAAACTGCTGCCTTCCACATATAGGACACTTACACAGTACATATACATGTGACATGCCCCAGTACATAATATTACAAGATCACTTGTGTAAGAGTAAGCACAAATGCAGATATTGCAAACAAAGTAAAGAAACTAAGCTTCAAAATAAAACTAATCCCAAATTCACAGCCCCAAAGGAAAATTTATTCATAGCAATAAATAACTAATGTCTTAGCTGGACACGGTGGTGCACGCCTGTAATCCCAGCAGTTTGGGAGGCTGAGACAGGAGAATTGTGAGTTCAAAGCCAGCCTCAGCAACTGTGAGGCCCTAAGTAACTCAATGAGACCCTGTCTCTAAATAAAATACAAAATAGGGCTAGAGATGGAGCTCAGTGGTCAAGTGCCCCTGAGTTCAGTCCCCGGTACTAAAATAAAATACAATAAAATAATTAATGTCTTGTGGCCACTAATTGAGTTGAGATCTTACACCTGGAGTTCATAGTTTCTGCAGAACTGATATGATTATTTGAGATTCAGAAACCCATGGACAAAATGTTAAATGAAAACACCACAAATACAAAACATCAAACACCAACTGCAGAATCAAAAAAATATTATAGAAGCCATAATATACATTTGCTCAGTGTCCTTAATAGTATCTTTCCCCTTGAACTCCAAAATCTAAAAACATTTGAGCAGGGAGGACTCATTTGAAAGCACAGGAGGTTCAGTGCTTGACTATGACCTCCAGTTCCCACAACCATTTCTTCTGTACTCTAGAGAAAAACACAGGTGTCTGTTCTTACCTAAAACGACACTGCACACCCTGTGGGTTAGCACCCTAAAAAAACCAGCTATAGTTTCCAAGCTCACAGTAGACTGGATTCTACAATAGGCCTTTCCAGCATTCTGTGAAGCCAGCAACATTGGATAGATGGGGACACTGATAAACACAGACACTGCTATTTCTTTCTCAGGAAAATCAAAAGCAGCACAGGTCAGCATATGAATAACAAGACACAAGGAATGTTCAGAAGGCAAATCCAAATCTAAAGTGTAAATTGACAAGAGCTACAGCAGTGAGTAATCTATAGATTGTGGTTTTGGAGTGAATACAATGGGCTGAGGAGAATATCAAAACCCAAAGGGATTTAGGAGATACTGCACATTATACAGAAGAACTCAATGGAACTCTAAGAGGCCTACACATCTAAGTTCCTTAACATAGCCAGGCATGGTGGCACAGGCCTATAATCCCGGTGGCTCAGGAGGTTGAGGCATGAAGATCATGAGTTCAAAGCCAGCCTCAGCAATGTAGTGAGGCCCCAAACAACTTAGCAAGACCCTGTCTCAAAGTAAAATAATAAAATAAAAAGGGTTGGGGATGTGGTTCAGTGTTAAGTGCCCCTGGGTTTAAGCCCTGGTGAAAAAAGTCAGGGCTGGAGTTGTGGCTCAGTGGTGCAGCACTTGCCTCACATGTCTGAGGCACTGGGTTTGATTCTCAGCACTGCATATAAATAAAAAAATAACTAAAATATTTTTTAAAAAGTCAAAGATCAGGATTGGGGATGTAACTTATGATAAAGTGCTTGCCAGGTATGTGAGAGGGCCCTGGGTTCCATCATCAGCACTGCAAAAAATAAATAAACAATAGTAAAAAATATCAAAGTTCAAATCTTTATAACCTGGGGGAGATCAAACTGCAGCTCATCCAGAACACTCAAGGACTCAGGATCTTAGAGAAACAGTAAAGCCCACACTTCAAAAGCATTAACACCAATGTATCAACATAAACCATCTGTCACTGAGTCTAATGCTTGTACCTCAATCTAATTGATCATACAAAACTCTTCATGGGGACATGAGTAAGAGTAAAAGCACAGGCTGGGGTTATGGCTTAGTGATAGACCACTTGCCTAGAGTGTGTGAGGCACTAGGTTCGATCCTCAGCACCACATATAAATAAATAAAGTAAAATAAAGGTATTGTGTCCATCTATAACTAAAACTTTTTTTAAAAAAAAAAGAGTATAAGCATAAGCAGGTTAGAGGAGGAGCAATATGTCTTACTTGTTACTTGTCCTGGAGGTCCTTCTTTGTACAGCTAACTGTACATGAATGACTTTGGCCAAGGTTCAGGAGTCATCAGTTAGGGAAGAAAGGAAAATCTTATGTCTCAAACTAGCACATTGTAAAGGCGAATGCAAAGTAAAATAAGGAAAAAAAAAATAACTATCTCTGTTGAAAGAGACAAGAGGCCTATCCCTAGCTTTCTCTTAGAGCATTTCCTTTAGAAAATGTGTAAGTTCTTTCTCTATTTGCAAAAGATGCAAAACAAAGCCTTGTGGTAATTTTACAATCAGGAATGTACAAAGATGGCCATACCATTCTGGACATGACTGATCTCCTATGACCTTGAAAGCTAAACAGAGTTATGCCTGTTTAGTACCTGGATGAGAGGAATGAACAAGGAGCTGATAGCAAAAACATTTGGACTGTATGAGAACTGGGGAAAGAGGAAGAGGGGACAACAGTTAAAACCAGAACCTGAGCCAGGCTCTCCTGTGACAGACACAGGGAAATGCATGTCACAGGCAGCACCCAGGCAGCCCAGGAAGCCACAGAAGAAAGATCTGGAATATGAATCAGATGAGGGACACAGCACATCCAGGTTCCAACCACTCAGCAAAAGCAAGAGCAGCTCCTTCTCACAACTCCCTCACCTGACTCACCTGCCCAACATCAAGAGAGGGTGCAGAGCCACCTACCTCCATGGCCATCTTCACAGTCTAAGGCTGACCCAGCACAGCCTTCACCAACACACAAACCCAGCATCCTTGGGGTAAATGGGACATAAGAACCCCCCACCACCACCATCCTAAATGTTTCAATTTGCCGAGGACCATGACCTCTCATATTGCTCACACTCAGCAATGTGCACTGAGCCAGGCTGCCCCACAGATGAGGGAACAGGAAGGGTGGATTTCCTTGAACCCCTAAGATCCATCACACTTTCACACCAAAGTCCCTTAGGCTAGAACTGTCTGTATCTTCCTCATGCTATGGAGCAAACTCACTTTCTTACTTGAACCCTTAGGGGACTTGACACTGGGAGACCATTGTGTCCCCCACCACAAACTGCAGCTGCACCTTATCCTGTCACAGTCACAGTGGCTGTAGCACTATATGGGATGCCCACATCTCTCCCCCTGGTGTTGGCCACACCCTCTCCTTGAGAGTGCAGCAAGGTCTCCCAGGCAATGCAGTCAGCCCTTGGGAGGACCCCAGGACCCCTGGGTGGACCACCAAGCCACCAAGGCTTCCAGGACACACAGAGGAAGTGACACTGTCAGTCTGTGGTCTGTGGCCTGTAAAACTGGGAATAGGAGGGGGTTAGGCCACCAGCTTGGAGACCTGACCCAGAGGTTTCTGCATAACCAGGCTCTAAACTTCACCCATCTTACATCATGGACAGAACCCATGGGTTTTATTTCCTCCCACTGATACACAGAGGGTGGTCAGAAGAAGCAAGCACAGAGCTGAGTACAGGAGCATAATAGGCCTCAATTTCTGGAACACATAATGTCTGTCACAAGTTTCCCACCAGAATCCAGTGTCCTCAGCCTACAAGAGCAGCTCTGCACAGTGCTGCTGCTCCTGGCCCTCGTCCCATCTTGAGGCTGGGAGCTCCTGAGTGAGGGGCCAGGTTTATGTCCCATTCCATCTTTCCTGATCAGAACAGTCCTCCCTTGCTCTGAGCCTCTAACCTCTGCAGTTCTTCTCATTAAAAGAACAGAGTAGCTGAGAAGTCAGTCCTGAAATCCATTGAGTTCAGACTGTGTTCTATATTTTTTCATCAGCAAAACACCCAGAGAACAGTCAACCCAAAGCCTTGCTCCAGTAAGGCTTCTACCTCAATTATAAACCTGCTTATTATGGCAGAACATCAAATACTAAAGGGAAGTAATTATCTGTATTAATTAAGAAATAATAAATGCTACCTTAGGATTGTAGAAAAAAAAGAACACCCAGAGTGACTGCTGGATTACCATATCGACTGGAAAATGTAGAGCAGGTAGAAGATCAGATAACAACTGCTTTTCCTGGCAACAAAACATTACTGAAAATGCTGCTTGCACCTTAGTGATTAAATATCACAAAATTTGGGGTCAGATAAACTTGGACTGAGTCCCTGCCACCTCTATAATATTTTTGCTCTGTTACTATGGCAAGGTAAATATTTATTCAATAATGCTTTATTGCCCCCTGTAAAATGAAGGTAATATCAATACATAATACACAGGGGCTTTATATAGCTAGGTGAGGAACCAATGGAAATGCCTGCACACAGTGTTCAGCACAGGCTTTTCATCAGCGGGAGCTATGCCTCATTTCCTTTAGCATCACCACCATCACCATCACCATCATTCGTATGAGACTCAAAATGACTGCTGCTGTCCCAGAAACACTATAGGATGCATAAAACAGTGAACCACAAAGCAAGAAACAAACTCCACTGGTGTTCCTCAGTCTCCCACCCATGTCAGGCCCTTATTCTCCAAACTCACAGATTAGACCTTAGGAAGTCTGGAGCAAGCATTCAAGGTTGGAGAGACAGGCCTTCAGTTCCCAGGAGGGAAATATGACTCTTGCATGCACATATAAAAATGCCATCTAAATTTTTTTTCAAATTTCTGAGTGGGGAAGTATAAGCTTGCTTGATAAAGATCCACAATGAGAGTCCAAATTAAAAAACAAGTACTGTCACACAAAAGCCTAACTGGCCATGTTCCAACATGGTCCTAGTGGGTATAATTCTATGCACATGACTGTCAGTAGTTAGTTTTCAGTGTGCTATCCTGAAATCTCTGGACTTTGTACATGAGCACATGTCACAAATGTAATACAAAAATTCATTTCACATCAGCCCTTATGTATATTGTGTCATTTCATCAAATATTACTAAAAACAATTGCCTCCCTCTATGTATAAAATCTATATAGAGTTCCAAATACCTTGCCTTAAAATATCCATTATGGTACATTCTCTTTCTATAATCCATGTATATAAGAGGCATGGAAAAATACTTTAAGGCAAATATGACTTTGACCTAGACTATGTCACACTGAGAGTTGACAGCACATTACCAGTCCCAGCAAGTAGACAAACTTTTATTTATTTATTTATTTGGGTGCTAGGGATTGAACCCAAGGGTATTAACCATTGAGCCATATCCCCAGCCTTTTATTTATTTTTTTTATTTTAGACAGGGTGTCCCTGAATTGCTGAGGCTGGCCTTAAACATGCAATCCACCTGCCTCAGCTTCCCAAGCCACTGGGATTCCAGATGTGTGCCACTGTACTGAGCTGTAAGTACACAATCTTGACTCTATGCTTGATGGGACTAATTGACAACATTGGCCTAGGCATGAAATCCTGGGAAAGATACAAGAGCCAGGTCCCACTTTTTTGTGACAGTACTGGGGATTGAACCTAGGGGCACTTTACCTCTGGGCTATATCCCCGGGCCTTTGATATTTTTAGTTTGAGATAGGATCTCACTAACTTGCCTAGGCTGGCCTTAAAATTGTGCTCTTCCCGCCTCAGCCTCCTAAATCACTGGAATTACAAGTGTGCACCACTGTGCCCAGCTCAGGTCCCACTTTAAACTCAGGAGGTATACCTTCTCTTTCATTGACATCCTATATCCAGAGATTGTCACCAAGTAGAGAGACCTTCCTTTGGAATCCTCTACCTTGTGACCTCTTCCTGACTGTCGATACTCAGCAAAATACCCATGAAACCATCCATTTAGGTCTTCCTCACTGTCTCCCCAACACAATAAAGAGAAGCAAAATGACTGTCATCATAGGGGCAGACGGGACAAGGGTATACAGGGAAGAGGTGTCACTTTACTGCTTTTTAATGGCAAATAAACTGCCCTTGGTTACCATTACATTACTGGTTAAGAAACATAACTTTGGGTAAAGCTTTTCCTAGGTATCTCTGACCTCCATTTTTCACTGGGTGGCAAATAACAATGACCTTCATTTTCTAAGGATTTCATGTCATTTAATCTATTACCAGTATCAACCAGAAGAGGCTGAATGTCAATGAGCTGGGCACTAGACACTTTAGTTTGTATTCGACAAGAAAAATGGAATTTGACCTTGGGTGAGTGAACTTCATGGTCTGAGATGCCACCTTCTGAATGAAACTTATGCCAACAGAAAAGCGAGGCATTTGAGGTATCCACTGGGACCAAAGGCTACCAGTCTCTCTGAGCATATATATCTCAGAATAGTACATAGTTACATTGCACTTTTCTTTCCCTCTCAAATTGTGAGATGTTTCCACATGAATTAAAATAAATTTATCACTACACAGGAGAGAAGTGACTTTACAGAATCAAAACAGAGCAGAAACCTGTCTGGCACTGCCAGGTAACAGGCATGATGTGTTCCCAGTTTACAGATGGCAGCAAGTCCTGCTGGGTGCTGGGTGCTGGGTGCTGGGTGCTGGGTACTGAGCCCTGACAGCCTCCATGTGGGTTGTCCAAGCTGGCCAGAACAGACTGTGGCTCAGAAGATGGAAAAGTCTGAGGTCAAGCCTTCCTCTCGATTTCCAAAAGGATTTGTGGTGTGATTTCCAAGGAAATGTCCTAGTAACCTCTGAGGACGCTTGTTGGACTTGAGAAAGAATTATGTAAATGATATTATGGCAAAGTCTAAAGAGCTTAGGTTGGGTGGGGCTGCAGAAGTGGCAGGAGGAGTTAAACCAATTACCATAATACTCTTTTCTAATATGTGGATTCAGAAATCAGGATTCTAATTCATTGAGCACCTCTTGTGTGTCATGCCCTTCATAAAGATGATTGCATGTGATTCTCACAATATTCAAGACATCAGGTACAATCTCCACTGTGCAAAGGAAGGAACTGAGGCTCAAATATGATAGGGAGAAAGAGCTGAGACATTGAGGCTCAGATACTGGAGACTGAATGAAGCATGATGTGTTCCCAGAAACATTTGCAAAGCAAAGACCTGATAACAATGCATGGAAGGGGGAAGAACTGAGAGGGTATTGACCTCTGAATTACTTTCCTTGTTGACCCCTGTCTCTACAACTCTTACCAAGTAAATGCCCTCCCCTCCATGGTGGAGGAAGACTGGCAGATACCATTCTGCACCACCACTTTCCAAAACTTTCTCTTTCCCCTTTTACATAAATAGTGATGGTTATAACTACCTTCATCACTTGTCTTTTTTTTTTTTAATAGCAGAAAAAGGCACGTAAACAGCACTTCCACAATCCCTGCATTAGCAAGGTTTATCTGGACAGTCCAGTTCATCCACCTTGCTTCCACCTGTTACTGCAAGAGTTTCCAAAAAGGATAAAAGTCAGATGAAAACTTAGATGGAAATAAACATCATAATCAAGTGATTTTGGAATCAGAACATTGAAACAAGGTCAAAAGTTTTGTATAACAGTATCATCTTCACTCTAATGACTGAGAAAAGATGTTACTTTGATAAAAAGAACTGTTTTGAAACCAGGTCTCTATCACAGAGTTATTCAGCATAAAAGTGAGTGCCTTGAGCAGATGTCCTCTTTCCCTTCTCCGGAGTAACTTCTGAAAATAGGCAGCGTTTTCAAGCAGGCAGTCTGACAGGTAAGGCAAAAGAGTGCAAGATCATAGAGAAGAGGTGAACGGCATTAGTCAAAGTGAAACGTCAGATAACCATGCTCTTCAGAAGCCTATTCCTTCAAACTGAGCCATAATTCATCTCAATAAACCATTAAGCACAGGGATATTAAATAACACAATAAGGGTTATGACATTTGAACCTGATACAAAACTATGGGGAACAAATTTTTGGGATCATTTTTACTCCCTTTTCCTTTTTTCTTTTTATTGGTTCTTTTTAGTTAGGATGTTAGGATTCATTTTGACAAACCTATAAAAGCATGGAATATAATTTGTTCTAATTCGGTCCCAAGTACTTCCCCTTTCTCTCTCATCCTCCTTCTCCCTGTTCCCTTTCCTCTACTCTACTGATCCTTATGCTATTTATATATATGCCAGGGTGCTTAACCACTGAGCAACATCCCCAGCCCTTTTTATTTTTTATTTTGAGACAGGGTCCTGTTAAGTTTCTTAGGGCCTTGCTAAGTTGCTGAAGTTGGCTTTGAACTCAAGATCTTTCGGCCTCAGCCTCTGGAATATATATATATATATATATATATATACACACACACATATATATATATATATATATATATACACACACATATATATATATACATATACATATATAGTGTATTGTGGATGTATTTGATGGGGAGATTCACTGTAGCATATTTATATATATATATATATATATATATATATATATATATATATATATATATATATCTTTCCTTATCTCATCCCATTCAATCCCCTTCATCTACTCCATTGATATTTCTTCTATTTTTATATCCCCCCTTATTTTGGATTAGCTTCCACCTATCAGAGAAAACATTTGACCTTTGACTTTTGGGTACAGGCTTGTTTCACTTAGCTTGATAATCTCCAATTCCATCCATTTACCAGTAAATACCATAATGTCATTTTTCTTTATGGTTGAATAATATTCCATTGTGTTCATATACCACATTTTCTTTATCCAATCATCTACTGAAGGGCATCTAGGTTTGTTCCTTATCTTGGCTATTGTGAATTGTGCTACTGTAAACATTGATAAGACTGTATTATTGTAGTATACCAATTTAAAATATTTGGGATATATACCAAGGAGTGGGATAGTTGGGTCATATATATGGTAGTTCCATTCATAGTTTTTTGAAGAGTCTCCATACTGCTTCCCAGAGTGGTTGAACCAATTTGTAGTTCCACCAATACTGTATGAGTATACCTAAAATTAAAAATCAATAAATGGGATGGCACCAAATTAGAAAGCTTCACATTGAAGGAAAAATTAAAAATGTGAAGAGAGAACCTACAGAATGGCAGAAAATGTTAGCCACCTGCTCCTCTGATAGGGCATTAATATCCAGAATATACAAAGAACTCAAAAAACTTAACACGAAAAAAATCAAATAAACCAATCAGTAAATCGCCAAAAGAACTAAATAGACACTTCTCAAAAGAAGAGAAACAAATAGTCGACAAATATATGAAAAAAAATTATCAACACTTTTAGCAATCAGGGAAATGCAAATTAAAACTACACTGAGATTTCATCTCACTCCAATCAGAATGGCAATTATCAAGAATACAAATAACAATAAATGTTGGTAAGGATGTGGGATCAATTTTATGTGTTCCTTATTTTGTTACTGATTACTGACACAATTACAACTAATAAACATTTCAAATGTGTTTTCAGTCCTCCTATTAACAGCATGTCAGTGAATAATGACAATAGACCACGGAATACATAGAATACAACTACATATTAGTATGTCAGTAATCAGTGAAATAGTAAGTTGAAAAATTGCTTACATTACAAAATATACTACTACCATTCAGAGCAATTTCATTACTTATTCCATATCTCAAATAATGCTACTGACAAATAATATTGAACATAGATCCTAGAACATAAATAATAGTGAAAAATTAATCACTGGCATATGTATATATTTGATGATTGAGTCCTATTTGGTATGACTCTGCAATACTATGGGCAGTTACTATGTAATAAAAGTGTCTTCATTCCACACTTTGATATTATTTAAAGTCTATAGCTCTTCCAGAAGTTAGGATTAGTGAGACTAGGTAATGTGCCAATTCCTAAAATCTGTGTATTAAAAAAATAACAATAAAGTAAATATCAAATGTCATCAATGAATCTTTCACTTTTCTAAATGTAACTGAAGTAGATTTATAAAATATGACTATTCCATCAACATAGGAGTCATTAAATAATTTCAAGTTAATAAAGAATCAATGAGAAAAAAATTCATCTATCACCATACATCCATCACCATTATCAAAGGGAAGCAACTTGCCCCACTGCTTAGGTTTCCCAACAAAACATCAAGTATTTCCCTTTAATTGACTTCTCCTTTCAGATATAGTCTATGGCACCCAATGGAAAAATGAGTACAAATAGGCAGGTACCACCTATTACTTAATTCAATACAGTAGCACATGAGGCAATGAGGCACAGTCAGCATTTGTGGACAAAAAAGCAGACACAGCACTCTTGCTAATGGAGAAGGAGTTGCATGTTCCTGCAGTTCACATTCCCACCAGTCTAACCTCTGACCATTCCTATCCTCCTTACCTGTAAACATTAAACAGAAACTACACAAATCTTTTTTAATGATAAGAATACTTGGAAAGGAAGACCTAGGCCATAAGACATATTCTATGCTTGTATAATTATGTCAAAATGGAATCTACTGTCATGCATAACTAAAAAGAACCAATATAAAAAAATGCATGCTAGGTGCAGTGGCACATGCCTGTAATCCCAGCAGCTTAGAAGGCTGAGGCAGGAGGATCGGGAGTTTGAAGACAGCATCAGCAATTTAGTGAGGCCCTAAGCAATGTAGCAAGACCCTGTCTCTAAAATTATATATATATATCTCCATCCATCCATCCTAGGGTTGTGACTCTGTGGTTAAGCACACTAGGTTCAATCCCTGGTACCCCAAAATTTTATCAGAAAATAATGATATTAAAACAAATTTAATGGTAAAAGCTTTGGCTATATAGCTACTTGAAAAAAGTAAACTGTCCAAATGCAAGACAAATAAAGGTATTTTTCCTCTAATTTATGAATTAAAGATACTGGGAGTTTTTTAACACAGTGGTTATGAAATGCTTATGAAAAAAGCCAGGACTTACACTTAATAGTATGAAATGATGCAAAACACAGGTCCCTAGAAAATGAAATCCTAAACTGTTAAATGACAAAGACATACAGTAAAAAACAATCACAGTCCTAAATATCAAGGGCTCAGCAGACTGATTAAGTTCTCCATTTATAAATCAAGACTAAGAAAACGTTTATTTTAAAGAAAACTGATGGTTATAGAATAAGACTAGAATTTAAAGATCTAAATTATGTCAAATGCACAATTAGATAATAAAGTTAACCTTAAAAGGGAGAATTTATGAGAAGCACCAGAACTGAAATTTAGTGGATTCCATGAGATGAACATCTAGTTTCAAACACTAAACAGGTCCAAACCTGCCTGATAAGATCCATAAAGGAACATTCACTGTGGATCTTAAGGTTCAAGTGCCTGGCCAGAAAAAAACATTTCCAAAAATGCACAAGAAAATGCTTTAATTTGAACAATAATTATGAAATGTAGCACAAGTCTAAATCAAACAAATTCAAATGAATTCAATGTCATAGGGGAGGGGGAGCTCAGAATTATATTGTAAAATAAAATGACAAATGGGATTCTTGATATGTAGATTCCCTTCAGGGACTTAAAGCAACAAATTCTTGCAAACAACACCATTATTTTCATTATTTTTAAAGTTCAAATAACACCAAACATTTTATGGAAAATGTATACAAGGCATAAGGAGAAAACTTGGTCAATACAATGATTTTTAACTTGTCATGTTACATACAGAGGCAAAAACAGTGTCAATGGTACTGAAGGCCAAACATTGGGACAAGTAAACAACTCCTAAGCCATCAGGCCACCCAAACTCTCATTTTTGAAATGTGGATTTTTGAAATATCCATGATTTTTTTTAAAAAATGTGTTTAAAACCAGGGGTGCTCCACCGAGCTACATCCCCAGTTCTTTGTATTTTATTGTGAGACAGGGTCTTGTTAAATTCCTGAGGGTCTCACTAAATTGCTGAGACTGGCCATGAACTTCTGATCCTCCTGCCTCAGCCTCCAATTTCACTGAGATGTAAGGTGTGCACCATTGTATGTAGCAGAATTTTTGTTTTTTCTTTAATTTTGAAGACAACATACAAAGAAAATCTACTTGAAATTTAACCAAATTAAACGAAAAGTACTGTTACATTGGTAAAGAAAAAGAAAACTGAAAGGCAACTAATGCCGAACACACTCCCTTCACGTTTTATCTTCCTCCTTTTCACGCCAAGAATAACAGAAATATAACGGGCATGGTGGTGCACACCTGTAATCCCAGCGATTCAGGAGGCTGAGGCAGGAGTATTACAAATTCAAGCCAGCATCTGCAAGGCTCTAAGCAACTCATCGAGACCCTGTCTCTAAATGAAATATAAAAAGGGCTGGGAATGTGGCTCAGGGGTAAGACGCATTGGGGTTCAAATCCCTGATACCAACAATAACAAAATAATAATAAGGTCTCCGACAACAAATCTCACCAAAACGTCCAAGACCAAGATTTAAACCAACACGCGCTGCCAATCTCTACCGTGTAAACACCGCTGTGAAATAAAGGCACCAGCGGCCCCCTGGCGGCCAAGGACCACTGTTCGCTGCCGGCCACACTTGCTCTGTCATCCACACCCGCTCTGTCATCCACACCAGCATCTCTAAGTTCAAACACCGCAATAGAATCACGACTGGGGGCGGGGGCGGGGGATGTGTGTGAAAAAGCAACATTTACAAGAATAAAATGACCTGAAAGGTTGGTCCTGCAACTGCTTTAAGCACAACTCTGGGCCCCAGAGAGCTAAGGGCCCTCCCTGTCGTCCACGTGGAAGGCCACTGGACACGTCGGTTAAACACGTTAGAACACAACATATGCTTGTCCATCAAACATCACACCATTAACCACCAATTAGGAATCCAAATGAACTCAACTTACGGTGACAGTGGCTGAGGGAAGGGGGCTCCTATGTTCCCACATCCACGGGACAAACTGTCTTGGGGAGCCCAACGGCTCAACCATAGCTGAACCATGACCAGTCTACAGTTGCACCAAGCTGCTCACACCCTTGGTAGGTCTTGAGAGCTAGCCATGGCCCCGCCCTCCATGAAGGTCATTGGAGGGCCTGAAATGATAGACAGGGAATCTGTGCACTCTCTCGAGGCCCACAAGCAGGAACACCACCCATGTCTCAAGACCCAGATGAATAGTTCAAGACTTTGTCCATGTTGTCATCACTTATTACGTCTATGCACATCCCTCAGTGTCCACATCTACCACTCAGATCTTGGCCTGTTTCCTGTTGTTGCTGAGTTGGGAAATCTGGCTCACCCAGTTTATGCAGGTCGAATTCAGTGGCACCCCTCTGTGCAGACCAAGCTGTGCCCTGCTCTGATTGTAAGTATATATATATATATAATGAGTTACTGGGGATGGACAGAACAGCAGTTCTTAGACTATGCCTAAACCTGAGTTACAATACTTTATAAAGCAGGAGCTTTTAAGTGCCAAGGAAGAATGGCTCTGTATTTTATTTGTACAAGTAGACAGCCACCATCTGCCTAGTACAACTGAGCAAAAAACAGACACATAATTATGCTAATAAAATGACTACCTGTGAAACTATTGAAATAATGAGAAGCACATGGATGCACGGGGGCATCAAATGCATGTCAGAAAAGCTAGGCCCATGAGCCTATGGAACACACTAGACCACCAAATGAAGCAATCCCCTCACTCGAGGCTCATAAAAGGAGGAGCATCCTGAGACTGGACATAGGGTGCCCTGATCCATTACCTGGTCATTCATCATAAGCCTTTCCCAGTAAAATTTCCACAGTGACCAACCACTGAATTTCTGTCCTTGGGCTTTAGCACACTGTGGATTCTCCTGCCTGTGAAGATCACACACAGTCCACTCCAAGCTGCTGACACTCCAGGCTGACACTCTGAAACCCCTGTCTTTCTGGACCTTGGCCTAGAATAATTTGTGTTCTTTGACAGCTCTGTACCTAAACAACTTCTTGAGCTGGGTTGTATCTTCTCTGGCCACCTACAGTGACTCTTTGACTTTGCATTCATCTCTCTCTCTGCCTGTGCTGTTCCTTCAGCATCCTGCAACTCTGTGGCCATCTTAACAATTAGTCTCTCTGTGACCTATTTATACATCATCGTGTGTGGTGTGAGGTGTGACTTGACTGTTATAGAAATGAGAAATTACGACAGGAATAAAGTAACTTGTGCTCACCAACCTTACAACCACCAGGTGACCCACAAGTATTCAATGAACTGCTGCTGATGAAAGTGGCACAGTCTGTGAACTTATGGTGGTTCAAGAAACTCTGACATTGAGGAAAGACAAACATGTCTCGTCCTTGTTAATGACATAGCTTGCTCACAATACTCCTCCAGGAAACCTTCCAAGAGTTACTGCTCTTGCCCCTACAGGTGAATGAGCATTCTTTGCTACTAGGTGAGCACATGGGGGGACATCAGAGCTGGGATGCTGGGGAAGATGTGATCTCTGAGATGACTAATACCACATGGTCTAGGATCACCTCTTCTCCTTGTGCTTCACAGATCATTCTGGCCCATTCACACTTCATACTAGGTCAATGCCCTGGCCTTCAACCTGTGTGGGAAGAATGAGCACCCTCTCATTATATACTGTGGACTCTAGCATGTGGTCATGCTCATGGGCTATAACAACACTCCTTGGATTCACATCCCATCTCTTGTTCACGCGATGCCTGTGGTGAATCTGAGATGTATGAGTTCTACACAGTCCCCCATGGTGTCCCCCTGCCAATAATCTCCAACCAACCACAGTGATATCAATCCCCTGAACAGAATGCCGTCCCCATATGTCTCATGCCCCCCCCCCAGACCCCTTACAGGTGCAGACTGGGCTTCCTTCTCAAGTAAGCTACTTGTAGTCACAGGCTCACCTCCAGGGCTGCTTCCTGACAACTCACACTTGGCACCTGGCATGTTGATCCCCCCACACTGAAGTCTGGGGCAGGAAGTAAAATTCCATGCTCTGTGGTACTGGGCACCAACCCTCGACAGAGAGGCTCCCCACCATTCTTTGTCTCCTGCACCTGATGCCTCATGACCCTCCTTTTTCTTTTCCTCCATTGAATACAAAAATGAACAGGTAACAGCAAAAGGAATGCCTCTCTACCCAATTCCCAGCTGAGGATATGAAACGTTCAACAGAAGGACTCTATTGGTCCCTAAAATCAGTGCTATTCTGAGTCTGGACTTCTTTCTTCCCATATCTGTGTGGCTGGCGCATAGAAAAGCACAGGCTGAAACCAAATAGTTTTGTCCCATGACATCACAGTGCCCCAGTCATGTCCATCTGCTGGGTTCCTTCTTTACCATGGCTCACTATCAATCAGAGGGTCAGCTCTATCAAAAGTGACATTTGGCATCACTTTCAAGCTATACCATGCCTTTGGTGGCCTTGGTATCCCACCCAGTGAGTATTCACTCATTTCTCTGTCCTGTCCAAGGTGATGATCACAGCTCTCCCCTCTCAGGTTTGCAGTTTCTCACTTCCTTCCACTGAGGAAGCCTTCAGTGGGAAAGGCAGTGAGCTGTGCTCTGATCCTTCCACCTGGACGTGGTCCCATCTTCCCTCCACCCCTTCTGTAGTCTTGTTATGCAGGGTCTGTTGAACAGGGGATAGACACAGATCAGACTCAGGAAGTGGCCCTTATCTGAATGGAGTTCAGAAGCTCTGTTCATTGCATTTCTTCCTCTTCTGGGGACTACCTTCATACCTACTTTGGAGGACACATCATTGAGTGTGCACCTCCTGCTGTCCCAGACACATGGCCTCCATACTGATGTCTTAAGAGAACTCCCTCCCACCCCCAGCCACTACTGCTTACGTGTGATTTGGACTCCTTCCCACTGATTCCACCAAACTTGCAGGGTGACAAATGAAGCCCCAACTCCACCCCATGGCCACTAGTGGCCTTTTGGAAGCCCTGACCCTAGTAATTTGGAGGTGGAGGTTTTTTCCACAGGTCCGATCAGCCAACCTTAAGGTGCTCTGAACATGACCCACCCTTGGCTTCCAATCCCCACACTTTGCAAGGTTAGTATCCACCTTCTTAAGGGTTGGTGGCCAAAGCTCACATGCCTGTGGCCCTGGAGTAGCACCCAGATGTGTCACGAGTACAAAGTCTATGAGAAATGAAAAATGTCAAACACAAAGAAATGAAAACTCAGTTTCTGTTTTAATGGTTGTGTCAGGGGAAGGATTTGTTCAACCACAGCATTTTCCTGGGCTTCTCATCAACCTCAGGGAACTTGAGTGCAGGAGTCACGTGGTATTTGGGCAGTGGCCAACTCCACCCTGGTGTGGCTTGGGTCAGTTTACACAGCCACTGTGCCAGGTGCATATCACTTCTGTAACTCCCCAGTTGTCTACCTAGTAAAACGCTCAGCAGGGATTTAGAGGCCAGGTTGAGTTTCAGGTATTCATCTGCCTTTCTCCTGAGTCTTGTGGAGCTGGTGCTGGAACTGACTTCACAGTGTTGTTTATCTGTGATCACTGGCCTCCACAGATGGCTGCAGAAACAAGACACAACAAAGAACACCCGTCAGCAAGGCTGGAGTCCAGAATTACCTTTAGGAGAAACCCCAAGTGACCCAGAAAATCTTTGTTTTGGTTCAATGACACACATTTGTCAATTGCTCGCTCTATTTCCAATCCTTACAGTGAATTTGGGTATTCAGTATGAGAAGACCCCTGTCATATATTCCTGCACATTTTCTCTTCAAAATAATTCTAGGGCATGGCCTTCCAGCTGCACACACATTCACATTCTTGTTGTGATTTATGTTGAGATTGCACTAAATTTATAGATTAATTTAGAGTACAGTGGACACCATTTCTTTTTCTTTTTTTTTTTTCAGTTCCCATGAAAGGCTTTAAAGAAGTCCACAAAGAAAAAAAAAAGCATCAAACCTCGATAATATTTCATTCAAATGGAAGAGTAGAGTCGGAAGAGCATACTCAGATGTCATCTTTACCATTACTATGATCCAGGGATAAAAATGAACCTTTCAATCTTTGTTACATGTTCATTTCATACTTAGTAACTCCATGAGTTCTTGTTTGTGTGATACATTAGTTAATTGACATTTACCCCTTTAAGCAGTTTTTTTAAGAGAGAGAATTTTTTAATATTTATTTCTTAGTTTTCAGCGGACACAACATCTTTGTTTGTATGTGGTGCTGAGGATCGAACCCGGGCCGCACGCATGCCAGGTGAGCACACTACCGCTTGAACCACATCCCAGCCCCCCTTTAAGCAGTTTTTATGCAGAGGTTTATCTCACATTGAGTCAAATTCCTCTCCAGCTGTCTCCTATTCTCAGACTTCTAACTTTGTAAAGTACAATGATTATTTTAAGCTACTGCAGTAGTGACCTAGTCTGAATGCTATGCCAGTTCTCTGGAAAAGTTCTTTGACTTTGAGGCTACATAATGTGCCCCAGAAAAGATGCACAATGTTTTTTAGGGAAAAAAAGCATCTTGAAGTATGTGATTGCTTTGAGTGGGCACCATTTCAAGAATTAGTCTTCCTTTACAGAACAAAAAAATATTATAAATATTATTTTAATATGAGTATACGATCAATGTAACTCCACATCATGTTCATCCACAAGACTGGGATCCTACTTAATAATATTTCAAGATGCACTCTATTGTCATGTATAACTAAACCAATAAAAATGCATTTATATAATTAAATTAATTATTCTTTTAGTGCCCAAACAGGAAGCTCTTAAAAGCCATGTGCATTTTCCTTATTGTATTCATAGATGCTTCATTACGTTTGTGACCGATGGCAATAGGATTTTTGTTTCTCTTCTGTTGTGTAATTATTTGAAGGTTATGCATTTTCAATGCATTTCAGTGATATCAGACAAGCTCCTCTGGCCCACTTTCTAGGTCATGACCTTGGTTTTCTAGGAAGGTGATTCCTTGAAAAGAGAAAGACAATCTGCCACTTCCTTTGGCAGATTGTTAACCAAATACCCCACACTAAATTGTTGTTCCTCTCCAATTAGTTGTAAGCACCCATCTCAGCTATCAGAGGGGGCTTATGGGTTTCTTTGTGCACTACAAGGAAACCTGGACCATTAAGTCTTCCCTGCCAGTCAAGGAAAGAAATGTGTGACCTGGGTCCCTCTTATAAGCATCAGTTCCCTTGGTGATGCATGAAACAGAGGAAGCCACCAGTGTGGGGACAAGCTGCCTATTCCCAGAAGAGTCATTTTAGTTCACAGCCTGGTCCTCACCCTTGGCCCTGTGACAGCCTGCAGGAATCCACATCCTACCTCTAGAAGATGTCCACCTGTGTCATTCCTTAATGCTAACAGTACACTTGTTCTACATCAGAGACCTGGAAGGTACCTTGGCTTCAGAAGGGTGACTCTTCATCTCAACACCCAATGTTTCTCCATCTAAACACCCACTGATGTGAATGGTGTCTTATAAAAGCATGACTGCACAGTCATGACCAAGTCTGGTCCAGAGGTTGACAACTGTGGCATTCCACCAGGAACTAAGCTCCTGATTGAAACAGGACTGAATAACTGAGCATTGCCCAGGGGCCCTGTTGAGATGTCATGGATGTGGTGAGGCACACAGGTCTGTTGGGAAGATTTTGCATACAGACCTGTTCTCGGAAGGTCTGTTGGGAAGATTTTGCACAAGCTAGGGAAAAGTTCTGAGGATGAGGAAACAAATGTTCTACCAAGGGAATAGCTAATGCAGATGTTCCCGTATCCAGATAATGTCGGCCTCCTTTCATGGCCCTTTCCACTCACCTAATCATCACTGAACCAGCTCAGGGGCAGGGGAGGCCAGTATGTAGATCCCACCAACTTCTGTGGTTCCAAGGTTCCAAGGCCCATTGTGCCTCACAGAGACTTTCATGAGGCTTAACCAATAAGGCTCTGGGACTCAGAGAACCTGAGTGAACCACGGAGACAGAGACAGTTGCCTCTCACTACTTATCCTGGTTGCCTCTTGATCTGCTCTGCTCTGCTCCATATCACAGCTGCCTCTAACTCCTTATCCTTATCTTTATCTTATCACGTCCTCAATAACTCTCTTCCAGAGAAACCACAGTGGTCTTCAGGTAAGACATCCTGACATACAATGGTATCTTTTGGGCCACCACCCACATCATCTATGTGATGACTTCCAACCCTGCTGGGTACTGGGGAGGGCAGGGGACAGTTGTTCCTTCCAACTGATAGACTCTCCAGAGGGAAGTGGGTAGGGGCCCAGGCTGTAGATAGCACATTCTCACCTCCCATCTCAGCTCTGGGTCACCGAGGATGAATCCTTTCATCTCTCCTAGAAACCAAACACTGAGAACACCTTGGGCACCTACTTCTGGCCTTGCTACTTTGTCAGATTCAAACCAAGTACTGCTCTAGGCTTCTGGGGGTGATTCATGGGCAGCTCCCTGTGGCATTGGGGCTGGCAGTGGAGTTCCGGCTGGTGTGGGGGGGTGCGTTTTGAGCTGTTTTGGACTCCATCTGCTCTGTTGGTGGCCAGTTCTGAGCTCTCAGGACAGACCTGGCCTTGGGAGGCCTACCTGCCCTCTCCTGATTCCTCTCTGTTTTCCTAGCCCTGGCTTTTTGCCCTTCGAGACCTTAAACAGGTTCATCAGTACTTAGTTCCTGGCCTCAGATCCTTTCCTTCCTGAGATGTCTGTGGTGGTTTCTCTTTAACTCTGTCCTTGGCAGATTCAGGGAGCAAGTCAGACAAGTTCCTGCCTTCACCAAACTTGGAATGAAGCGGAATTGGCCAAGGGAGCTCACAGTTACCAAACAGCATGAAGGGTCCCATCAGTCAGGCAGTCAGAAAGATTCGTGAGAACTCACACATTTAGCAATTGAAATGGGTTGTGAAAAGGTGTCAATGGATCAGAAAACAGATACTAGGTATGGACCCATTTATATGACAGAAAGAAAGAACTGATAAAGTTGGTACCGCAAATCAGAGGATGCCCCAAACCTATCTCTTACAACCATTGCTGGATGGCTCTGTGTGTGTGTGTGTGTGTGTGAGTGTGTGTGTAAGAGAGTGAGAAGAAAAGACCTTTGGTCCTGTTGATCATGGAGGTTTCTTTATCTTTTTCAGGCTTTATCAGTTGTGCTGTCTTCGTGAAGCCATTGGTAGAGTCCACCAGTCATGGACAAAGAAAATGCCATGGATACTTCCAACCCACCTGAACCGAACATGGTGGAGAAGACAGATCCACAGTTCAAACCCCGTGTGGCCTGCAACAACATACTGATCTATTTAATCAATAGACAACTGGGGAGGCCCAGATATGATATAGATTTGTCCAAGTGGGTGTGGATGCTCACATGAGCTACCCCACAGTGGAGTGGCCTTTGCCACAGTGTCATTTTGTCATGGGACTCCCCTATTCATCTTTATTTGGAACTATACATTTGAAAAAAATTACAACAAACTTTACCCATGTTTGATCCAATAATTAATTTGTGCTTAACTCCTTTTGGTTTAGTGTGTGTCTTTTGTCATAGTCGCCTTGGGTTACACTGTACAGGGGATCCCACCCATCTCAACACTCCATGTAGTGATTACAGGTAGAAAGGTTTTATTTTTCAACGTCTCCTTTACCCTTTTTTTAGACTATTGATCTGATATTTCCTCTGCGGGCTTAAAAAACTCTTAATCCTAAATTTGTATTTGCAGAGGCAGGACTTAATTGATAAAAAGAAGAAAATTTATATCTCAAAAACACAATTTAGCTTAAACATCATTGAGAATGGTCTCCCACAGCAAAGGCCCAATAAAAGCCAAATGGTTTAAATGTGAGGCTTGATATGGAGAATGATATCAATAATTTCCCTTATTTTTAGCCAGCAAGAGATGCATCTACAAATTGAAATTTTTTTATATAAAGAGCTGGAAGTCATACTTTGTGTAACTACCTAGTTATATCCTTGTTAATCTAATTTTGAAGTATATGTTCCCCTTTCAATGAATAAGTCAAAGAGTACATTTTATGCCACTCATCCTGGGAAGGCTTTCTTTGAACTTTCTCCAAATCTTTTCAAATTTATAAACACACACTAACAGCAACACTAAAAAGACAAAAGAACACATTTAACAATTACATTAGACAAAAAGAAATCTAAAAGGCAAAAGAATACATTTTACAATTACATTAAGCCAGAATGCACTTTCCGTTTTGGGGGAAATAGATGGGACCCAGAGTAGGAAAGAGTGGGAGAAAAATGAATCACAATCAGAGAGGGGACTTAAATTCCTTTTTAAGTAAGCTGTGGGTTCTCACGAATCTTTCTGGACTGCCTTCATTACCTACACTGACTGCCTGACCTTTGCCCTCTGCCTCACAACCATCTTGAAGGGTAACCAACTAAAATCCAGTATTTCAGAGAACAGGGAACTACATAATTGTGACTGGTCCTGTTGTCTGAACCTGTAGTTGAGGGAGAAGGGAACTGGGACTCTGGGACAGGTTAGTTGGGGTCTGTGAATCTAGTTTATTGGAATTCAAAATCAGCATTATTATTTTAGTGATAATTGCAATTCATATGTGAGACCCTTAGCCAAGGAAAGTGTTTTTTTCTTTGTTTTCATTTTAGTTTTTTGGTAATGCTGGGGAATGAACCCAGGGTCTCGTATATACTAGGCAAATGTTCTAAAACTGAGCTACATCCCTAGCCCAAGAAAACAATTTTTGAATAATAAATAAATTTTGCTACAATTATATAAAAATAAGAAATGTACTTTTGCCAAAAATGGCTAAAATTGAAGGACATAGAATGAAAGGTGAGTGACTCACCCAAGACAGAGATTCAACCAAGAGATTTTATTGTGGGGGCTGCTTGAAGGGGAAGAAAAGGAGAGGCAGAGAGAAAGAGAAAGAGAGCAGAGAGAGGAGAGAAAGAAGAGGAAGAGGAGAGAGGAAGAGGGCAGAGAGTGTGAGCTTGCAAGCTTGGGCTTAAGAAGGGTTGCGTAGGGGACGTGGCAGGTGCTGATTGGCAGGGTGACTCAGGAACAGCGAGCGGACACTGTGTCCAGTGGGGATTGGTGGAGGAAACCTTTGAATTTGGCACTCTTGCTCTTCGGCTTGGTGTCCTTCAGAGAGGAGGGGGAGGGGTAAGGGATTCCATGATGTTCTCCAAGAAGGGGGAGTCTCCCACAACCCAACACTCCTCCCTTTTTGTTTTTGTGTTGGGAGCAGGGTGACGAGATCCTCTGGCTTTTTCCTGCTGGAGGGGGATGACAAGTGTGAAGGAAGGGAGGGATGGTCAGGGTGCGCGGACAAGAGAAGCATAGCTGTGAAGGCCAGGGCGCTGAAGATGTGAATTTCCTCGGGGCTGAAATCGATGGAAGTTCCTGGAAGCCATAGGTCATGGATAGTCTCCATCCAGTCCTTGTCCCTGCAGATGGGGGAGTCAGCCAGCTGTCCTGTCGGAGGGCCTCCATGAACTCCATGAACCAGCTGTGCTCCATGTGAGCCTAAGAACACCAAAGGTACCCGAGGCAAGGAGAAGAGGGAGGAGGAGACACCACATTAGCTTCTGGCTGGAGGTCCAGTGAGAGGGACTGGCTGAGAAAAGACCAGCGGCCAGGAGGAGGCACACGAGAGCGAATGGGCCTAGAAACCCTGGGTGACAGGCTAGTGACGTTCCCAGTCGTGTTTCCGTTGTGTAGCTCCACATCCACCACGGTGAACTCCGACAGCCGTCGGTGAGGCCTTCACTGTCCTCCGAGGGAGCAAGTAGCTGGAAATCCCTGAGGAGAGGCTGGTTAAAGGTCTGGTTAGACATGTTGCCTGCGCGGTTCTGCAGGAGCTTATGATGCGTGGGAGAAAGGCCCCAAACAAGAAATCCCAGGGAGAGGGCCATCTGGGGTGTCTGAGGAAGCAGACGGAGTAGGAGTGAGGAGGTGGGTGCCAGGAGGGTGGCGAGGAGCAGGGGGGAACGAGAGTGAGGCCTGCTGTTGTGAGGGTTTCTCGGGTTGAGGAAGGTCCTCCTCGGGAAGGGGAAGGAACCCTCAGGCGTGAGAAGGGGAGAAGGAATCCTCAGGTGTGAGAGGTGGAGCTTTAGAGGATTCTCAGGGATGGTGGAGGAGGTGGGAGGAGGACGGTGGACGGTCAGTCTGGGCTCTCTTGGTTGGAGGTGGGGCCAGTTTCAGCCTGGAAATGTGAATTCATGAAATCAGTTTGCCTGGGGACTCCTGTAGGCGGACAGCGTTGGGAGTGCACAAGACAACCCTTAGGGGGCCCTTCCAGTTAGGTGTCAGGGTAGGCATGTCACCAGAAGGAGGAGAGAAATATGCCCAGTCGCCTAGGGTCAAGGGGAAAGAGAGACGTGACCTGGAGGGATCAGGTCATGGAGTTTCCTGGTGTTTCCAAATCTGTGTTCCGATGAAACTAAGAAGGGGATGACTGAGATGTTCTGGAAGAATGCAGGGTGAAGGGGTCCTCCCAGGTGGCAGGGGTGGGCCTCCATACATCATCTCAAAAGGGGACATTTGACTTGGCCTTTGGGGAGTGCCCGAAGGTGAGACAGGGTGACCGGGAGAAGTTTGACCCAGTTGAGATGTGGTTCGAGGGGGAGCTTGGGGAGGGTCTCCTTTAGGGTGCGGTTATGGCATTCTACCTTCCTGAAGAGGTGGGGTGATAGGGATGTGTAGATCCCAGGGAATGTGGAGAGCCCCAGCAATGCATTGTGTGATTTGTGAGGTAAACTCGGGGCCATTGTCTGATGGCAAGGAGGTAGGGACCCCAAATCTTGGGATGATATCTGGGAGCAAAACAGAGGCGACCGTGGATGCCCTTTTGGTGGTGGTTGGAAAAGCTTCCCCCCATCCTGAGAAGGTGTCTACAAGGAGATAGAGATACCTCTAGACCCTGGGCGCATGTGTGAAATCCAACTACCAGTCGGCTCGGGGAAGTTGTCCTGGAGCCTGGTGGGCAGGAAAGGAGCCTGGCTTGAGGAGGTATTTGGACTGGTTCTTTTCGGCCCAAATTGGAGTGCTGTAAAGGGAGTGGGTAGGTCTTATTAGGCCCTTGTGCCATTGGTCTTAATAATGGGCTGTAGGCCCTGAAGACTGCTAGTTGGAAGAGGGTATTGAGGTTGACAAGGGAAATGCTGAGGTCCTTAAGATGAATTCTGACAGGGACACAGTGAGCCAGAGAGGGGGTGGAAGTGTCCCAAACTTGAGCGTTTACCTCTGGAGGGTGAGAAGGAAGGGAGCCTACGGACATGTGGATTGCTTCTGCAAGGGCCAGGATAAAAGAAAGTCTGGGGTGGAGTGTGATGGAGGCATGGAATTTGGCTAAAATGTCCCTTCCCAATAGGAAAATGGGGCATTGGGGCAATACCAAAAACTAGTGGGAGAAAGGATGGTGGTAAAACCTACAAGAAAGCATGGGGGTTTTCAGGGGAAGGATTGTTTGTCCCCCTATCCTGACAATGGGGGAACAGAATGGAACAGTGGGTCCCCAAAATGCTCTCAAGACTGAATAAGTGGCCCCTGTGTCTAAAAGGAAGTTAATCAGGCGCCCATCCACCATAATAGTGACCCTAGGCTCCTGAAAGGTGATGGTGGTCATCGGGGAGGGAGTCCCAAGGCCCCTTCAGTCGTCCGTTGCCAACCCCAAAAGATCTAGGTCTGGGCTTGGGGCGGATGTGGCTCCCCTTCCGGGCCAGGGCAGTCCATGGCCCAGTGACCCCTTAATTGGCATTTAGGGCATGGACGCGTAGGCGGCCTGGGATTGGGGCACTCTCAGGCCCAGGGGCCATCTTGGGTGGTGGGCGTTGGGCCGGAAACGAAGGGGCCCGTGGGGTAGGTCCCCATAGAGCCTGCACCAGCATCAGGCTTTTTTGCTCTCTGGCCTTCTCATCCCGGTTGTGGCACACCTTAAAGGCTGTGGCCAGGACTTCAGTCTGAGGGGTCAGGGGTCTCCATTCCAGTTTTAAGTTTCGCCCGAATGTCAGGGTGGCTTTGGGAGAAGAAGTAGGTCCTTAGGACTGCCATTGGGGTCTCAGGGTCTGAATTAGTGTATTGCTTGAGAGCCTTAGTCAGTCTATCTGGGAAGGTGGAAGGGCTCTCATTTTTGTCCTGAATGATTTCTTGGAGTTTTTCAAAGTTTACCACCGTCTAAGTTGGGCAACTAGGCAGGTGGAAAATTGTCCCTCAGGGCTAATCCTGACAAGTTATCCTAGTTCCAGTTAGGGTTCTGGTCAGGAACTGCCTGGGCGCCTAGAGGGGTGGCCAGGTGTTTTGATGGACCTCATCAGCATAATTACAAGCTTGTTCCCAGACCCGCCTGCTTCCTCTGGGACAAGGGTATTGGCCAGGATCCGGTAAATGTCATGAAAAGTGAGACTCTAGGCTTGGAGCAAGCACTGAAACTCCTTTATGTATGAAGCAGAGTTGGTGGTGTAGGGGCCCAAGCGGTTTCCAGTCTGTGAAAGGTCCGCTATGGAGAAGGGCACGTGGACCCTAAAGGTCCCTTCTGCCCCAGCAACCTCTCTCAAAGGAGCCATAATTGAAGTAGGGTGTGGCTGGACAGACTGCCCGTGGAACAGGTGAGGGAGGACTGAAGGAGGAAGTGGGGACAGGGCCGGAAGAAGGAGGAGCCAAGGGGCAGGGACTGGCGCAGTTGAGGCAAGAGGAGCGTGGGGGAGGGGTTTGGGCAAGATATGACAGTGGCTCGTTGGCTGGATGGAAATCCGTGGATGAGGAGGCAGAAAGAGAGGAGGGTTTAAAACCAAGAGGACACGCTTTGGGTTGCAAGAGGTACAGAGAGACGGATTCCAGCGAAGGAGGAAGAAAGCCTGGATGTATAAAATCTCTGCCCATTTTTTCGATGGCACACAATAATTGTAGAGATCCCGCAAAATGGCGGGGTCTAAGGACCCATATAGGGGGCCGATGGTTTTGGTCAATCTTGGGATTGATCTCCGTGGGGTTAGGCTGAGGGTGTCCAGATTGCGGAGGAGGCATTTGAGAGGGGAGTGGGCCAGAGAGGAGGCCCCGCCCGCCCGCTCCTGGGGCTCTAAGGAAGGGTGTGCTATGTTGACTGGAGGGGCGCCCCACTAGAAGGAGACCTCAGGCCGAGGATACGGTCGGTCGTCACCGAAATCCTACGGTGAGGGGCCCTCCCGGAGGGCCCTGGGAGCTATGGGTCACCAGGCGCCAGGGTTTTGGACCCAGAGAGGGGGAGGAGGAGACCCACGCTCGAGGAGGGGAGGGGGTTTGCCACTTCTCAAGCTGGTCTGGGTGGGGTGTATTCCTCCCAGAGAGACACGATAGGGGCTGCTGGACGATCAACGGCCAGTTCCCTGTTACTGTGCCTCAGCAGGTTTAGGAGTCTGGAAGGGGGACTCATCAATTCTTGAGCCCATGCTATAAAACCTTGTTCCTGGAGAGCTGGGGTGCTGATCTGTAGCCCATGTTAGGAGAGACAAGCCGCTGATCAGCTCTCTTTGTGTACACAAATACAAGCTTGCTTTAATTTGATTTAAAATTGGAGTTGGTGGTCTTTTCTTTGTGTTGAGGCTCCACAATCTCTGCCTGGTCTTCTTCTTCTTCTTTTTTTTTTTTTTTTTCTGGTGGACACAACATCTTTCTTTATTTTATTTTTACGTGGTATTGGGGATCGAACCCAGCGCTCCGCCAGGTGAGCACACTACTGCTTGAGCCACATCCCCAGCCCTGGTCTCCTTCTTTAATTTCTCAGTTGCCTGTCTCCCCATTTCTTGCTTTCTTTTCAAATATTATTTACCCTGTGTTGATAAGGGTGTCGTAAATAGTATAATTCTCATGCACTATTTGTGCAGAAGTAAAGAAAATAAAACATCCAGATTAAGAAGGGAAAAGAAAAACTACATTTTTCATAAGACATGATCTTACTTGCATAAAATCATAAGGAATCTAATAATAACTATTAGAACTAATATATAGGGCTGGAGATATAGCTCAGTTAGTACTGAGTGCTTTCCTTGCATGCACAAGGCCATGAGTTCAATCCCCAGCACCAAAAAAATAGAACTAATATATGAAAGCAACAAGGTTGAAGAATTCTAAATCAATAAACAAAATTCAATTTTATTTCTATACATAAGAAGTGAACAAACTAAAAGAAATTAAGAAAATTCAATTTATGATAGTATCAAATAGAATAAAATACTTAGGAATAAATTTAACAAAAAGTACAAAACTTGTACTCTGAGAATGATAATAAACTGTTGAAAGAAATTAAAGATTCAAATAAAAGAGAAGACATTCTTATATTTATAGATTGGAAGCCTTAAGATGGCAATATTTCTCAAGTTGTTCTGCAGATTCAATACAATCCAAAATTCCAGATTTATACAAAATAGTGGGGTTCATTTTGATATAATAATGCATGTGGGGAATATAATTTGCTTCACTTCTGTCCCCAGTACTTCTTTCAATCTTCCTCTACCCTACCAGTTTTTCTTCTGTGTGTCATTTTTAATCGGTGCATTATAGATATACGTAAAGGTGAAAATAATCCTAAAAATTTTATGGCGATACAAGGAACCAATAATAGCCAATACAATCTTGAAAAAGAGAAGAAAGCCAGGTGTGGTGGCACACATCTGTAATCCCAGCATCTCTGGAGGCTGAGGCAGGAGGATCACAAGTTCAAAGCCAGCTTCAGCAGCTTAGTGAGGCCCTAAGCAACTCAGTGAGACTCTGTCTCTAAATAAAACATGAAAAGGGGCTGGGGAGGGCTGGGGTTGTGGCTCAGTGGTAGAGCACTCGCCTAGCACGTGTGAGGCCCTGGGTTCAATCCTCAGCACCACATAATAAATAAATAAATAAAGGTATTGGTACAACTACACCTTAAAAATAAATATAAAAAGGGGGGCTGGGGATGTTATTGGCATCAGATTTGCCATTTTAGGGTGGGAGCCATTTTATTTAGAGCCTCCAAAGTTTCAATTCTGAGGCAATGCTGCTTAACTTCCCTTAAGAACATGTGCTGCTAAATTATCAACCTTATCCCAGTTTATGACACAACTCCCAAGCAGCTTATGAAATTTCTTTACTTCCTTTTATGCCCATATAAAGCTTCTCTGTAAGTACCAACACATTGCTGCTCTCCTCCCTGGGACAGCCTTGTCGATTTGCCTTGTGCTACTGACAATAAATCATCTTGAGTGAGATTCCTGTGCGTGGTGTGGTCTTTGTACTTTGTGTGGACTCTGAGAGTGTCCTTTCAGATGTGGCTCAGTGGTAAAGCACCCCTGGGTTCAATCCCCAGTACTAATAAGAAGAGAGAGACAAGAAAGATTGAGGACTCACACTTCTGACTTAACATTCAATACAAAACTATGGTAATTAAGACAATGTGATACCTGCAAAAGAACAGACTTACAGATTGATGGAATACAATTGAGAGTACAGAAATAAAATCATATATCTATGGTCAACAGATTTTCTACAAAGGTGATAAAACTATTCAGTGGGGAAAATAGTCCAAATACAATAAGTTCTGGGATAACTGATATTCATATTCGTAAGAATAAAGTTGACCCTTACCTTCTATCATATAGATAGATAGATAGATAGATATGTATTATGTCAAGTCGATGGAGGTGGCTGGAGAACAAAGCACCAAGCAACCCGTGCATGAAAGAAACACCAATCAGACACTGAGTGATCTGCCTGTCAATCACTGGGATCTCCTGGACAATCCTGGATCTTAGCCAGCTCCCCCAACCAACCCCAGTAGGACAAGGGACTCTAAAAATCCCTTTTCCTGTCCCAAGCCCTCCCTTCCTGCCCTAAGCCCCCCCAAAATTCCAGTCCAGTGGAGCCCCATGCACTTCTCCTTAGACTCACTCTACTGGTCTGAGGATTCTGCCTGGGAGCAAAATCTCAATAAAGCCTCCTTCAGCAGCCTTTTTAATCTGCCTCCTTTTGGTCACCAATGTCTCACCTTTCTCTCTCTCTCTCTGTCTCTCTCTCTCTGTCTCTCTCTCTCTCTCTCTCTCTCTCTCTCTATATATATATATATATATATATATATATATATGTATATATATACATATATATATATACACACATATATATATACATATATATATATATATATATATATATATTTTAGAGATAGGTTCTCTGTAAGTTTCTTGGGGCCTCATTAATTGATGAAACTGGCTTTGAACTTGCAATCATTCTGCCTCACCTACCCAAGCCACTGGGATTATAGGCATGCCCCACTGCACCTGGCTGTCATATATAAAATGAAGCCAAAAGAATGAAAGAACTAAAATATTCAAACTGTCAGAAGAAAATAGAAGAGAAAGTCTTTGTGATCTTGGATTAGGCAGTGGCTTCTAAGATAAAACACTGTGATAGTTTTTCATCCCTGTGATCAAATACCTAAGGAAAAACAACTTAAAGGAGGAAAGGTAGAACATTATGACAGAAGGGCATGGCAGAGAAAACTGTTTACCTCATGACAGCCAGGAAGCAGAGAGAAAGGAAGGGACCAGGGACAAAAAGTACCCTTCCAGAGTACACCCCCAGTGACCTAATTCTTCAAACTAGGCCCCACTTTCTAAAGTTTCTACCACTTCCCACTAATGTAATCAAATTATTAATCCATTAGTGGATTAATTTGTTGCTGAGATCAGAGTTCTCGTGATCTAATCATTTCCTGAAAGTTCCAACTCTGAAAACGTTCCATTAAGGAACCAAGCCTTTAACACTTGAACCTTTGGGGAACATTGCAGATCCAAACCATAACAAACACCAAAATCAACAAAAGAAATAGACAAAAATAGCTGATGTGATTGTATTTGAGTTGGAGAGGGAGGAATTTTACAGGATTTGTTGGCTGATGAGGCAGAGAGGATCTTCAGAGAGCAAGCTGATAAAGTGATGCATCTGAGGGGGCAAGGAGCCGTGGGTGTTAAGGGCAGTCCTGGAGTTGAGACTCTGCCAAATAATAGCCCAAACAATAAAACTGGAATCTCGGAGGCTAGGAAAATATCCATTTCAAGGGGAGGTTGGAGAGGGGTGAAGGAGTAAGGTTGCAGGGCATGCACTCCAAAATAAGGAATCACAGGTGGGTAAATGCTTCCACCCCTCTTTATCAGGACACCTTCCAGCATGCAAATAGGGTGGAGATAAGGCCTAGGCTGCACCAGAGAATAGATGTGTGGGAGCAGGGCAAAGCCGTAGGAATAGGGGCTCCAGGTGCAGAAGAAGAACCTTTGACTTAGGTAGCTGCCTATAATTTGGGATGGATGCTGGTGAGAAAAGAAGAGGCAGGGAGGATGATTAAGGACTCTATCATAGGCCATGTCCAGGGCCATGGGGACACCTAACTAACCAAGGTTGTATTGGAAGAATAATATTCACTGAATTATCTATTGGTGGACTTTGAGTAGTAAATGCCCTGCCTCTAAAAGTGTTTCACAGCCTCAGACACATTTGAATCACTTGGGTCTGCAAACAGAAAACTAAAGCCCCCAATGAAAATAGGAATGACACAATCCAAACTCCCCACATGACATTGGATCACTTGCCCCCTAGCTATCCATATCTTAGATAAATTTGATGAGTTGTACTTTAAAAGGTCTCTCAGGTATAGTGGGGCATGTTGTAAACCCAGAAACTCAGAAGGCTGAGGCAGGAGAATTCCAAGCTGGAGGACAGTCTCAGCAACTTCCCGAGGGCCTAAGCAACTTAAATAGACCCTGTCTTAAAAATAAAAAAAAAATTAAAAGGGGCGGGGATGTAGCTCAGTGGTAAAAAGTGCTCCTGGATTACAATCTCTAGTACCAAAGAACAAAACAAAACAAGTCTCTCACTCTACAATGAGTGCCTTGCTATAAAGTCAGGATCAGTCCAGCAGATATAGTGCTCAGCCTGTGTTTTGAGGCCCAACTGCATGTGAAAGTTAGGATTTTCTATAATATCTATGGCATCAACATTGAACAGAGAGCTCTTGTTTTGTTTTGTTTTACTTTGGTACCAGGAATTGAATTAAGGGGCACTGGACCACTGAGTCACATCCCCAGCTCCTCCCTGTTTTTGGTATTTTTATTCATTTATTTATTTTATGTGTCACTGAGTTGCTTAGTACCTTGCCATGACTGAGACTGGCTTTGAACTCGAGATCCTCCTGCCTCTGCTTCCCCAGCCACTGGGATTAAAGATGTGTGCTGCCATGCCCCGCTTTACAGAGAGCTCTTGCTTAGAATTGACCACTAAACCCTTTGTGGGGTAGAGTAAATGTGGGGAAGTGGGGCTGTTTGAGGAGCATGTCAGGGAACCCAGAGGTAAAGGAAGAGAAAAGGACCCTGAGGCAATGAAGAATGAGGGCTGGGCATCTGGGAGCGACAGTCTGGGAGACGGCCTCCTTCTTTAGGGTAATGTACCTGCTCCACCTTCCAAGCTAGGTGCAGGCCTTGGATGAATAATCCAACAGATGAGAACCTCTACACTAAGAAGTGAACAAAAGAGTCCAAGGCCTAGCGGTTTCAGATTGGCCACCCCATTTCTGCCCCTCCCCCAGCACGTGATGGAAGGAATTGCAAAGGGGAGGAGCCACGAAGTCCCACCCACCATCTCTCTGCATCTCAATGGCTTGCTCTGAATGCACTACTCTCCCATTGGCTGGGCCAAGGGTGCTGCTCTCCAGAGCTCCACAGGTGGTGATCCACTCCAGACTTGAGTGGAGCCTGCATTAGAAGCTGGGCTACTTGGTGAAGAGAAGAAGTGCTGCCCACAACAGCTGCTGTGGATAGACCTAAATGAAAGCCAACCTCACACCTAGTGTTGCTAGGTGGTCAGGCTCTGCTGGCGACAGCACCATGCACCATCTTATTTCCCAGGCTCTTGCCTTCTTCCGAAGGAAAGCTGATTCGGAGGTAGAGAGGGCACAGCATCAGAGGCTCTTGGAAGGTAACTCATTTATCCCCTCCCCCAAGGGACCAGCCCACAGGGTTATACCCTACCTCTGTTCTGGGGTATCACAGACTTAGAAAGTCCCTGCATGCCACCTATGGTACTAGGGCATCCCTGAAAACCAGAGTTCCCCCTGCTGGATGGACTTGGGCCCTCTGACCTGTGGTCCAAAATGGCTAAGGGTATAAAAGGCAGACAGAGACCCTGGAGGCCCGTTCCCCATCCTTGCATTTCACCAGATACTTTGAGAACTTACCTTGTGTAGATACCGTGTGACTGTGCAACATATTTCTTTTTATATTTACAGTAGTATTTGAGGTTGATTTGATTTTGTATCCTAGTGGGTATGAATTCGAAATCAAATGGATGAATCATATATATCTGTTGCCAGTAGGAGGCAGAGACCTTCTTTAACTTGTTCAATATTGTATTCTAAAAACCTTCTCTGAGTCTGGCACCGAGTACATGTGGCGAAGAGTCCAATCAAACGTGTGACAGTTCACTGGGTGGACGCTTGTGTGCTCTGAATTATATTGATTCTAATTTGTGGTCAGCGCTTGTATGGGCTATCGGGGCTGCTTGTCATTAATACCTACAAAACCCCCATGAGAGTAGTGCTAGTATTGCCATGTCCATACAGCCCAAACAGGAAAGCAAGGGCATTCAGCTAATGTGCGGCCCAGCAGAATTCAAACCTGATGCTCATCTCTCACCTTCACTCTCAGCTCTTCCACAAAAATAAATGCAGTGTCCTCAGGAGGATGGTGAAAGAGACTCCCCTTTGGTCTGTAGTGTTTTCTGGGCACGGCCCTGCCTTCCTGGGCTGGGATGTCCTGTGGCTTCTTTGCCAATCCAATGTGAACCCCAAAAGGAGATGACTGGGTCACAATAAAGCTTGCCAGAGAAGGTGGTTTCTCTGTGTTTAACTGACATCTCTCACTGAAGCATCTATTATTACCTCTACTTTTGTTATCTGGGATGCATAAAGAGTCCTTGACAAGCTTTCCTGTGCTTGAATGATGCTTGTCTCCTTTGTCTGTCCATTCTCTTATAATTCATGATTTCAGGTAACAAATTTGGTTATCTTTTTTTCCCAAAATTTCAGCATTTTCTTGGCTTCCATAACCTATTATAATGAAGATTTCTCCCAGCCATCCTATCAAATTACCCAAGACTTTGTGAAGGCACCTAAACCACTGTGGTTCACTCCCTGGGATCTTCAGGCACAATCTCTGGGTTCAAATCCCAATCTGTAGCTTGTTAGTGGTGTTTGTTCAGACAAAAAATAAATCTGTGCTGGGCGCAGTGGTGCACATCTGTAATCCCAGCAGCTTGGGAGGCTGAGGCAGGAGAACCACAGGTTCAAAGCCAGCTTCAGCAACTTAGCGAGGCCCTAAGTAACTCAGTGAGATCCTGTCTCTAAATAAAAAGGGCTGAGGATGTGGCTCAGTGTCGAGTGCCCCTGAGTTCAATCCCTGGTACCCACCAACCACAAAAAACAAAATCTGAGTAATCCAGGTAAACATTTGGACTAGACTTAAATCCCCACATGTCTTTTTTTATGTGACATGTTTTTTTTTTCAATTTTTTTGTTTTTATTAGTGCTTTATAGTTATACATAATGGTGAGGTTCCTTTTGATGCAATCATACATGCATGGAATGTAATTTGCTCCATTTAAGTCCTCACTACTTCCTCTTTCCCTCCACCTCCACATCTCTTTCTGTGCTTTGTCAGGTGAAATGTTTAAGAATTCCCAGATATTGCTTGGGATGCTGTTGGGGATAATGATGAAACCATATAACAATAATGGTTGCTTAAAGGCTTTCTAGAATAAGTTATACTCCATGTATGTATAATATATCAAAATAACCTCTACTGTCATGTATATCTAAAAGAAGAAATGAAAAAATAAAATAAAACTGTGTGTATACATATATATTTATATATGTGTATTTGTATATATGTATATTTGTATATGTGTATTTCTATATACATAAAGGCTTTCTAGATACAAATAGGATAACAACTCATGTTTTCACTTTAACCTGTGAGAGGCATTCACAGTTCTAAGCAACTTATAAGTAAGTACCAGTTAATATTTATAACCACTCTATTAGATATTGTTCATGTCCTGGTTTTCCAGATGAGAACGAGTTCAGGGAGGTTAGCAAATGTGTTGGTCTTATTTAGATAGTAAGAGAAGAGCTGTGATTCAAATTGGGCAGGTTCATCTCAGACTCGGTATTCACTTTAGCACACAGCTGCCTTGAATGTGGATTTACTCTGCTGTACAGAGAAATTATGCAACCAGCTTTTCCACCTGGGCTTTCTGCCTGCAGAATCCTGTACACTTAACCACTGCACTCTACTGTCACATCATCTGTATCTCAATATAGCTCATTTTATTCCTAGATTTAGATCATTCTCTAGTAGGACATATTTGTAGTGTGTGTGTTTGAATTTTATATATATAAATATATATATATATATTTATATATATTATATATAATATATATAATATATATAATATATATATATTATATATAATATATATATATTTATATATATTATATATAATATATATTATATATATAATATATATATATATATATATATATATATATAATCCCTGATATATTATATATCAGGGATTGAACCCAGGGATGCTTAACCACTGACCCACATTCCAGCCCCTTTTATTTTATTTTTATTTTGAGACAGGGTCTAGGTAATTTGCTTAGGGCCTCACTAAATTTCTCAGTCTGACTTTGAACTTGTGATCCTCCTGCCTCAGCCTCTCTAGTCACTTGGATTACATGTGTTTGCCATTGAGCCCTACTGTATGTTTAAATTCTTATATTGTTTACCCATCTCCTAGACGATACCAGGCATAAAACTGTGCAGGGAGTTGTGACAAAGTTCTGTAGTGATTATGGCTGGATTGATGAGTCAATCTACTACTTCAATACTGATGTGACTGAAAATATTTTGCCTGTGAAAGCTGGACAAAAGGTTACTGCAGTTGTGGAAGAAGATAAAACATCTCATGGATTGAAAGCAATCAAAGTAAGATTTGCATGAATTTTGAACTGTGTTGATTCCTCGGCTCTTTCAACCTTGCTTCTATTTATTCAACCTCTTTGAGGTGCCTGTTAATATAGATGTAGAGTGGAACTTAAAGTCTAACCTATGAGATTGTGTGGGGCATCTTTATTTTTGTTATGACTACTGTTTGCAAAAGTATAAATTATATCTGTTGCTCAGCATTTAAAACTATGACTAACAATGATAATTATTAGAGTCTCTACTATCCTGCAACTTCCCTTTTTGACCCAAGTGATGGATTTCTGCATTTATTGAAATGTAATTGCTAGGTAAACAGACATGATTTTAATCTTTTTTAAAAAATAGCTTTACTGAGATATGATTTATCTACCATAAGCTTCTCTAGTTTTACAAGTATACCTTGACATATCTAGTAAATTTGCAGAGCTAGGAAGCCAGCACCCCGGTTCAGATATTTATTATTTTGTATGTATATACTCAATTTTTGCATATTATTATACTCATTGACACTGTCAGCAGCAGGCTGTGAGATGACCTGTTGGACAGCATTGGCAAGGATGGAAATATGGTCAATCTTCAAAATCTTTGTTCTTCATCTGAGAAGTGAAAAGCAACCTCATAATTTCATGTGCATTTCTTTAAGTGTTGGTCAAAGTAGAGCAAATAAGAACAGTTATTTATTTGTCAGGGACATTAGAACTATTTGTAATGTTAGGGAAATTAGAGATCTATTAGGAAATTTATGGTATGAATGTTTTACAGGTACTTCTTCTAAGACTGCCTTACAACTTGGGTTTTTGTTTTTTTGTTGATTGGTTGGATGGTTTGGGGTTTTTTGTTTTGTTTTATTTGTTTTTAGATAAAGAAGATAACTTTATTAGAAAAATTAACTGAATAAGAAGATATAGGACTCTTGTCCAAAATCCATCATGCCAAGAAACTGATTTAGAAGTGGTCTACATAGACTGGTCATGGGTGTTTTTAGACTGGTGAGTGGGTTCCTTTCCAGTGGAGGATGGGTAATTGCAAACTGGCAGGTAGATTCCCATGGGAGGAAAAGGTTCTGAATTGAGGTCAAATGATATACACCTGATCTTAGTTTTCCTGTCACAAGATGTTTTTCAGTTGATTTCAGAGATTTAGTCCATGGTTGGCCAACTCCATTGCTCTGGGCCTGAGATATGGCAGAATATCACAGAAGAAGAGTGTGGCAGAGAAAAGCAGCTCAGGACAGAAAACAAGAAGCAGAGTCCAACTTTATTTTATGGAGTTTAATTTGTGTATGCTATAAGTGTGTTCATCTTCTCTAAATGGTCTTTGAGTTCAATAAGGATCCTTTCAAAGGCCTATTATATCTCATAATTCACACAAATCTCATTTAAGCCTTCCTCTGAAAGTTATTTATTTGTTTATATCTAAATATTCACTCTGGCTGGAATTGATTTAGGTGTAGCAATTGAAAGAAAAATCCAGATCTTCTTTTGCTAATGGTTTGTTGGCCCCATAAGTTTAATATAATAATACAATTTCACCTTACTGAGTTCAAAGGCATATCATTCACTATAGTCTCATAGGCATTTGAAACTGGGGATGTCCTAGTATGGTCACTTGACTGTATTACCTTGTCTTGCAAGTATGATCAAATGATTTAGTATATTTCAGTGTTTGGTAACCTGGTTTCCCTGTGGAACTTTTGTTTGTTTGGGGAATTTTCCTGAACATTACTACATGTTGGTTTTTCTGTATTTTTACAAATCACTGTGTTCTGCTCCCCTACTACTACTGATAATAGCAACAATCACAACAAAATCTGCTGGTATTTTTTGTGAGAGGAGATACTGGGGATTGAACTCAGGGGCACTCAACCACTGAACCACATCCCCAGCCCTATTTTGTATATTATTTAGAGACAGGGTCTCACTTTTACTAAGGCTGGCTTTAAACCATGATCCTCTTGTCTCTAGAGCTGTTGAGATTATAGGCGTGCACCACCACACCTGGCCTGCTGGGATTTTTTAATTGGAATGACTTTGAGTTTATAGATTTAATTTAGGGAGAACAGACATAACGATAATAGTCTTCTCCCCCAAAAGCATGTCTCTCCTTTCATATGCTTTGGAATTTTTTTATAATTTCCTTTGAATGGGGACTGCATATTTCCGAGATTTTTAATAGTCTTGTTCTACTATAAACATACTTTTTATTTAAGTTATTTGTTTAACTTGTAAAAATAAACTATTAATTTTAGGAGAATTTTAAATCATTATCAACATCGTTATATGTTGTATTTTGAAATTAATTTTGCTCTCCTAGGGCTGGGGTTGTAGCTCAGTTGTAAAGTGTTTGCCTAGCACATGTGAGGCACTGGGTTTGATCCTCAGCACCACATAAAAATAAATAAATAAAATGAAGGTATCATGTCCATCTACAACTAAATGTGTGTGTGTGTGTGTGTGTATTAATTTTGCCCTTCTATATAGTTCAGTATTGGTTTTTGTTATATAATTTGTTAAATGGCAAACTTACTAAATTCTTTGAGACATACTTTATCATTATTATCATTTAGATGGTGAATGTCAACTGAATTTAAACTTTCTTTAAATTTGAGTGGTTTTGTTGTGCATGGTGGTGCATGCCTGTAATCCCAGCGGCACAGGAGGCTGAGGCAAGAGGAACATGGGTTCAAAGCCAGCCTCAGCAACTTAGATAGGCCCTAAGCAACTCAGTGAGACCCTATCTCTAAATAAAATATAGAAAAGGGCTGGATATATGGGTCAGTGGTTAAGCACTCCTGGATTCAATCCCTGGTACCAAAAAAAAATTTTATGAGGGGTTTTATATTTGCATGAAATAATATATAAATAATTTTAACTCTAGGAAGGATATAATATGAAAAGTAAAAATCCCCTTTTGTGCCCTCCTGGATTAGTTTTTATTCTTCAGACATGGTATTTTTTGTTGTTTTTACTTTTTTATTTTTTAAATTTACTTATTTTTTTTAATTAAAAAAAATTGAGATGAGATCTCACCATGTTACACAGATTTGGCTCAGAACTCCTGGGCTCAAGCCATTCTTCCTCCTCATTCCAAGTAGCTGGGACTGCAGGCATGTGCCATCACATGGGGCTTGGTTTTTAACTATTAACTTTTTTTCCAGTACTGGGCATTGAACCCAGAGCTTCATGCAATGCATGCAATTGAGTGGCAGGGTTTTTTTTTTTTTTTTTCATTCTAATTTGTTATATATAATAGCAGAATACATTTTAGTTCATATTACATATATAGAGCACAATTTTTCATATCTCTGCTTGTATGCAAAGTTTATTCGCATCATTCCTGCCTTCTTCATACATATACTTAGGGTAGTGATGTAGATCTCATTCCACCATCTTTTTTTACCCCCTTGTCCCACGCTGCCCCTTGCTCCTCTTTGCCCTATCTAGAGTTTGTCTAACTTTCCCATGCTCCCCCTCCCAACCCCCACTATGAATCAGCCTCCTTATAGCAAAGAAAAAATTCGGCATTTGGTTTTTGGGGATTGTCCAACTTCACTTAGCATTATATTCTCCAAGTCCATCCATTTACCTGCAAATACCATGATTTTATTCTCTTTTATTGCTGAGTAATATTCCATTGTATAGATATACCACATTTTCTTTATCCATTCATCTACTGAAGGGCATCTAGGTTGGTTCCAAAGTTTAGCTACTGTGAACTGTGCTGCAATAAACATTAATGTGGCTGTGTCCCTGTACTATGCTGCTTTTAATTCCTTTGGGTATAGACCCAGGAGTGGGATAGCTGGGTCAATGGTGGTTCCATTCCCAGTTTTCCAAGGAATCTCCATACTGCTTTCCATATTAGCTGCACCATTTTGCAGTCCCACCAGCAATGTATGAGTGTGCCTTTGTCCCCACATCCTCACCAACACTTATTGTTGTTTGTATTCTTAATATCTGCCATTCTGACTGGAGTGAGGTGAAATCTTAGAGTAGTTTTGATTTGCATTTCTCTAATTGTTAGAGATGTTGAACATTTTTTCATATATTTGTTGAATGATTGTATATCATCTTCTGAAAAGTGTCTTTCAGTTCCTTGGCCTATTTATTGATTGGGTTATTTGTTTTTATGCAGTTTAGCTTTTGGAGTTCTGATACCCTAGAGATTAGTGCTCTCTCTGATGTGCAACTGGTAATAATTTGCTCCCAAGCTGTAGGCTCTCTATTCACCTCACTGATTGTTTCTTTTGCTGAGAAGAAGCAGTTTAGTTTGAATCCATCCCATTTATTAACTCTTGATTTTAATTCTTGTTCTATAGTAGTCTTGTTAAGGAAGTAGGGTGGCAGGGTTTTTTGTTTTTGTTTTTGTCTTTCAGTAGTGGGGATAGAACCTAGGACCTCACACATGGTGAGCAAATGTTCTACTCCTTGAGTGGCAGTTTTTAACTTTTAGAAATAGAAACCCTCTTCTCCCAGGCCTCTGGATAGTACACCTAATATTCTCATCCCTTTTATTATTGACTTGCCAATATTAGCCAGTATTTATTGACTTTGCATCATAAAAGATATAGAATTTGGCTAACTTGCATTATGCACTTCTCCATTCCCTTTTATTAGTATTGTATTAATTTACATTCATGTGCACATTCTTTTTCTTTATTCTATAGGTTACCACTGTAACTTTAAAATCAACAAGGCAGTTAATTTTTTCACATGTTTAAGAAATAGTATTTCAGGATCTTTTTGATCTGGGAAGGGAATCCAGTGCCTTGAACATGGTAGGAAGCATTCTACCACTGAGCTACACACCCAGCCCTTGATCTCAGGATCTTTTTTGTTTGTTTTTGTTATTTATACTATGGATTAAATCCAGATGCACTCTACCACTAGCCACATACCCAGCTTGCCCTTCCCCCCACATACACACCTTTTTTTGAGACAGAGTCTCACTAAGTTGCTTAGGGCCTTGCTACCTTGCTGAGGCTGGCCTTGACTTGTGATCCTCTGTCTCAGCCTCCCAAGATGCTGAGATATATGTGCACCACCACACCTGGCTAATTTCAGCATCTTAAAAGGCAATCTTAACATCTAGAAAATGCAGTATTTATGCCTATTCAACGCTGTTTGGCCCATTGCAACAGAATTTCATCAATTTAAGGCACACCACTAATTTAATAATGCAAATTTGAATTATGCATAGATTATGGCTGTCCTCTTGATTTCAGAAATGTTAAAAAATCTTAAAATAACAAGAAAGCATCTTAAAATAACAAGAAAGACTGGTTATAGCCTTTACCTGGTTTCCATTTTATTGAAATACATGGTACTTGAGAGGTGCTTTGAATTACATTAATTTTGGAAGGGAGTGTCCTTTGTATTGCATTTCTAGATTTTTGAAAATTAGGAATTATGAATTTCAAATGTTTTTCTAGTACCCTCAAGATCTTCATCTAGCCCCACCCTACCCCCTGTACTTGAGCTATTATTAGGGGGGAAAACACAAATTATTTTCCTAGTAATGAATCATTCTTACTTTATGGGAATGATGTCATTTAGTTATCATGTATAATTTTTTTTTTGCAGTCCTGTGGATGGAACTCAGGGCCTCTTGCATACTAAGCAAGTGCTCTGCCACTGAGTTTGTTTTTGTTTGTATTAGTTTGTAGTACTGGGGATTGAACCCAGCAGTGCTCAGTGCTTCATTGAGCTATGTCCCTAGTCCTTTTTTTAATTTTGTTTTTTTGAGACAAGGTCTTGCTAAATTGCTGAGGCTAGCCTCAGAATTGTAGTCCTCCTGCTTCAGCCTCCTGAGTTGTTGGGATTACAGGTGTGTGCCACTGTCCCTGCCCACCAGTATTCATTTTTAACCACAAAACCTATAAATTTCCTTTTTACTTCACCTTTTCTCTCCTCTTGTCTTGTTGGAATGGAAAAGATGTTCCTTTTCCTAGGACCCGTCTTCCTTACATGTATTCTAGATTATTCCATCTGCATTCTCTAAAACCTTTCTTTAATGAGTGTCTCTTCCTGTCTTTTTAAGCTCTTCCTCTTTTAAGGAGAAGTATCCATCAGCATTTGAACATATTCAAATCTTAGTTTACAAAATACAAGTCCCATCCTCAAGATTGCCTTTTCTTTTAGTTACCCCTTTCCTTTTGTGGGCTGGAAACTTGACCCGAGTTTTTTGTCTCCATTGTCTCCATTGCCTTCTCTTCCTGTCATTTGTCATCCTGCCTAAGGCTGATTTCCTCATCCACCTAATTACCACAAATCCCAAAAACACCCCTGCTCAGGAATATAGAAAGCACTTATCAGGGAATAGTAAGGTCGAGTTCCAGGCTTTTCCTATTTTTGTAGACGATTTCTATAATATCTTTTTCTGGAACAGGAGCAAAGAAATGAGGACCAAGGGGAGATAAGATCAAAGCAGATTTATTTGTCTTATTTTTTTAAAGTTTTTTTTTAAGAGGAACATAATCTCTTTATTTATTTTACTTATTTTTATGTGGTGCTGAGGATACAACCCAGGGCCTCACATGTGAGGCAAGTGCTCTACGGCTGAGCTATAACCCCAGCCCCTTATTTATTTATTTATTTTTTGATAGCAGAGTTTCCATTATATTTTTATGATGATTCCTTAGAGAGGGAAAATTTTTTAATATAGGAGAAAGAGAAGTAATAATGGTAAGAACCAAGTCCTCATGGAAAGAGTGGTACCAAGTGCACAGTGGAGGTGCTGGCTTTTGATAAGGGCTGGCATGTCCCTCCATTGTTATAGTAGTGAGGGCAAAGAAAGCCCTGACAGGTGCTGAGAGGTTCATTAGAGGAGTTCCTGTCCCATGACCTTTATTTTCTCAGAGAAATAAGGAGTACGCCTTCCTTCTGTGTTTATTAATTTTTCATTAATGGATATAAAATACTTGTGTAATTAAAATCTAAGATAATGATGCTACAGCTTTGAGGTATAGATAATTCCAAAGAGTAAGGAGGAAGGCATATTTATTAGGGAGCTAGTGTAAGATTTTTGGGTGGTATTGAGCATCCATGTGAGTATTGTGTTCTTCATTGTGAGTTCAGTCAGCTGGATTTCATGTCTTCATTTTTACAGTGTTCCACTGTTGGAGTAAACGAGGAGAATAGCTGGGTGGTTGGCCCTTTCTGGGATTGGGGCTTTGCTAGCTAAGAAAAACAAGTGAGTGGAGTTCAATAATTGGTGGTATTTAAAAAGAAGAATCCCCAGTGGCTCAGCAGGCTAGGCAGGAGGATCATGTATTCAAGGTCAGCCTCAGCGACTCATCAGGGCCCTGAGCAACTTACTGAGAACCTGTCTCAAAATGAAAAATTTTATAAAAGGGCTGGGGATGTGGTTCAGTGGTAAAGTGCCCCTGGGTTCAGTCCCTAGTACAAAAAAAAATGTTTAATAGTTGTTTATGCATAGTCAGAACATTTGGTACAAGGTAGGAATCAAAATGTGGTCATTGGTTATCTTTAGATAAGTAGTAAATTTATTGGTTATGTGCAAATGACTTTTGTTTTTCTGTCTTTTTTACATTTTGCATTATGAACATGAATTATTTGTGTAATGAGAAAAACAAAATATAAAATAAAATTAAAATTAAAATCCCAATAAATAAGGTTTGAAAGGCTATTTTAGATAAGGTCTTAATTTGACTTCTCTTTTTTAAAATTTTTTAAGACATTGATGGACCTTTATTTTATTCATTTATTTATATGTGGTGCTGTGGATCAAACTCAGTGCCTCACACATGCTAGGCAAGTGCTCTACCACTGAGCCACTGTCCCGTCCGGCAGGACACATCAACGTGGGCAGCGAACCTAGATGGGGAGGAATGAAGGGACAAGAGACACGAAAGGTGACAGCAAGACAAAAGTTCTGATCAAGCTGCAAACTTTTATTGTTCACACAGGGGTATTTATATACTGGGGATGGGGAAGCTCTCTTATCGGCAGTTGTTGGATGTCTGCACAAGGTGAGATAACCGCAGGATGTTTCAGGAAGATAGGTTTCAGGAAGATAGGTGGCCGCAGGATGTCTCAGGTGAGATAGATGGCTGCAGGGTGTCTCCCAGGCAGGATGTCTCCCAGGGGGCTGTTTCTTGTAAGTGTCAGGCTATTCTTTGAAGGAGAATTTCCTTCTAGCCCCTGACATTTTCCCCCTTTCTTATATAAAATATCTGACCATACCTTACCGGCCATGTTTTTAGGGGGTGATAGAGGCTCTGTTCCTCTAGAAGGCCTTAGAATATCTCCTGATCCGAGCGAGCGTCTTCACTAGGAGATTTCGTGGCCTTGGCATGTTTTTGGAGGAGACGGTTTTGAGGGGGGAGCATGCCAACCGCCATGCACCAGAGCGTGTCACTCAGAGGTCCTGGGTTTTGGGATCCGTGGATCCATCCTCCTGCAGTCCTTCCTGCACCCTCCGTCATTATGGCCTAATATCCTCACTCCATGGGTGAGTCCTCCCCCAAGCGGAGGGGCCCATGGAGGAGCGAACCCTTATGGCAAGGGCAGAAGATGGTTGGTCAGAGCTGTTACTTATACTTTTATATAAGAAAGAGAGATCTGTGGGGATGTAAACTTAAGAAATAAGCCTGAAAGAAGGGTAGAACATCCTTTTAAATGTTGGCAGCGCGGTCTTCCATCTCCAAATGGTGATAGTGGACCTGTATGGGCTTAGAGGCCAAAATATTAATCTGTACCAGCCTGTTTATAATGCAGGGTCCTATGGACACCATAAAAGCAAACCCAACAAAGGGCCTAATAAGGGAAGAAGGTAGGGTAAAAATCCATTAAGCCCAGTCCAGAGGGGATTTTCAAATAGTTCCCTTCTTCTCTTTTCTAGATCTTCTTGAAGCTGCTTAATTTTAGTGCGTACTATGCCTGATTTATTGGCATAAAAGCAGCATCTTTCCCCTAAGGCCAAGCAAATACCTCCCTGGTTAGCTGTCAGCAAATCTAAGCCTCGTCTGTTTTGAAGGACCACTTCTGCCAGGGAGTCTATTTGGTCCTGTAAATCTTTAATAGTTCCTGATAGAGTTTGTACATCATCTATAAGTTGTTGAGATAGGCGACGGTAAGAGTGTATAGCCGTGCCTAAGCCAGCTGTACCTGTGCCCACAGCAGCTGTTATTCCAAGGCTGGCAAGGAGTGGTAAGGCCTGTATTGCCCGCCTGTGTCTTTTGACTAAGGTGTCTAGGCTAGGAATGGGTAGAGGTTCATCTCCTGGGACAATAGTTATATCAGGGAGTAATAAGGCAAGAACACAGCCACCGGTCCAATTCGCTGGAAGCCTGGGGAAGGCTGAGTTTCCTCCACACATAAAAACTGTGCCATTGGGGGGACAAAGAGATGGGGTGGGTGAGGAATAATTTTTTACTGTTGAGCAATTTCCAAAGGAAGTAACTCCAACATCAATATCATAGGTATTATTCTGCATCGCGCCTAAAAGACATGATGTAAAAGTGCCTATAGGCTGTACTTTAAAAGGAAATCCAGGTTGGCATGTATTATCATTGTCTATGATAGAATTAATAGGAACTGCCATAGGCATGATTGCCCCTGTTGTCATGCAGAGCCAGCAATCACCAGCAAGGGTGGGGTTGGAATTATTAAGCAAGGAGAAGGTAGTTTCCAAAATATCTAATGTATTGGTATCTAAATCTGGGAGCTGGGATTTAGGCAGCATTAAGGGATGATATGTGAGCTCAGGGATTTGGGGTTTCAAAAGTTTGATTATCTGAAGATGCTTGACAGCATCAGTGGGTCCTCCACCATCAGAGACCCCTGTAGGGGCCTTAATGGGCCAGCAGGAGGGTTTACCAACAGTGCCTTGGCATCCAGCTGACTGTAACTTGGTGTATATGCCTTCTCCTCCGGTCAAAGAGGAGGGGGGTATAATGAATAGTGGTCCCCTCTGCTGCATGAGTTTTAGTTAGGGTGGCTTCAAAAAATTGTTCTCCCTGCTTGTTAACACAAATTGAGGCTGACGCATAACAAGAGACATGCATCGCCTGGGTATGCATACAAGTTGCAGAACAATTTTGGAGAGCTTTACTTGTACTGGGGGGAATAATCTTTGGCTTGTTAACACATACCCATTTAGGGTGATGAACTCAACCTCGGCATGGAGGTAAGCCACCTTAATCACGCAGTCAGCAATCTGGGTCCAACTAGTGGGAGCCTGAGTCCAAGATCCTCCCCTGCATTCGCAGGGGGGGCCAAAAAGGTACTCCCTGGTGTTGGAAGGTGGAGGGTCAAGGCCTCCGTATACAAACCTGTTCAGCAGAAGTGCCTTAAGCAGGATCCTCACACAGATTGTTGGCTGCATCTGCAAAAGAGGAAAATTTGTCCTCAGGGGGAGGGCCTCCGTCCCTGGGTTGAGGGAAGTCATTAACCTGTTTAACCAGGCGTTCTGGTAACCATCTTGGGGCTGCTTGCTCTTGGTCCAAAACACAAGCTGAGCCTCGTCCCCAGATGAGGACAGGATCTGGGCCTTTCCATTTATTTGTAAGGGGATCGCGCCACATAACAGGTGGGCGAACAGAATTGGACTAGGGATGCCAGTGTCTGTCTGCGGCCGAATGGCCTTCACTGTCTAGGGTAAGAAAATTAAGGGCAAATAATGCATGGTTAAGGCGATCCCAAAATCTCTGTATTTTAGAATATTATCCTTTAAATAGGTATCTCTTAATTGTCTTTAAAAAATATGATTAAGGTTATTTCCTGTGTAGGGAGCAGTATATAAATCTTACTGTATTTTTTATGGACAATAGATCTAGTCAGAGAACTTATATAATATCAATGAATTTTTTTAAGTTTGTAACCTTTATTGTTTAAAATTAATATATAACTTTAATTTGGAGAACCTTAATCTTCATAAAATGTTGTGTTTGTTTTTTTTTTTAATTTTATGATTATCTAACAAACAAAATATGTAAAAATTAGTATCACAGTGTCTTAGAATCAATTAATTTTAGTCTCTAAGGGCAATTGTTAAAATCGGATTTAAGTTAGTAGTTCAATATACTTAAATGTTTAATCAACAATGTGAATTTATTTACCAAAATTAATCTTTGTCTTAAACAGTAAGAATTATTAGGCAATAAGGATCTTTCTTTAAAGAAATAAACTTACATTTTAATAGGTGCTTATCATGTCAAAATATGGACAAAATCTTAGCTCACATTAGTATAGTTAAACTAGGAAAAATAGCCTGAAATACCCTTAAATTAATTATAGTCAGTGTAGTATATATAAATCTCTTTTTTAATCTTTCTAAATTTTTACATCATCTGTTTAGATAGCAATATAAAAATCTTTTTTACTTAGGAAAATAATTTTATCATTGAAATATGAATATAAAGACCTTGTTTTACCCAAAGATGATTTCTTTCTTTTTAGGATCCATGTGTGCTTTTTCTTTGTTGAAGCATCCTTTTCTTTTAGAAAATTTTTTTTTTTTTGTTATACTTGGAACAATTTCTGAAAACCTTAGAATCTATAAACAAATTATTGTACTTTGATAAGAAATATCAATGAAAATATAGTTAAAATCCTTAGATATTTTGTAGACATAATTATAATTATCATCTTATGAGTTTGAACAGTAACTTTGAGAATTAGAAACTACTTGAAGATTGTATTTTCACTTAAAAGCAAATTTATAGTAAACACATTTATCTCAAATATCTGTAACTGAAAAGGCAGAGTATCTGATAAATGTAAATACAAAACATAAATTATGGGTTTTCTGTTGAAGAAAAACAATTAGGCAAATATATATTAACTAATCAATTAGGCATGTGCTAATTATTTTATAGATTAACAAATATAGATTATCTAAATATCTTAAAAATATATATATTAAGAATAAGAACATAACTTATAATTGTATTAATTTTATGTAACCACGTGGTCTTAAAATATTTGGATCCATTTTAATTTATTTTTAACTAGGAGTGCACTCTTCTATGTGACGTCACTTGATGTAACTGAAATAAAATCCTTGTTGAGTATACATATTTATTTTTTATAGTTAGGAATGAGAATAAGGATTTTTTGGTCATCACAGGAACATTGCCGGCTTTGTTCCTGTGGCGAGCAAATGCATCCTCATAACCTCCAAAATTAAAAGTAAAATATAAAGAAGCATGTTTGATATCTCTCATCAATAGAACATTATTTAGTAACACAACTATAGAGAAAAGTTAGGTTATTTAACTCAGAACTAACTTAAATTTAGGGCTGCAACATAGAAAGCTGTGGAATTAAATTTTGTCTGAAAAAGATATCTTTCGTTAGCATTTACAGGTAGGCATTCTTAAAAATACAGGCTCTGAACAGCTCCGGTAGAAATCTGAAACACAGTAGTACAGATTAGTGGCTGGAAGGCGGAACTAGAAGTCCTGTCTGAGTGACTGTGGAAGAACCAATCGGAAGCCCGCGAAAGTGTGGGAGGTGGGACCAGGAAGCCCGCTCTTCTGGCCAGGCACCCCATGGTTACCATGGTGATGCAAACAACATGGAGTCCGCTGCCCATTTTCGGGGCAAAAGTTCCCCAAGTTTTCCTAGCCAATTGCATTTTGTTTGATTTTGTCTGCATTTTCCCCCACCTGGCCAAGATCTTACTGCGGTAGCAGCTTGTTCTGTCTCTGCTGACCTGCGGTTGCAGCTCGTGTACATCCTGCACTTTTTTCTGTGGCACGTGGGTGCTCCAAAGGTTTTTTAGCAGCAAACGCTAGCATTACCATCAGATCTTAAGTTAGTCTGTGTTTGGCATTTAGGTCAAGTAATTCAAGGGTTAAAAGCACTGTTGGCCGCAGGGGCTAGGACCCCATAGCGAGCAGCAGCGGCTAAAGTCTCTTGTCCCCAGTGGCTGAGTTACAGCCATTCTGATTCATAGGACAATCATGTAGTAAAAAGGTCCGTACATACTTTCTGAGTATTGACAAAAACAGTGGAAAATTGAAACTTATTTCTCTCCAGGTAAACATCACATTTTCTCTCCCTTTTTTTTCACTCTTAGCACAAACTTCTAGAACATAAAGGCCAAAAAATATCTCTCTTTTTTTCTTTTAAGCTTTTTTTTTTTCCTGAATTAATTAGGTTCCAGTAAGAAAAGGTGGGAACAGGCACCTTTTCTGGGCCAAAGCATTCATAATAATCTTAATAATAATAATAATAATAATAATCTTCATAATAATCAGTCTCCTACTCTAAGCCATCTTTTACCATCAAGGGGAAACCATGGACACAATTCTCCTATGTATGAAAAGAATAATTTTAAGTCCTTTTTCTTAACACGTTGCCCCCCCCCCCCCCCCCCCCCCCCCCCCCCCCCGTCTTGAGGGCCTCCTTGAGGCCTGACAAAAACAACTCATGTGAGGAAACTGCTTGTCCCATGGTGGGTCACTCACCTTGCGTCGTCCTCACTCTCCTCCTGGATCTGTCTCTCGGTCATGTCTGCCGAGGCGATCTCGCGCTCCCGCTTGGCCAAGTCTTCCCGGAGGACGGCGTTCCTTCTCAGTCAAAGGCTCGAGCCCCACACTGGGCGCCAAATGTCCCGTCCGGCAGGACACATCAACGTGGGCAGCGAACCTAGATGGGGAGGAATGAAGGGACAAGAGACACGAAAGGTGACAGCAAGACAAAAGTTCTGATCAAGCTGCAAACTTTTATTGTTCACACAGGGGTATTTATATGCTGGGGATGGGGAAGCTCTCTTATCGGCAGTTGTTGGATGTCTGCACAAGGTGAGATAACCGCAGGATGTTTCAGGAAGATAGGTGGCCGCAGGATGTCTCAGGTGAGATAGATGGCTGCAGGGTGTCTCCCAGGCAGGATGTCTCCCAGGGGGCTGTTTCTTGTAAGTGTCAGGCTATTCTTTGAAGGAGAATTTCCTTCTAGCCCCTGACAGATGGACCTTTATTTTATTCATTTATTTATATGTGGTGCTGTGGATCAAACTCAGTGCCTCACACATGCTAGGCAAGTGCTCTACCACTGAGCCACAGCCCCAGCTCCCTTGACATCTCTTTTGTAGAACCCCCGCCCAACTTTACTTGGAATTTTATGGGTTTTCCTCCCTGTTTTCCCTGACTTGTTTTTTCTCTCTTCCCTGTCTTTGTCCCCATTTCCAACCTCAACTTATCAAGTGAAATATTTCTCCCCTCTCACAGCCCAGGTCAAAATCACTTCCTTCAAGTAATTTCCTATAGTCTTCATTTGAAATTCTCTTCCTCCTGGAAATTCCCAGAAACCAATTTTTGAATTTGTTTTTTTACCAACTATCATGACTTACTTTGAATTAGTTATTTTTGTCTTTTATTCCCCTTTGTTAATTCCTAATGAGTAGAAACAGTACATATTTTGTTTTGAATCTTATGTTATCAGTGTGTTAAATAAATAGTGGATATGTAAATAACATTTTAAAACACAATTTAAAAATATATGACTGGGCTGGGGTTGTAGCTCAGTGATAAAGCACTTGCCTCACATGTGTGAAGTACTGGGTTTGATCCTTAGCACCACATAAAAAAATAAAAAAGATATTATGTCCATCTACAACTAAAAAATATTTTTTAAAAAATATATGTACCACCCAACGCATGAACCCTTATGTAAGCTATGGACTTTATAAAGTGCTGATATAGGTTTATCATTTGTAATCAAGGTAGCATACCAATTCAAAATGCTAATAATAGGAGAAACTTAGGGTTGATTAGAGGGAGTATGTAGGAACTAACTTTTGTACCTTTTGCTCAGTTTTCCTAAGCTGCTCTAAAGAATACAGGAAAAAGATTATTGGGCATTATTTTATCAACTCATGTCTATAATGTGCTTGTCAACTTAAATATATTCATCAATGTTATTATAATTTTTCAAAAACTATTTCTTGAACTTCATTGATTTAAGCACATATTTTTAGCTTTTAAAATTGTGTTATGTTTGAAGTAACTGTTTTTTTACTTTACAGATGGATGCTTTCTCTGATAAATGTCATATTGATGGACCACCAGACTCCTGTAAACAAGTTTCATTTGGCTGTATTACCACTCTAATGGGTGGTTCTGACTACATTAATCACACAATTTACTTCTCCGTAGATGTTTTCTGTAAAGGTATAATTTTTGATTTTTAGAAGTGAAAATTAGGTTTTACCATTTTTAAGTTTTTGAAGATGGTTAAAGGCATTATTTCCAGGGTCAAATTTGGAACATGCTTATTTGATGAGAATATTTTAATATTAGAAATACTTTTCCAGGGCTGGGGTTGTGGCTCAGTGGTAGAGTGCTCGCCTAGCATGCAGAAGGCACTGGGTTCGATCCTCAGCACCACATAAATGTAAAATGAAGATATTGTGTCCACCTACAACTAAGAAATAAACATATAAAAAAAGAAATACTTTTCCAATATTCATGGCTCCTATCACTTCAATGTTTGAGGTAAATCTTTGGAGTTTGAAAATAATGTGTAGCAAGGGACAGATATATAATGTTTAAAAAAAATCCATGCCATCATCTTTTGCATTTTTATTTATTGAATGCAGTTACTAATATTTATGTGATTTTTCTTTACATAGATATTGAATTTCTATCTAACAAAGTATTGTAGGTATGCAGGGATACTATTTTTAAATACTTTAAAGGCTTGTAAGAAATGTTTAGAGCTAGCCTTGTACCTTTATTAATTCTATCTATAATTATTGGATGTAGCATTTAGTTGTTTAATGAATAAATCAATGATTTGTTAATTTTTTAGTTTAATTTAGTTCTGGAAAGAGTTCTAGAAATTGAGGGGACCAAAATAAAGCAGACTTTATTGGACTGGAGATGTAACTCAGTGGGGTTTGATCTTTGGCACCAAAGGAAAACAAAGAAAGAAAGAAAGAAAAAGAAAAGGCAGATTTTATTAAGCCCTGTGTGTGAAAAGCTCATAGTTCAAGTGGGAACAGTAAGCATGTGGATCCATTAAAAGGAGGTGATGAGAATAGCATTAATGAGCAGCACAGTGACCATGACTGACTGCAGTTGGGAGAACTGGGGAAGGTTTCCTGGGTTAGGTGCTGTCCAAGCTGGACTCAATACCTCTGGAATCCCCTGCCAGGACAGATTTTGAAAAACAAATAGAAACACAAAATGTATAGCTGTTAAGACCTAATCATCTGCCATTTAATTTTGGTACAAAGGGGGACATTGTCTCAGCTACACCAAGTAGCTTTCTGTTCTATTTTTCTTGGAATGTAAAAGCCAGAACTTCATCTTAGTTGTTAGCCCAGGAAGACTACAAGGATGATTGATTGTGGCGGCTAGAATTTTATGACCTGTATAGTCAGAAATCATCTATTCTGTAAGGAAAGGCCTATGTAATTGCTAAGCTCCAAAGGCCATTTCTTGGTTTCTGCAACCATGCCAACAGAAAGGCACCGTCAATGGTAGCCTCACTAGGAGAATTCTCAAGATGGGAAAGACATGAACATGTTTGTCATGCCAAGGGGATGATCAAAGGTGCAAAAGAGAGGAGGAATGACTAAGGGAACAAGGTCCATGAGCATAAAGAAAGGATGGGGTTGTAGGCATAGGTGGAGGTATTTACTGCTACAAAATCAGTTCAGTCAATCAAAGTAGTAGACCTGAATAGGTTAGACAGAGGGTGGCCAAAAAAGCAGTCCTGCCCATCCCAGCACTGAAAAAAAAAGTCCTGAGCCCCCAGCCAGTCATGCATACAATGATCAGAAGAGCTGCTGTTAATCTGATTATGAAACCCAGTGAAAATAGCATAAGAAAATGCAATTTTAAAAATAATGGGAATCTAGGAGCTTGGATTGTGGCTCAGTAGTAGAGCGCTTGCCTGGCATGTATGAGGCAGTGGGTTTGATTCTCAGCACCACATATAAATAAATAAATAAAGGTCTATCAACAGCTAAAAACAAAAACAAAAAAAAATTAATGGGAATCTAAAAGAAGGAAAACAGAAAAAGTTTTAATAGTTTTTGTCCCACATCATGGAGAGCCAATATAAGTCAATTCCTTATTGTTTATTGGGCAGATATTTGAGTTTCTTACTTTGTTCCAGATACTGTTTTCATAACATTTGAATTCTAATGAGGTAGAATATAGAGAATCATCAAGTAAAGTTCCCCCACTCCTGCCCATGCCCCAACAGTTATAGATTGTTTTCTGCTCTTCAGGATTGAACAAAGTACTGTGATAGTAAAATGGGGATGGGGAGGGATTTACTATAGATAGCAGATCAGAGAAGGCCTTTCAGAGGAGGTGACACTTGAACAGAGACCTGAAGGGTAAGAAGGAGCCAGCTGGAAAATATTCCAAACCAACGAAGAGCTTATGTAAAAGTCTTGAGGTAGAAGCTGGACACAGTGGCACAACAACACCTATAATCTAAGCAGCTCAGGAGGCTGAAGCAGGAGGATTATGAGTTCAAAGCCAGCCTCAGCAAAAGCAAGGCACTAAGCAACTCAGTGAGACCCTGTCTCTAAATAAAATACAAAACAGGGCTGGGGATGTGGCTCAGGGGTCAAGTACCCCTGAGTTCAGTCTCCAGTACCAAAAAAAAAAAAAAAAAAGTCTTGCAGTAGAAAAATCTTTACATGACCTAGGAACACAAGGGAGGACAGGACAGGATGACTGGAGTGTGGTGAGTATGTATGGCATGCCTTGAATGAGGGATGATATGAGAATATAATTGTCAATGCCAATGTCAGTGTTCTTTGTAGGATCCAGGTAAAAACTGATTTTGTGTTAAGTACATAATTTACACACTCAGTTTGAATCCTGTTAAGAACCTTCTCAGCAAGTTATAAAAGAATGTCACATAATACTGCATTACTTTAATATTTAGTCTGCAAATGTATTTAGTTATTGTTTGGTAATGCAATATAATAATAATAACTTCAAAACCATATTGCTTCCTTAGAAATCAATTGAAAATATACATAATTTGATTGGTATCTGCCTTTGTACATATCTGTTCTTTCTTTTTCTGGTTGTATACAAAGTATATTCACACCATTTGTATCTTCATACATGTACTTAGTTATAAGTTATCAACATATCCTTTTGATAAGTTATCTAATAAAAAAATGTCATTTACTTAAAAAAATAAAGGAAGAACCGTCTCAGGTATCCTAGATGCAGTCAGCTCCAATAGGAAGGTATAGACTAATAAAACCAATTGTAAGTAGGTTGAAGAATGAGTGGGGTATTTGCATGCCAGGGACTAGAAGGGAGTTCTCCTTCAAAGAATAGCCTGACAATTACAAGAAACAGCCCCCTGGGAGACATCTTGCCTGGGAGACACCCTGCAGCCATCTATCTCCCTGAGACATCCTGCGGCCACCTATCTTCCTGAAACATCCTGCAGTTATCTCACCTTGGTGAAGACATCCAGCAACTGCCGATAAGAGAGCTCCCCCATTCCCAGCCCATAAATACCCCTGTGTGAACAATAAAAGTTTGCAGCTTGATCAGAACTCCTGTCTTGCTGTCATCCTTCTGTGTCTCTTGTCCCTTCATTCCTCCCCATTTAGGTTCACTGCCTACGTTGATGTGTCCTGCCGGTCGGGACATTTGCAGACTGTGTATAACAGGAGTGTGAGAGGGAGGGATTGAGTGCATTTGATATTTGTGCATTAACAGAAGAGGCCTCTAATTGTTGCTTCATAGCCCATGATCCCACTGGTTTTGCCTGCTCAAAATGGTGGTGATCACCAGCTCCATATTTCAGACTAGAGTTAAGGTCTTGGGTCCATGAACATTATTCATGGAAATGCTTAACACCAGTAATGGATTTCAGACTATTTTTATATATTAATATACAATACAATATTTAAGCATTTTAATGAAGAATGCTAAAATGAAATAAGTCAATTAGACTAAAAGGTGGAGTTAGAAGAACCATGTGACAATCAGCATTGTATCTCTGTGACCAAAATGCCTAACAATAACAACTTAGAGGAGGAAAGATTAATTTTGACTCACAGTTTTAGAGTGTTCAGTCCATGGTTCGCCAGCTCCACTTTCTGGGACTGAGGTGAGGCAGAACATCATTGTGGTAGGAAAACTGCTCAGCTCATGGTGGCCAAAAGGCAGAGAAAATGGAGGGGATGGGGCAGGCACAGATCCCAGTGACCCACTTCCTTCAGCCATGCCTCACCTGCCTACAGTTACCATCCACTTGGTCTATTCAAACTACAATGAACTAATTAAGTCATAGCTCTCATAATCTAATCATTTCACCTCTTATTATTCTTGCATTAACAGAGGAGCTTTGACAGGACACCTCATATTCAAACCATGACAGTCCATATAGACAATGTGCTATTTGCTCCCCCTTTATTTTTCAGGTTAGGCACTAATATAGTTCTATGACATCTGCCTATTCTTATGTGACATGTGTCCTGAATTAAAATCCTGGGGTTATAAATATGGTTATTTCTTTGCTTTCCAGAACAAACTATCTCAAGTACTCACTAGAAAGAATAAAAGGAAATTCCATGCAGTTTTCTTATTGCTTTTTGGACTTTCCCTTGGGTCATGGGTTGCCTAACTAATTGTTTAGCATCTTACTCAGTCCAGAGGTAGATTTTCTGTTTTGATATGCCCTTTAGTGACAATAGTTGTGTGGTTGTATTTAGCTAATGGGAAGCACAAGTAGGAGACTGGACTAGGCAGGGAAATGTTGGGATATTAATTCCCTTAGCTACCTCATTGCCAGGCTGCATGTTGGCAATGTCTTTATTCTTCTACCAAAGTTCATAGCTTCTCTTGAGCAACCCCTCCTGTAGCTACAGATATGCTTGAGGTGGCCATGACCTCCATTGTCCAACCTGAGTCATCTTTTAGACTAAAGAGAGTTTTACAGGTGACTTAAATTAAATCAGGCTTTAACATATTTATACCTGGACAGATTGGTTTGATGTTTGGACCTTTAAAATAGTATTGCTTAGTTTGAGACCATCCCATTTATTGATTATTGATTTTATTTCTTGGGGTTTAGGAGTCTTATTGAGGAAATCAGTTCCTAAGTTGACATGATGGAGAGTTGGGCCTACTTTTTTTTCTAGTAGGCAAAGAGTCTCTGGTCTAATTCCTAGGTTCTTGATCCACTTTGAGTTGAGCTTTGTGCAGGGTGAGAGATAGGAGTTCAATTTCATTCTACTGCATATGGATTTCTCTCTGATATGTGGATGCTAACCCACAACAAGGGAGGGGAAGATTAGAAGTTCATTGGACTAGACAAAGGGGAATGAAGGGAAGGATGTGGGGATGGTAATAGGAGAGACAGTAGAATGAATCTGACATATCATTCCTGTCCTCATATATAAATACATGACTAATGTGAATCCAATTCATGTACAACCACAATAATGGAATCCTAATTGGAACAAGTTTTACTCATTCTACATATGTATAATATATCAAAATACACTCTACTCTCATGTATATCTAGAAAGAACAAATTAAAAACTAGTATTACTTTTACATTTTTCAAAACTAAAATTGCTTCTGAAAGAGAAAGTATTTGTATATGTTAATGGAAATTTTAGAACTTTTAAATATTTTGCCAATTTTAGATACAACAACAAATTCACTGCTATCCTTAATTTCCTTCAATTTTGTTATACAATATAAATGAAAAATTATATTTTCCAATGACAAATAAGAGCTACATTAAGAGAGTCTTACCACAGTGTTCTATTCTTATGTGACATGTGTCCTGAATTAAAAGCCTGGGGTCATAAATATATAACCATCTAATTTCAAATTTGTAAACAATTTGAGCTGTGATGTATATATTTTTTCACAATCTACATTTTAAAAATGTTTTATCATCATTATAGATGGACACAATACCTTTATTTTATCCACTTTTTTTGTGTGGTGCTGAAAATTGAACCCAGTGCCTCACACATGCTATACAAGTGTTCTACCACTGAGCTACAGTCCCAGCCCCACAACTTATCCATTTTTTATAGATAAATTTCAACATTTTTCTCTTTGGAAATTTCATATCCATAATTATAATTCTCCAAAGACTTCAAAACTGAATTCTGATGCTGTTTGTTGAATTTTCAGTTGAAGATTTCCAACTGATTTTACTGATTTGAAAGGACTTGTTTCAAAACAAAAAACACTTGCACAGTAGGACAGTTGGGCTTACTTACACAGTAGTCCTTTAGAAGATCAAGCATGCTTGAAATCTGGGCTAGGGATGTAGCTCAGTGAAGGAGTGTTTTCCTAGCATGCATGAGGACTTTTGTATTCAGTCCCAAAAGATTTGTAGTTCAGTTATTTTGAATATATAAAATACATGGACACTCATTTTGTACATTTTGATTACTATACCTTCAGTTTCAATTAGTTGAATGCCATACATAGTATGTTTGCATGAAGTAATGAATTATGTTTGTACCACAACCAATTCTAAGTACATTTCTGCTCTATCAATTTCTTAATTCCTAAGAACCACATGGTTTACTATGATGCCTTTTTCCAAATTTGTATTTGCATTAGCAGTACAAAAACAGTTTTACCTCCACTATAGGACTTTTTAACTGAATTTACAATAGCATTCTTAGTAATGTCATATATTTCACTTTTGTCAGAAAGAACTTCCATTACTGGAATTTACCTAACTCTTTTTCCTTTTTAAAACATCTGCCATCATATAACTCTTTGTGAATTCTTCTAGTGGAGCTAACCTAGTCACAGCTGTTGCTTCATTTTTCTAATGTACCTAAGAAATATTGGAATAAAATTGTTGAAATTATGTTATAGCAGACTTTAAAAGTCATGGATCATAGAATTACATATAAATGTACTTTTTTGTAGTTTCTCATGATAACTTGTTTTCTTTGGGCATGATGTTCTTAAAATATTTAATAAGTTATGAAGTAAATGCTTCAGCACATTTGGGTCCTCTGCTTTTCCTGTGGTTTAGTGATATCACTACAACCTCCACAGTAGAGGAGAAATGTTGACAGATTATCTTAATCTGCTTGGGCTTCCATAACATAAAACCATCAACTGGGCTTAACTGAAATTTATTTTCTCAGTGTTCTGAAGGCTAGAATTCCAAGAATAGACTACCATGGGTTTTGTTTCTGGTGAAGGCTCTCTTCCAGGATTGCAGATAGCTGGCTTTTTACTATGTCCTCACATGACTTTCCTCAGTGCATGCATACATAGAGAAAAAGAAGGAACAAGTTCTCTGGTATCTCTTCTCATAGGGACACTAGTCCCAATTAGGGGTCCATCCTTATGATCTCACTTAAGCTTAGCTACTTCCTTAGGGTCTCTGTCTCCAAAAACAACCACACCAGGGCTCAGTGCTCCAAAATATGAATTTAGGGATGAGGGGAAATACAAACATTAATCCCATAACACGGATGTATTGCACAAGCCATGTATTCATCAACCTCTTTGGAAAGCCAATTAATTACTCATTTTCCCTAAGCGTGCACTTTTCTTAAGCTCATTGTTGCCAAAAGGTTTTATTGAAAACTTAAAGGAAGTGTGTTAGCTTGACATCACTGTGACCAAAATACCTGACAAGAACATATTAGAGAAGGGAGAGTTTATTTTGGCTCACAGTTTCAGAGAGTTTCAGTTCATGGTCAACTCACTCTATTAATTTGGGCCTAAAGTGAGGCAGAACATCATGTGAGAAGGGCATGGCAGAAGGAAGCTGCTTTCCTCAGGACAGCTGGAAGGCAGAGAATGATATGGAAAGAGGTTGCAGGGCAGATACATGCTTCTAGGGCATGCTCCTAGTGACCCATCTCCTCCAGCCATACCCCACCTGCCTACAGTTACCAGCCACTCCATTCAAACTAGAGTGAACTGATTAGGTTACAGCTCTTATATTCTGATCATTTTACCTCTGTATGTCCCTTTGTTAACACAGGAGCTTTGGGGGGATACCTAGTATCCAAACAACAACAGGAAGGTTGCCAAATTATTAAATAAAGAAATAGTTATAAATTTACACCCTAGTAAGAGCATTAGGACTGATATCTATGTATTAAGACATCTATACTGTTCTTTCCCTTAAGTGTTTCATGTAAACCTAACCTGCAGTATCCCAAATAACCCAGTGATCCTGCCAGCTTGATGATCTGACAAAAATCTTGCCTTTTTTAGGCCATGGCATAGACCATGGAGTGAAGTCTACTAAGGGGCTGGCTGGGCCAGGAGCCTCTGATACCTCTCTTATCACTTTGTGAGATGTTAGAGTTAGCTTTCCATAGTCACTCATGTCTAAGGACACTGTTTTATGATCAAGCATATTTTATGTACTCCTTAGAAGGTGGGTGTTAGCTGCCTTGTATCTGAAATGAATATGGACATGAGAGGCATATTACTCATGATTGTATTTCAGATTTTACCATATTAGTGAGATTTCTGTTATCTGTAACAGTAAAAAAAAAGTAGGGCACAGCCTACTTTCCACACGACTCTAATGAAAATGGAAAGGAAATAGATGTTCCCTGTCCTGGATAAATTCTTTTTATTAAGAAAGTTTTCAAATATACATCAAATTTGAAATATTTTCACAGTGAATAACCATATAACCACCACCTGAATTCTGTCAGTAACATTCTATTATACTTGTTTATCACATTTTTCACATATCTATCCATGTATTCATCATCCCATCTATTCACCAATCTATGTTATATTTTTTTATTTTGTTGAAAGTTAGATACATTTATATTGTGTACTATGAATTCTAGTATGTGTATCAACAACTCAAGTTCAACATTTGTTTTAGTTTTTTTTTTGTTCTGAGTGTCTTTGGGTTTTAACAAGTGCTTGTAATGAAATACTACCCTCATAACCTTCCATAGTCAATCCTTAATCCCACTCCCAGGGAAACATCATTCTATATTTTATCTACCATAGGTTTAATTTTCCTGTTTGAGAATTTTATGAAATGGAATCATATTATGTATGACATTTTTCATTAAGAAGAATGTTTTCAGACTCATCTATGTTTTTATATGTGTCTATAGGTCCATTCTGTTATATTTAATGCATCGGTTTCTCAATTGTTCTATTGAAAGTCATGTGGCTGATAGTATCTTTTAGCTATTCTGAAAAAATCCCACCAAAACCTCTTTGTACAAGTCTGTTTGTGGAACTATGGCTTTGTCATGTAGCTTATATACTTAAAACTAGAACTAAAACTGCTGAGTCATACTTTAAGGAATAATAGAAATCTAAGGAGCAATGGGTTGAAATTTCAGTTACTGAAAAGGTAAAACTTTAGTAGAGACCTAAAATATTTCCAACTGATTTTACTAATTTTTCAACTGTTCTGAGTGAGCTGTGTCATCAGTATAGACCAAACATGTTTGTGTTTTTGCACAATGTCATAATTTATAGAGTAACAACAAATTCACAGGCTATACTATGAATATATAGTGTGCTATATATTCAGCAGTGGCAATTCACTGAATTCTTGTGGAACACCTGACAGTCATAAGCTGGATAATCACAAATTCTTTTAATCCATTTCAATCTTAATTTCCAATGTCTATAAAAACTCAAGTCACACTTCAGAAAGTGATATACATGGATCACAGAAAGATTAAGAAAGAGTTAAGACAGCCTCAGGGTTATAGGATGCTGTGTCAAGAGCAAAGACAGAGAGCAGATATGAGTGCAAGATTCACTGTAATTGGTCAGATAAGGGTTTTAATGGACCAGTTCCACAAAGTTGTTAAGGTGAGGGTCCAAACAGCAGCTTCAAAGTGTCAGCTTAGAGTAGGCCATGCATCATCATCAACGGCAAGAAAAACCATGCGAAGCTGAAGTCCAGGGACAGAAAATCAGAAGTTCATCACTGTGGCAATTTCCTGGGCAAGGAAAATCGATAGGATCAGGATGCCACTATGTTCAGTCATGGGGGACTTTTCCTTTTATAGGTCTTAGGTGAATGGGTTACATCTGGTGAAGTTGATAAGCTCATGTGTCTGGCATCTGGAATATGATTTGGGTTACCCACATGTGTGGATGCTCCTGATTTAGTTTGATGAGTTGGCATGAATAAGTTATTTATCAGTCTGTGCCTTATGATTGTTCTGGGCAGAGGGTGGTTGTTTACTTGTACAAACACGGTATAGAGTCATTCTGCCTTAGCACTTGTACTCAAAATGGAGTAACTCATGGCAAACTACTACTTTATAAAATGGAATAACTCAGGGTTAGGCACAGTCTGAAAATTGTTCAAGTCATCATGGAGTAACTCACAGCCTACTTTCCATACAACTCTAATGAAAATGAAAAGGAACCATTTACCCCCCACCAAAAACAAAATCATTCCCATGGTAAAACGGTGGGCTGATTAATAGACAGCAGTCCTTCAGAGGCTCAAGTATGCCTGAAATCTGATTGGAATAAGAGTATGAGCCACATAGGGATTCGAAGGTCATTGTAAGGATTTGACTTTTAGGGAGGTTATAAGCAATACTGTTGAAAAAAACCCTAATATCAGTTAAATTTAATAGTTTACTTGAGCAAGAGAAATATTCTCAAACCATGCAGCATTCTGGACTAATGATAACTCAGAATGCCTCTATTTCCAATATGATAAGCTATATTTATTCTAAAAAACAGAAGAAAATGAAAAAAGAAAGGAATGAGTACAGAGATGACCTGACTGGTAAAATTCAATGTTTTCCTTATTTGGGCATAATTTGGCAGCCTTTGACCTGGGATTGGCTGAGGCTAAAGTTGCTGTGATTGGTTTGAGGTTCAGTTGCTTGGTAACCAAGGTATATTCTGTTAAGTTACTACTTGTCCACACATCAAGTGAGGTTGCAGTTTACTATATATGGAGGCCTCTCTGGGCTATATTTTTTCACCCAAGTATGGCAACTGATATAGATCAAAGCTAACTCAATTTGACATTGTGATATTTGGTGAATTATATTTTAAGATGTTTATCCTGACTGTGGTGTTCAGAATAGTCTCTATGGGACAAAGATATCTTTGAGAAGACAAGTTAGGAGTCTATCACAATAGTCCTGGTGAGTCATAATGGGTATTTGGACAAGGTAAGTAATAGTTGAGGCTCTAAGGATTGATTTGATTTGGAAAATATTTTAGAATAGAGGTGAAAGTATTAGCTGATGAATCATCAGACACTTGGTATGAAGAAAAGAGAAGTCACAATTTACTTTAAATGTTTAAGTTTGAGTTATGCTAAGGGAAGAGTTTCCATTTCTGAGGTATGGAGAGGTTGAGGAGCAAAATTAGGTATATGAATAGACTAGCAAGGATTTAGCTTCAGACATAATGATTTGAGTAAGAATTGGATGTATGAAACTGAGGTTGATTAGCACTTCAGGCATGTGCATTTTGGAGCTATCAGCTCAAAGATATCCTATAAAGCCACACAAAAAGGAATGTGAAGAGATAAGAATAAAAGAGAACAAAAGGGAAGAGGTCTAATGCATGCCATGGGGCATTCTAAAATTTAGTCATAATGGAAATTGCGGAAAAATGAGAAAAGACTACAAAGAACTAGGAAATGCTGAGTCATAAAGTTCAGAAATGTTTTAACTTTAGTTGATAATTGCCAGTTTTCTGAAGTGGTTATACCAATACACATTTCTGGTAGCCAGTGTTTGAGAATTATTTTTAATAACTTTATTACAGCTACTATGGTATATTTTTATTCACTTATTTTATGTGGTACTGAGGTTAGAACCCAGGCCCTTACACATGCTAGGCAAATGCTCCACCACTGAGCCACAACGCAGCCCCAGAGAATTATATTTGCACCAAATCCTCCCTGATCCTTCTTACCTTGTGACTCAATTTATTGTACACATATGTATACATTTGTTTGTAACTGTAAGATATAAAGTATATAATGCTTATCTGTCCAAAACAACTGATAAAATTGTTTCTATAGCAATATATGCTATGGCTAATGCTATTACAAGTCACAATCATCATTTATTTGGTGCTGATTAGGTGCCAGGCACCATTGTATGAGTTTTATATATATTGATTCATTGTCCCTGCAACTATATGGTAAGTACTGCTATGATTGTAGTACTCATTTGATATCTCAAGAACCAAGGCCCAGAGATTGATTTAGATGCACAGTTGACACCTCTTCTCATTTGACTTCGTTAAATCAACATCTGAAGGATTACAAACTTCCCTTTTGATTGGAAGATTAGAAGTTAGTGGTTTGAGGTTCAATTCAAAATGTCCCTTAGATGAAATAGAAACTATTTTAGGGTATAGCAGTTTCAAAATTACTATAAAATGTAACATTACCAAAAATAAAAGCTATTCTAACTTGATTTCTCACTGTGGCTATTTTAGATTTTGAGCCATATAAGGGTGACAGAGTAGAAGTTGAATTTGCCATCCATCCAGACACAAAGAGCAGGAAAGCCCTCTCAGTGAAGCCTCTGAGACACAAACATGTGAACAAGGTAGTATGTTTGCATGTTGTACTTTTCCTTTTGTTTCTGCTTATCCTTCTTTAGTGATAATTTCTGCTGCCCAGAATTCTATTAGATATGTGGGAAAACCTAAAATAAAATATTACTCCTTGCCAAAAAGGAGCCTATTTTCTTATTGAAAAGGCTGCATGGGGCTGGGGATGTGGCTCAAGCAGTAGTAGCATGCTCGCCTGGCATGCGTACGGCCCAGGTTCGATCCTCAGCACCACATACAAACAAAGATGTTGTGTCCGCGAAAAACTAAAAAAAGAAAAAAACTTTAAAAAAAAAAAGAAAAGAAAAGGCTGCACTTGTGAAAGAAAATAATTAGAGAATAATGTAGAACACACATATAATTATGATCTAAATGATGTTGTTTATTTGGGAGGTATTAAAATACTCCAAGTGCTACAAAAATAGAAATATTGTGTTGCTGGGAATTGCTGGGAAAGAGTGGAGTGGGGCTTGAGATCACCAATAAGAGCTGGCTGTGATTTGGTTAGTGGAAACTGAAAATTAGTTGATAAATTAAATTCATTTTGTGCAATAGTAAAATTTTAGGGAGGAGCTTGGAATGTGGCCGAGAAAGTAGATAAAGTTATGGTCTGGGCTGGGGTTGTGGCTCAGTGGTAGAGCACTTGCCTAGCATGTGTGAGGCACTGGGTTCGATTCTCAGCACCACATACCAATAAATGAATAAAATTTAAAAATTCGTCAGAAAAAGTTATGGTCTGCTTACCACCACAAACCTTTTTTACTCAATCCTGTTTACTCTTTCAACGTTAACTATAGAGGTTAATGGCCATTGTGGGTAATATTTAGCTCAAGGTCTCCCAAGGTCTCTCACCAGAGACACAAGGACCATCCCCAGAGATTCCAATTTAATTGGCATGAGGTGGTACCTTGGCACTGGTGTGTTTTAAAAGCACCCCTGGCATTGCCAGTGTGCCAGGCAGGTTGGGAAATCAGTGCCAGGGTTGGAGTTGACCCACAGGTTAGAGGCAGAGTGAGGAGGTGCAGAGCTGGTGAGGATGGACTGTGCTTTTAGACAACCATTCCCATCATTTCTCATCACAGGTCTGCATTAGCAGTGTACATGGGCGACATGGTGTGGTGGACGACACCATCTTTTTCACTTTGGATTCTCTGAAGCTTCCTGCCGGTTACGTACCTCAACCAAATGACATCGTTGACGTGGTCATAGTAGAGAGCGTTCAGTCCTGCTATATTTGGAGAGCAGTTTCTATGACCCCTGTGCACATATTGTAAAAGCAAAACCCTTTGTTTCCTGTTGGTCTTTATTCCCATGGGCAGTAAAGGGCCTGGTATTAAACCATTAAAGAAAAGCTAAGCTTAGTGAGCCCAAACAATACATTAAATTAGCCTTTTCTTGTAGACTTACTGGGTAGCTCCCTGGGGACCATGGTCCCACTTTAGAGATGTGCCTAATCTGTTCAAAAAGATGCTAAAACTGGTTCCTGATTGTAGGATAGAAGTAACGTTGCTATTAATTACACGGAAGGCCACAGTGGATGTTGACAGATGCATGGGCTGTGGATCCCACCACTACCCATTTAATTCTCCTCTTTGGCCAATGTGAAAGAGAGCTCTCGGAGTGAAACAGTGGGTTTTAGTCAGCCCAAGCAGGGGGTGATTGAATTCTTGGCTTTCCATGGCCAGGAGTGGATTCTGTGCTGATGGTGGGTGGTCTCGTATGACTTTGAAGTAACCCAGGGAGGCAAAGTACTTAAGAGGCTGCAGGGCCAGCCCATTAATGGGCAGGATTTAAAGTCACAGCTTGCCTTCAGTTTTGAGTCCTCCTTCGGCTATCTGCCCAAATTTTATTTTTCCACAATATTCTCCATCTGTTGACACCATCTCAACCTATTAAATTTAGTGTTTACCTATGTCCCTTCTTTCCCATACTAGTATGGTAATTCCATGAAAAGAGGGCAGTTTTTGTTTGTTTTCATTAACCCACCAGCCAGCATGTACAATAGTGCACGTTGCATGTTATTAAGTTCAATAAATGAATTACCTGAGTGGCAATAATGCTCATCTGTGGTTAATTCATCATTCACTCCCTGGGAATAAAATTTTCTAGCATGCCATTAGGTCCTCAATGGATTTTTTAAACAAAAACATTGCCCATATGGTACCCTTCAGCCCCCTTGAGCCACTCTGTGGGAGAGGTGCATCCTGCCTACAGACATGGTTCAGGGGTCAAACACAGAGCCCCTTGACGCATGCGTGTGTGTGTGTGTGTGTGTGTGTGTGTGTGTGTGTTGGGGGGTTGCTCGCCCAGAGGGAAGGATGTTACCTAAATCCCACAGGTATACTCCATGAAGCTTCCTGCCTTGCCTTCAGAGAGCATCTAACGAGGTAACTGCGTCGTTTTAAAGCTTTCAGCATCACAGAGAAGTGGCTGTGAGCTCAGCCCCAGTCCTGGGATTCCTAATTCCACCGTAACTCCCTGGCCCCCGGAATAAACAGGGTTTGCTTCTGGGTTTGTTTTACAGGTCTAGTGGGACCTCCCAACCATCCAGTGGTTACTTCTCCATTTTAAGGGAGTGGGGTAGTCAGGAATAGCTTGTGGAGGCTGTGTTTCCACTCACAAATTCTTGTCGATCCCATTTTACATGCCAGGCACTGGAGTGAAGCCAACAGGACCAAATCCCAGGCCCTAATGGAACTTGGCTTCTGTCACTGCCCCCTGGGCTTCCTGACCCATGGAGCAGGAACTCCCAGGAGAGAAAGGGCCAGCGGGAGCTGTGGCAGCTGCAGGTCCCTGGGGAAGTCATCATTCCAAAGCAGCTTCACACCAGTGGGAATTACACAGAAAGGCCAAGGTTGGAACTGAGAGGTGCGTGGATACATCTCTATGAATGCTGCCACCTCCCATTTGATGGAGAATCAAATGGGAGGTGACAGCATTCATTGAGATGGAGATTTTGACTGAAGAGAACAACATTGGATTTGGTCAGCCCAATCAGGGTGTGAATCAGTCACAGCCTTGTTTCCAGACTTCTCTCTGGACAGAGGGAATCACTTCAGTCCCTGGGGAGCATCAGTTGGGGTGGATATGTTCCCTTCACCTTTGTAAATGGCACAGCCCACAATGCACTTGCTTTCATAGGCAGGTCCAGCACATCTGTCCTTTTGCCTCAGAGATGTGTTAATTTTAAGGCGGTTTGTCATAATTTGGAACGCGGGGTCCTTTGTTATCTCATACTCATTGGAGTGTCATGCTGGTCTTCCTAAAAGACTCCTGAAAGCAAGAAGTTGTGAGCTGGGTTAGATTCGTGGTTTTTGCAGGTGACTCAAAAGTAACATGCAATTTATGAGGATCTACAACCCAAAGTCTCTGGGTCACCAGCATTTTGCAGTACAGCTTCCAAATAGCATGTTATGAATGGGGTGCTATGTCCCAATATATAATGCTCATAGTATAATACAATAAGGAAAGGGATGGAAGACAATAATCTTGACCAGAAGTTGACAAGCTATAGTCCTTGGGCCAAATTTGGCCTGCTGTGCCTGTTTCAAACAGCTATTGAGATAATTCACATAACATATAATTCTGTTTGAAGTATAGAATTCAGTTTTTAAAGTACATTTTCAGTGTTATGCAATCATTACTACAATCTTAATTTTAGAACATTTTCTCTCCCACTTAAAAACACTTCAGAGCAGAAATATAAATGTGATTCTAAATTTAATATTTTTGATAGAATCAGAAATACAGTCACTCTGTTACCTACATTTTAAAATTCAACTCTTCAAGTTGTTCTGAAACCCTATAAATATTGAGATCTGCTAAATTGAATTGTTCACACATATGACATCAGATATCACTTCCAATCCCATCTCCATTCCTACCCAAGTGTACTGCTGAAGTTCCTTAAATGCATAATCAATTGCCTACTGCAATCAACCTTTGGTCAGTCTCAACTGTCCTAAAACAACTTTTCATCTTCCATCTCTGGAACCACACCTTGGATTCAGTGGAGTCCCTGTTCTAGTGACAGTGACTACCAAACTCTTCATCTAAAGGGGACATTAAGTTTTCTTCAAATTTGCATGCTTTCCAGTTGCTTTATTCTTGGTGATGCTGTTCATTCTTTTCTAGAATTTAGTCTCTATCGTTTGTGTGTGCGTATGTGTGTGTTTTCCTGGGGATGGAACCCAGGGCCTTGTACATACTAAGCAAGCACTCTACCACAGAGCTGCATCCTAGGCCTTCATCTCTACAGTCCTAAAAATCTATCTCTTTCAGGCTAAAGGCAAATGTAAATGTGAAACAGAGACTTAAATTAGCAATGGAAATGTCATTCTATGGGCTTGAAGAAGTGGGAGTTTACTTAAACAATTATATAAAAAATAGTTGGGGCTAGAGTTGTAGCTCAGTGGTAGAGTGCCTGCCTCGCATGCTTGAAGCACTAGGTTCAATCCTCAGCACCACATAAATGTAAAATAAAGATATTGTGTCTACCTAAAAAACAACAACAACAAAAAAAATAGTCATACTGGGCTTTCCTAGTGGAACTAATCTTGTTGTCCTACAGAGACTAGAAATTTATTCATATCCTTTTATTATCCTCTCTTCTGTTATAGAATCTACTCATTCAAATCATATTAGTATATTTCTGCTGAACATACATTACCATTTAATGTCATGCATGATGATCTTGCATTACCAAACTACTGAAATATAAAGTTGAAAAATTCTCTAGAAATTTTATTTGTCACATGAGTTTCCAAGAGATTTATTAAAGCTACAATGGTGGCATTTGGAGACTTTCAATTATTTTTTCAAGAATAAAAGCTCTTTTTAGTTTCCAGATTTTGTAATCATAGTTTATTGTTAGTCTAAAACATTGGCTTATAAACAGTGATTTCCATAATAGAATGAGAAAAAAAATATTAAAACTTCTATTTAATTAGACTTAATTTTAAAATAATCGAGCATTTTAGCATTTGGTATATACTGTGACAGACACACACCCACACCCTCTATCCTGACTTTGAACATTGTGGGTTGGCATTCATCACCTTTCTCTGGGTCATCTTGCCAGGCTACATATATTGGAAAGGTAAAAGCACATTTACCAGATTTCTTTCCATCTAGGGCTATGCATTTAGCTGAGCCTTCACCAGCTTTGTCTATATTTCTAGGATAATAAGAAATATCCTTTACCAGGCATGGTGGAGCATGCCTGTAATCCTAGTGGCTCTGGAGTCTGAGGCAGAAGGATTGTGAGTTCAAAGCCAGCCTCAGTAACTTAGTAAGGCCCTAAGCAACTTAGTAAGGCCCTAAGAAACTTAGTGAGATTCTGTCTCTAAATAAAATGTAAAAAGGGCTGGTGATGTAGCTCAGTGGTTAATGGTTAAGTACCCCTGGGTTCAATCCCTGGTACCAAAGGGAAAAAAAAAAAAAAAGAAAGAAGGAAAGAAAAGAAATATGAATTAGCTTATTAAGGAAAGAAAACCATTAAACATTATCAAAGGGGTTACAAAAATGACCTACACAATGAACCTTTTCATTAATGAATAATTCTCCCATCTGCAAGGTTTTAACTAGTTCTCTCAAGATTAGAGAGATATATTTCTAATAAATACACCACTAATAGCAGCACCTTTTACATACATACTACTATAACTGGATTGTGTTCATCTAATAATGAATGACACCTTAAAAAATAGAAGTTGACTTATGTTGCACAAGAAGTCTGGAAGTGTTAGTTCAGGGCTTATACAGTGTGGTTCAATAGTATTAAAGCCTCAGGCTCCCTCTCTTCTGATGCTTCACCATCCTCAGTGTTTTGACTGTTTTTCTTGGAGCCATAAGCTGCAGGAATGATGGGAAGGTAGTATATGAACTGTTTTCAAGAAAGCAAGAACCATTGCATAAAACTTAGCATTTTTCTACTTTTAATTTTCAGATATATGCCATATAACCCTACTGACTACAAAAGAGGTGGGGAAGATAAAATTTAGGTTTCCCATTTTTTAGAAGATGCCAGAAAAGGAGAAGCTGGTTGAATTTGGTCAAACTTTGGTATCTTTGAACTTTACAAGCTCAAAGTGTTATAGTCATGCTTGTTTAATTAAGAGTAGTAGCTGTTATAGTTTACAGAGAGGTGATTTATATCAAGTTTATGATTACTAACTCTGGGAAAAATAAAATTTTGTGTAATTTAATTGTGTAAGTGATTCTCTTTTTACTGATCTATTAGGACACTTGTTAAAATGCCTGATTAAATAAGATAAAAACCTAATGCTGCATTCCCAAGCTGTACACAATGCCAATCATTTTTGGATCTTTCTTAATTTTGCCTTTTCTTCTCGCTAAGAATATAAAGTATTCTGCAGAGGAAATGCAAAAAGATAAAAGTTAAGCATACAGCAAAAAAGCAGCTTAAATAGAATTATCTTCATCATTGATAATTGATAATGATAGATGAAGTACGTGGATTACCATATTTCAGCATGTAATAAGTACCACCACATAATTGGTACATCCTGTTTTTTCAGTGCAAAACTTGATTCAGATCCTTTCATCACATAATCATTTCATGGTACAGTTCAGCTTGTCACACTGCTTAAAAGGAAAACAGAGCAGCAATGTATTGACCAGTGGCATATGGATTTGCATTTGTCTTCTCCTGCACTGTGAGCCACAAGCCTAGAATTCTCAGCACACCCACATTGTTAGTATGTTCCTGAAAGCCAACTCACCTGATTTGTTTGTGCTGTAGGAATAACTGGAAACACATCTTGTATGCTTCGTGCTAAGGACAGAGTCTCAGATAACAAAACCAATGATAGTGGTGCAGAATCTTTGGACACAGATTAAAATTTATCAACCCATACTTTGTAACATGGTAGTAAATTTTCTCAAGTATAATATTTCAACTATAATGCACAAATCTATAACACCTAATGTGTTAACTTTGATTTTCAGATCAGAAAAAAAGTGTTTGCTTATCTGTCATGAAAAAATGATATGCGTTGATTTAGACTATTCTATTTCAATGTATATCATAAGTATTTTCTGCTTTCTAAACTTGTACCAAAGAAACTTTAATAATAAATGATCTTTAAGTAATATGAGCACAATTTTATTTTTAAAAAGCTTCACACAGTCTGGGATTGTGGCTCAGGGGTAAAGCACTTGCCTCACATGTGTGAGCCACTGGGTTCGATTCTCAACACTGCATATAAATAAATGAATAAAATAAAGTCCATCAACAACTAAAAAAATTTTTTTAAAGCTTTACATAATGGTCACTCTCCACCTTTCTGCAAAAAAATGGCATAATATCTGAGACAACTGCTGGGCACATGCCTGTAATCCCAGGGGCTCAGGAGGCTGAGACAGGAGGATCGTGAGTTCAAAGCCAGCCCCAGCAACAGTGAGGTGCTAAGCAACTCAGTGAGACTCTGTCTCTAAATAAAATACGAAATAGGGCTGGGGATGTGGCTCAGTGGTCGAGTACTCCTGAGTTCAATCCCTGGTGAGAGAGAGAGAGAGAGAGAGAGAGAGAGAGAGAGAGAGAGAAATTCTATAAAATGGGTCCACTGTGCTGACCCCCACATGCTTTCTTTGCCAAAAAGAAATTTACCTGCATCCCTGCCTGGCCTACATGAACAGGATATGTCACATTCCTCAACAAATTACCTGTTTTCTGCAAGGAAAGACAGGCAGAAAATAACATTGATAAGAGGAACCCAAGTTACTTTGAAGGGAAATAATTTCGTGAACTTTTTCACTGACCGAATTTTGGAAGATAAGGAAAATTCTATGGTTAAGGATCCAATCAGGGGCTGGGGTTGTGGCTCAGTGGTAGAGCATTTGCCCAGTGTATGTGAAGCAATGGGTTTGACTCTCAGTACCACATAAAGATAAATAAATAAAATACAAGTATTGTGTCCATCTACAACTACAAAAGTCTAATCAGAACTCTCAGCATGGGCAAGGTAACATAGAATTTTCATGGTAGTGGGGACTTGAAAGTCTTATGTCACACCGTTGTCAGTCAAAAGTCAAGAGGTGGACCTGAGTGAGACTCTCTGGACACTTCCCTGGGATCCCCAATAAAATTGGAGTGCAGGAGAGGCACTTTGTGTCTTTCCTCTCTGAGAGGACCCACTCTCTACCTTGAGAGAGCCCGCCTTTCCTTTTACTATCCTTTTAATAAACTCATTGTTGTTACTCTGAGCAACATTTCTAGGGTTTGAAGAGGGGGTCTTCACAATGCCTCAGTTTTTTGGAAAGCCTCAGCTTTGAAACTACCAAGAGGTAGATATTTAGGAAAGTGCCTGTACCAATTCATTTAAAATTCAGGAATGCTGTGTTTGGTGCTAGAGAATATAAAATCATTTTGAATGTAAGACATTTAAAAGAAACCCAAGGAGATCTCACACTGTAGTGAGACAACCAGACAGATGACTCTAATACCATTAAAAAGTCCCCTGGCTCTCCAGAGAGTAATAGATAAAAACCAAAGAAAGACTGATTCAAGATGAGATTTCATAGAACAACAACAACAAAAAAAAAAAAAGAATTGGAATATATTTTGAAACTATAATTATTAATGCATATTATATACATTAACTGTGCAAATTAATTTAATTCACCATGGTATTTTCATACTTTCATGTCCATCCACCTTTCTACCCTCTCTCCCCAGCCTCTCTTTTTTCCATTCCCCCTGACCTCCTTCCCAATTCCTAGTAGTCCCTCTTCTCTTCTCCATCATATCTTATCCAGAGCCTAATTGTACCAGGGCAGTGGTATAGGCCAAAGAAAGTTTCTGGAGAGAGCATGGGAGATAGATGGTTTATTGGTTTGGTGTATTGGGGAAAGCTTACAAGCTTAGACTTGAAAGCTTAGACTGCTCTAAGAAGTGTTCAGTGGTGACAGGCTGACATATAGCACCTCTGTCCCTCACTGTGCTTTGCCAAGAAGTGCCTCATCTCCATCAGGGTGTTTTGTCTAGTGGTGGCTGACTGGACAAGTGACACATATCCTTTCCACAATGCCTTCAGTTCTGCACCCATCTCCACTCAGAGATGGGTTTTAGATGTTATGCTGCCGGTGCTGTGATGTCATCAGCATTGGCTTGCTCTGTTCATTTGTTTGACCAACACCCTGAGAAGCAACTGTCCTGGTGTACATTTAAGAAAGTAACTTTCTACACATAGTGCTAACTTTCCGTAATTCCCTGTGTGCATAAGAGAAAGCCAGTATCCTTTAAGGTAATATGCATCTCAGACTTTCCAGCCCAGGTTTGCTTTCATTGTTCTCTTAACTTGGTAAGAATTTGGGGAACAGATAGAGATGATTCAGGGTCATGGTGTTTTACTGTCCCCCTTTGTTATAGGGATTATACAGGTGTTCCTTTTTTCTGCAGTTTCCACATGTGAATGAAAACATGCAATACTTGTCTTTCTGTGCCTGGCTTATTTTGCTTAACACAATGTCCTCCAGTTCCATTCATCTTCCTGCAAATAACAAGATTTCATTCTTCTTTATGACAGAATAATAATCCATTGTGTATATATACCTAAAGGAAAGCGAGGAACTGGGAAAAGGGCAAGCGAGAAATAAAGATGGAGACCAGTCAGAGATACACATGGCAGTTTATTTGTCAGAGCTGACAAATAAAGGCCATCTCTCCATAGATGGAGAGAGGCAACACAGGCTTGGGATTTGGGACTTTTATGGGGCCAGCTCAGGGATTAAAGCCCAGCAGGTCCTAATGAGGGCTTAACCATGAGGTGGGGTTAGTATGAGGGAGTGGTGAGCCTTTCTCAGAAACGCCCTTGGGTGGGAAAGAGAAATTTTTCTTAAAATGGCGATTGTCACTTAAGATGGCCGTCCAGATACTAAGCAAGGACCTTACATATACCATATTTTCTGTATGAATTCATCTATAGACATGCACCTAGGCTGATTCTACACCTTGGCCACAATAAACATAGGTATGCAGAAATCTGTTTTGTATGCAGACTTCATTTCCTTTGTATATATACCCAAGAATGGTATAGCTGGATTGTATGGTAGTTCTATATTTAGTTTTTAAGGAAACTCCATACTCTTTTCCATAGTAGCTGTACATACATTTCCACCAACAGTGTATAAGTGTTCCTATAATTGTTCCTGATTCTCCACATTCTCACCAGCATATGTTCTTTTCTTTTTGGACTTGGAAAGATTTATTTGAAAAGGCACAGAGTCCATCCCACCCGGGTCCCCAGAGTGGACTGGAGGGAAGGGGGTGGATTTCAGGGGACTTATTTGCTGTGCTGGATGCTCTTGGGAAAAGACTGTGGGCCCAGCCAGAGCTGCAGCAGAATGACAACATGGCATACATGCAGAGCAGCAGGACATAGACAGGTATGTATTCCTGGAGAGCAAAATGTGCTCCAACACCAGCAACCTGTGTCATCTGCAGAGGACACATAGCAAGAGCATGGTGAGATGGGCAGCCAACAGGGTCAGGTGGAAAGTATGATACAGGAATAGGACCTCAGAGAGGGGAAGCGCCAGTTCACTGTCCTATGAAAGAGAAATTGGCAGCCAAGGTCAAAGGAGTGGGATAGATAGTCAATGGGGTTCTCCAGCATGAAGGGGAACTTCAGCATCACCTGAAAGACAGCACAGGTGTCCAACTTGGGGAAGAAACCACACAAATCAAACTGCATGAGGAGAAGGAATAGCAATCCAGGGGTGAAGAGTAGTACATTCATCTCTACAACCAGGTTGAAACAGCAGCAGCCCTAACCCAACACTGGGCCAGGAAGAGGTTGATACTGAGAAAGAACAGTGCCATGGCCACTGGGTCATTGAAGAGCCACAGCACAAAGATGCAATGGACATGGTAAGAAGTGAAGCACTTGAAGAAAAAGACAAAGGGAGATACCTTGCAGTAGATGGTAGATTAAGAAATCAAGTAGCAAAGTGACCAGGTAGAGCACAGAAAAGATGTTCTGTGCAGCTGGACACAGTGGCACACAGTGGACTGTAATCCCAGCAGCTTGGGAGGCTGAGGGAGGAGGATTGTGAGTTTAAAGACAGCCTGAGCAAAAGTGAGGCCCTAAGTAGCTCAGTGAGACTGTCTCTAAATAAAATACAAAAATAGGGCTGGGGATGTGATTCTGGTATAGTTCCCATGAGCTCAATCCCCAGTACCAAAAAAAAAAAAAAAATGTTCTGTGCCATGTGGATATCAATGTCCCAGCCAGTGGCATAGTATAGTCCCATAAAGATGTACAGAAAGCTAGCCAGGTAGGCAAGAGGTCCAGTGTCACCCTGCAGTTGTGTATAATCATATATGCCATTGATGATGCCCTATACCTAGGTCATGTAGGCTGTCCTGTCAATCTCTGTATCTCCACCAGGCAGAGGCAGGAGGCTACCAGCAGCATGTAGCACAGCTCCTGCAGCAGTAGGCACCAGTCTTGTCAGGTGCATCATAGCCATTGTTCCCAGACTCTTGCTGGCTGGGCCATGGCCCACCCTTCTTTTTTTTTTTAATAATAGCCATTCTAACTGGATTGAGATGGAATCTCATTGTAGTTTTCAGTTGCATTTGCTTGATAAGATGTTGAACACTTTTCTCACATATTTGTTGACCACCTGTACTAATTATTTTGAGAAGTGTCTATTCAAGTCATTTTCCATGTTTATTGGATTGATTGATTTTGCAGTTTATTGAGTTCTTCATGTATTCTTAATATTAATCTTCTGTCAGATGAATAACTGGCAAAGATTTTCCACCATTCTGTGGGTTTTATCTTCACCCTGTTGATTGTTTCCTCTGCTGGGCAGAAGCTTTTCAATGTGATGTAATCCCACTTGTCAATTCTTGCTTTTGTTTATTGTGCTTCTGGAGTCATATCCAGGAAATGATTACCTGTGCCAACAATGTCTTGAAGTGTTGCCTCGATGTTTTCTTCTAGCAATATCAGAGTTTCAGGTCTTATATTGAGATCTTTGATGAATTTGGGGTTGATTTTTGTACCAAATGAGAGATGGGGTCAAGTTTCAATCTTTAGCACCATCTTGTTGAAGAGGCTGTCCTTTCTCTAATGTAGGTTTTTTTGGGCAACTTTGTTGAGAATCAGTTGGCTGAAGGTGCATGGATTTATTTCTGGGTCCCCCATTCTGTTCCACTGGTCTTCATGTCAGTTTCCATGCCAATACCTTGCAGGGTTTTTTTTTTTTTTTTTTTTTTTTTTTTGTCAGAAGCCATCCATGTACTGTGCATAGACCAAACTGGCATCATAGCCAGTGAATAGGAAAATCTGGTGTCTGGGAACTTCCAGCAACCATCCTGCTGATAAGAGTGCCCAGATACATGTGAGCTCCCATTTAGCTCTGCAAAAATGTTCCACACAGCACAAGAGATGGGGTGACGTGCTGCAGCCACATAGCCTCACAGCCTCTCAGAGATGGGTGTGGCCTGCCAAGATGCCAATCAACCTGTCCACTGCAAGACATCACTCCACCCCTGAAACTTTATCCCTGCCTTTGATGTACTCCCTTAAATGAACTACTGGAGCCATTTTCTAACTGTTCTGTTTCAGCTCCTACCAGGACTGGAAGAATCTATCAGGTACTCCCTTAAAACCAATTCTGACTTTGTCTCTTATTTCTTCACTAATTACTTCAGACTTTAATTTTCTCAGGTGGCTTATTTCCTCCTGCACAGGAAGAATTACCCTGGCAAGGTGCTGGCCACCTTGTGATAGTTTTTATTATGGCTTGGTAGTATGTCTTAAAATCAGATATTGTGATGCCTCCTGCTTTGTTCTATTTGCTCAAGATTGCTTTGGCTATTCAGAGACTTTTGTGCTTCCATATCAATTCTAGAATTGCTTTTCTAGTTCTGGGAAGTTACCTCACTGTGCACACCCCAGATCTGTTATCTATTTAGGTTGTATGTTTGCAGAGTGCCATCTTCTCCACCATTAGAGCTCACTGAGACTCTCTTTCACCTTTATCCCTGCAGAAAGGGGACTCGCTATCCCTTGGCTATTGTGCTAGACAACATGTGCTGTGGCACGCTGTTTCTCTTGCTATTCTGCAAGATTTCACCAGGTCTGTTTCTCTGCTGTTGAGTTCCTCTGCTCTCCCCAAAACCACTCACCTCCATATGCAAGTATACATCTGTTGCTTTGCTTTCATCCCATAGAGGAGCAGGTGAGTTCTGGTACCACTATTCTGGCATCTTTGTAAATGTCTTTCATTGGATGATTAGATAAACAAAATATAGTATACTCATACAATGGAACATTATTCAGCCATAAAAAGAAATAAAGTACTGATATATGCTGCAACAAGTGAAATGAGACAATCACAAAGTCCACAAATTGTATGATTCCATTAATAAGCAATATGCAGAATAGGCAAAATCTATAGACACATAGATTAGTGGTTACCATGGGCTGGAAGCAGGAAGTGTATTGAGTTGTGACTGTTTGATTGGTCTGGGATTTCCATTTGGATTGATGAAAAAGTTCTCAAAGAAGATAGTGCTAATGGTTGCATATCATTTTGAATGTACCTAAGGCCACTGAATTAAATACTTTAAAATGGTTAAAATGGTAAGTGTCTTTTTATGTCTATATAACTTCAATTTGAAAATCAGCAAAGGATCTGAATGGACATTTCTTTTTTTGGAGTTAAAATTTAATATTTATTTTACAAATTGATATAAAGTAAAGGCAAGAAAAGAAACAAAGAGAAAATTATTCAAGAAAATAGATTTTAGAAAGTAAAGCCAAATGATGCAACAAAGTACTAATTACAATTTCTGAAGGAAATAGACCTACAACTTTGTAAAAGAGCCAACTGAAAAATAAATTGGTGTATCATAAAATAAGATAAACACAATTTTCAATGTCAGAGATAGTAAAATCTTGATAATAAATATCCTGGAAACAGGTAGAAGTAAAACAGGGTGGGAATTGATGGGTGAAATTATAGAGGGAAAAAGGTGTTAATAGGAATAATGTTATGACCTTGGGTCTTTTAATCCCTGACTACTGCTGCAGACTCTTCATTTATTCTGCTCTGTATTACCAGGGGCCCCAGCACCATCTAAATTCCCATTGGATGAATGGACATTTCTTAAGAGATGGCCAACAAGTACATGTGTGAGAAATAGAAATTATTATCTGGGACTGGAATCCTGAAAACATCTGCTTCCCCATAGAATAGTGACCACCTCAAAAAATGGAGGCTAAGACCAAATGATCATACCCTGACAGCACAAAAATACCCCTACTTCTTCATTCTCCTATTGTGCCCCAAGCCTCATGTCCTCCACTAGGCGCCCCCCCCCCCACGTTTCTCCCCTGAATAAACCTGTTACTATTGAGCTACTGCCACTAATTCCTTCATTCGCTTCTTTCCTTCCACGTAAAATATCTTAAATGTATTTTGCAAACCAAGTCACATTTCCAACAGCATAACTGAGAAGACTTCTTTAAAAGTCAGACTTATGCTGGGCACAGTGGCTCATGTCTGTAATCCCAGCGGTTCTGAAAGCTGAGGGAGGAGGACTAAAAGTTCAAAGACAGCCTCAGCAATGGCGAGGTGCTAAGCCACCCTGTCTCTAATAAAATACAAAAAACGGGCTGGGGATGTGGCTCAGTGATCAAGTGCCCCTGAGTTCAATCCCCGCCCGCCCCTCACAACAAAAGGTTAAAGTCAGACTTAAGTCTTATATTAAATCTTTAATTTCAAAATTTTCATGAGATAGAGGATGTATAAAGCAAGATTGCCACTTGCTAACTACAGGCACATGGCTCATGGCATCTAAAACGATTACTAAAAATATATAAGACATTATTACTATATGGAGAGTTTAGTAACTTGGCAAAACAGTTTGCTAACCTTTGTGGCATGCTAAGACATCAAGCATTATATCAGAACTATATGATTTCTAGAACTTTATAGTTTGCTTCAATAAAACTTTGGAGTCAGGTAGGGTGGCACATGCCTATAATCCTAAGTACTCTGGAATCTGAGGAAAAAGGATTCCAAGTTCAGGGGAAAGCCTAGGCAACTTAGTCTGGCCCTATATTAAAATTTAAAAATAATAAAAAGAACTGGAGATGTAGCTCAGTGCTATATTGCTCCTGGGTTCAATCCCCAGTGCCACAAAACAAGCAAACAGTCCCCCCAGGTCATTATAAAAGTAGTTCATTTATCCAGCCTTATAAACCAAAAAGAACCTTTAGAACAACTAAAGATTTAAATAAACCCTAACGAATAAGAATATCAATGGCCGGTCTTATTCAAACGCAGGAAATACACCTGGAGGCTAACCCGGAAACATTATAATGGCATCCTCAAGGCTGATTTCAAATGTAAATGACCTTAAGTCTCACCTGTGGGAACACCTGCAGCCAACTCCTTTGTCCCACTGGTCAAAAACAGAAGTGGGGGTGAACCAAACTAGACTATTGACATCAGGTATAAGTCCATTTCTTATAGTACTGTCATGGGAGGAATTCCCAGAGAGGAGGAACTCTACTTAAGACAAGTGGAGTCCTTGTGGTATGTAATGAATAAGAATTTCAGCACCCATCAGAGACACAGATATTTATTTAGGAAAGCAGATGCATATTCAAGGGAGAATGTGGGCTATCTCAGTTAAGAGACATTTGGGGGGGTAGAGTAAGAAACACACATTCAAGCAAGAACTTGTGGAAACCAAATGTGTAACATATATTAAAAACACAATACCATGTATAGTCACTGCAAAGAGAACGAAATAGGCATATATATAACAAAATATGTACAGGGTGGCTGAGTGTGAGGGCCAAGAGGTAGCCCAAATTGGGTGACGAAACATTTGTGTAATTTCATTGTAGTGATAGTTCCACAAATTTTCAAATGATATAACATTGCTAGAGCTAATATGTACACACACATACATGACATCAATGCAGGTTAAAAAATGGCAAAAGTAGAATTATACCTGTGTTCTAGTTAGTAGGAATAAACCAATGTCAAGTTCCTAGATTTGATATACTGCAACATCTACAGAAATTGTCACCTTTGGATGAAAGGCACAACATGTTTATTATACTACTTGGGAAATTTCCTGTGAGTTTATAATTATTTTAAAATTAAATATTAAAAATAAACAAGAAAAGGTCAAGGTGAGTTTCAGAAATGATTGGAGGAAACAGGCTTTGCAAATGAATGGTGTTCAATCCAGGCTGGAATAAAAAGGTTTCTATGTGGCTTAAGTCTATATTTATGTGATTGTTTTCTTTCATAACATTTTTCATTGTATTAAATAATATGTATAGACACATTGTGTGTGTGTGTATATATATATATATGGAGAGAGAGACTAAAAAGTCTAGTCTTCCCTCCTACCGCCCTTATCCAGAGATGAACAATGTTGAACAATTTTCACACAAAAAAATCATGTTACACAAAAACCTGGTGGCCCTGGAGCTGCCTTTCTCCCCCCCCCCCCCAATTTGAACATGTAGGTAGGCAATTGCCCAAGTGTATGTGAATCTTTGGGTTCCCTAAACAGTTGTATAGGATGCAATAGAAATGTTCAACTGTGACAGGGAACAGGCATTTTGAGAGAGTATAGATACTCAGGGCAGTTTTGTAAAATTGGAATGGGGTCATAGTGAGTGCTTTTAAAGTCTTAAACCTAAGGAAACATAAGCATTTCCTCATTTCACTAACTACTCTGTAAAAACATCCTCGAATTTGCAATGGGTTTGCTTTAGCTTATGTAAAGATTAGATGAAACCAGGAAAGGGCTTTTAAGCACACCAGCAAGAAAATGCCATAACCCAGGACAGATGAAAACCAACCTTGTGCAGGAACCAGGGCCAACAGTGGGCCACCCCATGGGTCCCCGCTCCTGTAGGTCAGCAGGTCAGCGGGGCCTGCGGAGGCCCTGGCCCATGGCAGGGTGCTTAGATGAGTGCTGAGAAAGGGACAAGAAAAAGATTCCCCAATAACGAAGTATACAGGACCAGTGAATAGACAAAAATCAGAAAAACGCTCTCGTCTGTTTGGTGGCACTTGCTGGTACAGTTCTGCACAATGTGTATTAAAGAAAGAGAAATGCAAAAGAAAGAAAGGTACAGTGGGTTGTCTGGCCAGGTTTTCTGGGGACACTGTGGGAGAAGGCTGGTGCTGTGAATGCACAGGGCCTTCTGGATGAGCTTCTGTATGGACTCCCGCCATTCCTGCACTCCCACTACACTCTAGAGGATTCTGCAAGAGCAAATCCTGGCAGCAGGGCCTTCCGGTCCTTTCAGGCCTGGGCCTTGGCTCTTAGGGACTTGAGGAGGCTACGCGGTAGAGGTGGGGCGGGTCCCATGGGCGGGGCTGTGCCGGTGAGGCGCGACCTTGTGGGCGGGGCCTCGTGAGTAGGGGCCCCTCTGTAGTTCGTGGATGTGGGCGGGACCACTGTGTGGGCGGAGCTACGTGGAGGCTGCCGCGGGAAGGGGCGGGACTGTGCGACCAGCGGGTCCCTCGGGCGGGAGGGGGGCCGGAGGCGGAGGCTGCAGGATGGCCTGAGCCGGGTGTGGGCGGGGAGATCTGGAGGGCAGGGCTCGGACAGGTTAGGGGCGCTCCACACCTCTTATCGGCCTCGCCGTGGGTCCGCGCTCCTGTAGGTCAGCGGGTCAGCGGGGCCTGCGGCGGCCCTGGCCCATGGCAGGGTCTGCGGCGCCCGCGGCGGCTCTGTCGGGCCAGACGGTGTGGCTGTCGCGCTTCGCCTCGGTGCGCGGCTCCTACAGCGCCTTCTGCAAGGGGCTCACCCGCACTCTGATCACCTTCTTCGACCTGGCCTGGCGGCTGCGCACGAACTTCCCCTACTGCTACGTGTTGGCCTCGGTGATACTCAACGTCCGCCTGCAGGTGCGGATTGAGTGAGCGCCAGCAGCGTTGGTGGCCGGGTCAGAGTCGCCTGCCCACCAGCGCCGAGCCTGGACACCTTGTGAAGGACAGCGGGGCCACCGGACGCTTTGGGGTGCAGAGTGGCCTGGGTCCCTGCTACTGTAGACACCCGCGTCTGGGGGACCGCTACCCGACCCTGGACCCCGTCAACACCTGGAAGAAAACTCACGCAATGGGTCCTTTGCATTGGGCTCGAGAAAATTACGAGTCCAGCTGACCTGTTGCCTCACACTGGCCAAAACTGGGAAATCAGAAAGAAGGAATTTTACTGCAGCGAATTCATTTGCCAAGTCTGAGCAAAAAGGTAGGAGAAAGGGTGGGATGGGGGTGGGGGTTAAGCTGCTAAGCCACGTAGATATCGAGGACCCCGAGAGGTTTGGGGCAGTAGAGAGGACACCCAGACAAAACAGCCCGAAAAGATGCCAAGGCAAGCTGGGGAAAGGCAAGGCAGACTCAGACTCTCCTCTGCTCCCCTGTTGTGATTCCTCAAGGGGGTTAGGGGCAGCAGTGGCCTGAGCTTCTTGGAGAGTCAGGATATCACCACAGGACAGATAAGAAGCCCCCTCCCATACACAGCGTGGATCCCCTCCCCCTTTACAGAGACTGGGGTGGTGTCACCTGAACGCTGGGGAATGGGTCAGTAAGGTCCCTGGAAGTCCCTGGAGCACAAAAGATGTGCCCACCCTTCTCCACCCACCTTGGGGGATTCATGGCAAGGATGGTTGCCTTATAGCCAAGCCCCAGGTCTGTCCCCTTTTCAGATCTCAGAATGCTGGGCCTCTGTTCATCTCCACACAGCCATTTGCAAATCTGCCTCTTTCCCTATATTTGGGGCCAAAGGACTGGTCTGTACCCTCTGCTGAAATCCCTCTTGCTCCCCTAATCCCATCTGGGGTCATTCTCATTTGCAGACCTGGAGGAGTAGGGAAGAGATGATCCTGCTTCTCCCCTTCCCCCACAGGCTTGCTCAGGCTCCCTGCAGGGCCAGCCATTGCCCTATCAGAGCCACAGAAGCCCATCCTCCAGCCCAGGATAACCCAGGAAGCCCACTAGGTGCTCAGGGAATTTGGGAAAATGGAAGGATCTCCCTGAGCAGGCAGCAGCTCTCAGTCTGGGTAGGTGGGGAGGGCAGAAGGAGAAAGGAGGTTGCAGAGAAGGCTACACAGGAAACAAGGCCCTCTGTCTGTGGCCAGGCAAATCTGAGGTCTCCATCTTTTTTTTTTTTTTTTCAGGCATTGGTCTTTATAGGTGGTGTCCAGCCACTATCTGGCTTGTCAAGAATCTGATCCCTGCCTGGAAGTGCCTCTATTCCTGCAGCCACCTGGGGAGCAACTGAGTGAAATGCCCAGGAGGAGGGGAAGGGCCTTCTTGGTAGAGGCCCAGCATGGACAGAGGCCTTGAAGCTTGAAGGGTGGGTGGCCCAGGGATTGGGCCCTGGCATGGGAAGGAGGGTCATGTTTACTTGGGAACAGAGATCTCCTAGCAGCACTGTGAGGAAGATATATTCTCCCCACTAATGGGGCTCCAGGGAAGGGGCTGGGATTTGCCCTTGTCACACAGGTAGGAGGGTGGAGCTGAGTCTGCTGTTGGACCTGCAATATCCCACTCCCTCCACAGACTTCCTTAAGATCTGGCAGCCTGTGGAACAGGGAAGGAGTACAGAGCTCCCAGGTACCTAGGAGGAGAGGGGTCCAGGGGTAGGAAATCTGGGATATGGCTTTCCTTGGAATGGTATGGAAGGTCCCAGGGAAGACAAAACAGTGAGCTAAGATGGGGCACAAGAGAGATGGGTCTCTGAACCCTCTCTCTGTCCCTGGACTCAGGCTCCATCCCCAGGATCACACAGGAGAATCTCATCCAGATGACCTGGGATTGACTCTGGAGATCCCAGGCATGCTGCTATTTGGGATCCCAAAATAGCCAGAAGCTACCCAAGAGGAGTCCTCACCACCCATGCCTATTCCCTCAGCTCCTCTGGCACTGGTAGCTCAAGTCCCATGTACTGAGTTCCTGGGACCAAAACCTACAGAAGCCTGGCCAGTCCCAGGGACAGAGTGGCCCAGCCTCCTACTGCTGCCCTTCTCAGCTCCTCACTGGATCTGGGGTCTCCAATGAAGATCTCAGTTTGCTCCACCCCAAGGATGGAGGCTTTAATATGGCTGCCATGTGTCCCTGTGGTTTCCCAAAGTCTAGGCCTGGTAGCTTCCTTCCTTGTGCCAAGTCCCTCTGGAGCCCTTCATCCTGCTGACCCTTCTCATCTTGTCTACTCAGGACCACTTCTGGAGACCTGTCAGCCTCTGACCTCATCCACAGGTCTCTGGGCCACCTCTATGGGACAAGAGACACAGGGTAGAAGAAGAAAGCAGGAGCCAAGGGGCCTCCTTGGGTCAGCTACCCAGTTTGGGCCCTTTCAGATCCTGGTCCCACCCTCTGGGTGACAGGATCCCCAGCTCCAGCCTCTTCCGCAGTCAGCCAGGAAGGAAGGAGGATGGCCCCTCACTCCTCACTGAGTGTGTGTGCATGTTTGAGTACGCATGTGTGTGTGAGTTTGCCAGCAAGCTTGTGGGGGTGTGATGGAAGGGATGGAGCTGTTGAGTATGAGGAGCTGCTCTGGCTGCCCAGCCCTCTCTGCAAAGGGCTCCACTTGGGGCCTAGGAGCCCTTTTCTATAGGGAGAAAAGTAAGTGGAGCCTCAGGGCCACCCTCAGACCTCCACTCCAGGGAAACCCAACCCTGCCCAGCACCCTGGCTTGGTCTTTTGCCGCCTCTGCCAAAAGGGATTGGCCCCAGGCCCCACCCAGCCTTGTGTTCCTCCACTGTTGGGGCCTTGACCCATGAGTGAGCTTCTGCTTTCCTGCCTCCCCTCTTGCCCCTTTCTCTCCCTCAAGGGCCCTTGCTGCGTGATGGGGTCTCCATGCACTTTATTTATTTGCAGTCTGTGTTCCAGGTGGCGGAGCTTCTACATATTCAGAGACCCAGCCTGGATGACCTTACATTTCTGTGTGATGATCTCTGCGCTGGCCAGCACAGTCTGGTCAGGGATATGTTCTTGTTTCTGATATTGTCACATGTTGTTGCCCCCCTATGTTAAAAAGAAAGTCCTTGAGTTCAGAACACTACAATACTGACTGGAGTCCTCTTTTTGCTGGGTTTGGTGCATTTGCCAAGGGCAGGTGGGGAGGAAGTTCCTAGGGTCAGGGGCTGGGGAAGCCTCAGAGGGCCAGGTCCAGGCTGTGTCAGGACCTGCTGCTTCATCAGAAGCTGCTCCAGGACCAGACTTGGCAGGACCACCGCCCTCCTCCCCGAGGAGCGAGTGGCAGCAGAGCCTGGCCCAGGAGAGGGTGGCTGGTCCCATTCACAACCTTTGTTCAAAGGACCTGAAATGAGTCTTCCATTATAGAGCTGGGGGTTCAAAGTGCTTAATGCAGCTGAACCACTAGGGTAAAGAGAAGCAGGCAGACCATCTGTAGGTTGCATTGTGTGGCCCAGAGACCCCCTCAGCAGCAGGGGAAGGACCTCACTGCATTTCTGCAAGCAGCTTGCTGGGGACACTTGGAGAAGATCAACTACCCAGGAAGCCTGCACCTGGATGCCTGCTTCCCTGCCCCCACCATAGACCTAATCTCTGTCCGGAGAGCCCCATTCCCAGAAGCTCCCCCAGAGAAGCTAGGAATTGGGGTGGGGGTGGGCAAGGCAGGAGAAGGCTGTGGGGAGTGCAGGAGGCTGGAGACAGGGCCCCAGGAGGGAGGCATCCTGGGTCAGAAGGTTTTGCTCAGGAGAGCACACTGGACTTTGGGACCCTGTTTGCACTCTGCCCATCATCAGGAGCTCCTCATGGCTGGGTGCAGTGGCACATGCCTGTAATCCCAGCAACTTGTGTGGCGGAGGCAGGAGGATTGTGAGTTCAAAGCCAGCCTCAGCAAAAGCTTGATAGAGTCTAGCCTGGAGCAGCCTTGTTGCTGTGAAGACGGGGCAAGAGACAGGAACTGATGTCAGGGGAGAGTGCTGTGTGCCATGCACTCTGCTAGGTACTCTGCGTTCCTAACCTCAGCGTATCCCATACCCACCCAACCCTCCTCCCACCTGAGAGAAATCCAGGGTGGGAGCCTGTTCTGAATAGATCCCTCAGCAGAGGCTTTTTTCCTGAGCTCCCTTTCCCTACAGAGGGACAGGGAATCGGGCAGAAAGGGTGGTGGGATAGCAAAGGGGAAGGTGATCCTGCCTTTTTGGGGTGGGGTTCAGGACACAGAGAACCTGGGCTTTGGGGGAGCAGGCCTGGGGGTCATCTCAAAATGGAGCTGCCTACTGGGAGCAGCTGGGGCCACTGCCCATGTAGACCACCTGCCTTCTCCCCTTTTCCCATTTCCAGAGACTTGTTGAAAATTAAGCAACTGAGGCAGGAGAGAGGAAGAGAGCAGGAAGCAGACAGTTCCAGGAGGCAGAGAGAGCAAGGGCCTGAAGAAAAATGTGCAGGGCCCATTCCACTCCCCCCCACCCAAGGGAAGCTGCTGGGTTTGGGATGAACTGTGCTGCCTGAGCACAGGTGTGCTGGGAGGACATCCTGCTTTGGATCCTGCTCATGGCTGGGTACAGTCCTTACTGAAGTCATAGAGGTGTGCACAATGTACCAGGGGCCACTTGGAACTAAGCAAAAGAGCTGGGCTCAGGGTGGCGTGGGTGTTTTTTGCAGCTGCAGACTGAGCCTGTCTCCTTCCTCTGTAGCATGGGTGATCCCCCTTATCACCTCACGAGAACCCAGGCTCTGGTCGGAGCCTCTCCCATCTTGGTGCTCCCTGCTTATTTTTCCAAAGCTGCCTAGTAGTCCCTGTGTGGAACGAAGATATCATCGTGCATTTGCCAACATTTCTTGATTGTTTCTCTTTCTTGTGTGGGGAGTGTGTGTGTGTGTGTGTGTGTGTGTGTGTGTGTGTGTGTAGTTGTGGTTCATGCATTGACATATGTCATTAAGGATAGTCATGATCAATTCCTTTTTATAGATTCCTGGAAGTGGGCCAAAAGACATGCACTGTTTGGGGCATTTTTCTTTCTTAGTTTGGGTAACAGGGATTGAACTCAGGGGCACTTGACCACTGAGTCACATCTCCAGCCCTACTTTGTATTTTATTTAGAGACAGGGTCTCACTGAGTTGCTTAGCACCTCACTTTTGCTGAGGCCGACTTTGAACTTGTGATCCTCCTGCCTCAGCCTCCTGAGCTGCTGGAATTATAGGCATGTGGCACTGTACCCAGCAGTTTGGGGATTTTGATACCTCCAGCATCGGGGTTCCAAGTTACTCACTTTAGTCAGGAATGAGTTATTTGAGAGAAGGGTGACAATTCTGCATCACAACAGATTTTTTTCTTCATTTGTTACTGTCTTTCTTTGCTTCAAGTTGGGTGCATTTCTCTCTAAGACCAATATAATGTGGAATTGGACCCATCACTTTCCTGAAACTAGTCCTTTCCTATCATCTCCAATTTATGCCTAGGATTACCTGTTCCTAGGATTCACATCAGATTTGTAAATCTCTCAATTTCATATGTTAAAATAGTTTATTTGGACATTTTGCCGTGCATTCCTTGGAATACCTGATCAGGATGAGATACTTCCATAAGCCTTTGGCCATCTGTGCTTCTCTTTGCAGCTCTGGGGCGTCACTTGTTTTTTAAAGGAAATGAGATTTGCCTTTCATCATTGTGTGATGGGAAATGACTTTGCATCAGGACTGAGCTTGAACTCAGTCTGTATAAAACCCTCACCCATTCCTCCCCTCCCTCTTTTGCTAGTATTTAAAAAATATGGCCAATCTCAAAAGTGAAAGCAGAAATCTTAAGGATCAGAAGTGGCAGGAATGTAGGCAGCAGGTGGGGCCTGGAGCTACACAGCCCTTGGAGGCAGAACAGGTCTGAGAAGCTAGGAAAGCTCACTCTGTAGGTAGGAGCCAGAACTAGGTACTTGGTGTGGCCCTGCCAGGTGAAAAGTGCTGTCTGCCTTGAATGGGAACCAGGATTTCTTGACCTGCCCACCTGGGGTGTCTTGAAAGTAAATCCCCTGCCCAAACAATGGGTTGAAACAGCCACCATTAAGACTCTTAATCCTCAGGTCTGCCCTGTGCTTGGTGCAGGGTCTGGATTTTCCATGAGAAAATACCCATGCTGAGAGTTGAATAAAATACAGATGCACTCAAAATATTCTCCTAGGCCCATTTCTGTGAAACTGAAGCATATTTAAGGCAAAGGGAAGAGCCTAAAAGCTACTAGAGAGGAGAAACACATTATTATTATTATAAAACAAAAAAAAGCATAACAGCCATATTGACACTGAATATCATCCCCAACCCCCAGTGCCATAAGACAATGTATCAGTGAGGAGTCAGAGGCAGCACAGAAGCCACAGTCAGTAGCCATCCTAAACCAAACTTCAATTCAACCAGGGACCAGGTGCTTGCAAACTTATTTCAAGGGCTGAAAGAGTCCAAAACAGCCCTGGACACCACAACAGAACTGGTCCCCCAAGGACAAAAACACCAGTCCCCAGTCAGGGTGCTAGGAAATCAGGAAGCTTGCCTTGGAGCTATTGACTTCAAGAACACACCCCTGAGCTATAGCTGAGAGGCAGAGATCAGAATGCTGCTGCCACCACCACAGTAAACATTTGTGTGTGTGTGTGGGGAGGTGTGTGTGCTGGGGGTTGAATCCAGCGTTTTGTGCACATGAGGCAAGCATTCTACCAACTGAGTTATATCCCCAGCCCTACTACCAACTTTTTGACACTCATAAAGTCAGTAACTAGACAAAGGACACTGCAGAAAACAAATACATAGGCTGTATGATCAGACTCACCACCACAAGAGTTGACAAAGCAGGAAGATGGCCACTTATTGGCCCACCAGGAGTCTCACTCAAGTGCACCTAACTGGTGGGATCTAATTCACATCCTGGGCAAGCCAGCACATACAGATTTTTACTTTTCTGACTATGCAGTAGAGCAAGGTACATTAGGAGATTGGGACATGTATTGAATCTCAATTCACCACATGTGTCCCAAGCAATGTCTTCAAAATGTTGAGAGAAAACTTCTGTTGGCTTAGAATTTATGCATGAATTTAGAATCAATACATTCTGACACACAGGAGATGTAGAAATGTACTATTTATCAAATCTTTTTTTTTTAAATGCCCATCTGTTGGCCTCATGTGCAGACAGTTGCACTAGGCCTGAATATCAACATACTTAATGTCAGGGGTATTTATCAAATCTTGCTCAAAGAATTACCAAAGAGTGTGTGTTAGCAAGAAGATGTGGATATCAAGAAACAATAGCAAGTACATAGTTGTTAATGGGCTTAAAAACCTCAATATGTATTGATGATGAAGGAAAGAAGGTAAAGGAGAAAAAAATAACAATATTTTTGGGGAGCTTACTTTGTGTCAGGCAGCGCTCTAAGCACATTACATAGACTAATGCAATACTCACAAGGGTCCCAAAACAAATTCATATTATCTCTCTTTATGAAGATGGGGTAACTGGGGCTCAGAGAGGCTAATAGCCTGCCCAAGGTCACAGCTGTGGTGGAGTGAGGATTTGAGACCTTGCAGTTTTCCTTATAGTCCTGTAGCTCCAAGAGCCTGGTGCTGGAATCAACTTTTTGAAAGAGCTCATGGTATCACATGGCACATGAACATGTGAAACAGAGAGAATTTTGTAAAGGGACACAGAGACCCAGAATGAGCTGGCTCACTCTGTTATAGCAACCCACTCCAAGGGAACTAATCCTCTCCTGTGAGACCTAACCCACTCCTTGAGATCAGCATTAATCCCTTCATGAGGGTGGTCCTGACCCAGTTACCTCTCCTCAGGCCACACCTATTAAAGGGCCCACTATCTACTAATACCATTTTATGGGGACCAAGCTTTCAACATATGAACCTTTGGGGTACATACAACATCTAAAGCATGGCAGAGCTCTCCCGAACACTGGAGCCACATGATCTTGTTGTGGCAGGCCCTGTATTTGCTTAACATTTCTTTCCTGTCTACAGAAAATTTTCTAACAAAGCCTATGAACTTCATGCTCCCCAATCCTAGAACCATAAAGACATCCATTTAGGGACACCAGTGTGACACACTGACAAGTGTGAGATGATCGGGGACTTGCCTCCCAAATTATGGCAAACAGCCTTAAAATTAACATATTCTGAGGTAAAAGGTTTAAAGGGCAGATGTGCTGGGCCTGCCTATGAAAGCAAGTGCATTCTGGGCTGTGCCATTTACAAAGGTGAAGGGAACATATCCACCCCGACAACTGATGCTCCCCAGGGACTGAGTGATTCCCTCTGTCCAGAGAGGAATCTGGAATCAGGGCTGTGACTGATTCACAACCTGACTGGGCTGACCAAATCCACTGTTGCTCTCAGGGAACATGCTTCCATGTTGGTCAAAATGGAGAATCAAATGAGAGGTGGCAGAATCCATGGCCCACACATCTCTCACATCAAACAGTGACTTCTGTGTGATTCCCAGTGGTATAAAGCTGCTTTGGAATGATGACTTTCCCAGGGAACTACAGCTGCCACAGCTCCAGCTGGCCTTCTCTCCTGGGAATTCCTGCTCCATGGGTCAGGAAGCCCAGGGGGCAGTGACAGAAGCCAAGTTCCATTAGGGCCTGGGATTTGGCCCTGTTGGCTTCACTCCAGTGTCTGGCATGTAAAATGGGATCAACAAGAATTTGTGGAGTGAACCAGTGAGTGGAAACACAGCCTCCACAAGCTATTCCTGACTACCCTACCCCACTCCCTTCAAATGGAGAAGTAACCACTGGATGGCTGGGAGGTCCCACTAGACCTGTAAAACAAACCCAGAAGCAAACCCTGTTTATTCCAGGGGCCAGGGAGTTACAGTGGAATTAGGAATCCCAGGACTGGGGCTGAGCTCACAGCCACTTCTCTGTGATGCTGAAAGCTTTGAAGTAGCTCTTTCCAGAGAACAGTTAAATGTGTTGTTTGAGGAAGGAATGAGAACTTTTCATGAAGGATACTTGTGGGATTTTTAGTACCATCATACCCACAATAACCAAATTCCTCTTCCTTTATGGGGCTATAATTTCACTCTCTGATTCATGTATGGAGCTGGACTGCACCTTTTAAACAAAGATCTTTACCCACTTTGAGATTTTATTCATCGAATCTGGGGGAATGATTCTGTAAGAAATCAACTGAGGTCTTAATGAGTTGCTTAACAATTTTATTCCTAGAAAACAAATGATGGGTTAGCCACAAGTAAGCATTAGTCCTGCTCAGATAATTCTTTTATTGCATTTATTAACATGTAATCTGCCATTAGTATCTACTGGACCCTATTCTAAATGCTTGGTGATATATTAATGGAAAGAATAACCCCCCCCAAAAAAATGCCTACCATTGAGGAGTTTACATTCTAATGTGGGGAAGGGATATAGGTAAACAATAAATATAACAAATTGAGTAGGTGTTAGGAGATGAAAATGCTACAGAATAATGGATACTGAACATATAGCCTAGGGGAACTTAAAATTGAAAACAATCTATAATTTTAATTATTTATTTGTTTATTTGGTACTGGGCATTGATCCCAGCGGAGGGGGAGGGGCTTGGTCACTGAGCCACATCCCCAGCCCTTTCTATTTTTCTAATTTTGATACAGGGTCTTACTAAGTTGCTAAGGGCTTCGCTAAATTGCTGAGGCTGGCCCTGAATTTATAATCCTCCTGAGTCAGCCTCCTGAATCACTGGGAGTATAGGCATGTGCCACCATGCCCTTTTATTTATTTTTATTCATTTATTTATTTATTTTTCAATCTATAACTTTAAATCCTGCCCATTAACATGGTGGCCCTGCTGTCTCTGGAATTAAATACTTTGTCTCTGAAGGTTAGTTACTTCAGGGCCATACCAGGTCTCTACCATCACACAATCCACTCTTGCCTGTGGAAAACAAAGAATTTAAATTTAATTGAGTTTTATTTCTTTCTTACAGGCCAGTTTCAAATACTTTTGAATTAAGGCCCTCCCCTAAAATGAACTGGTCCCAAGAGAATGAACCATCATGTTTTTGTTTTTGTTTTGGGGACTAGGGATTTAACATAGGGGTACTTAACTAGTGAGTAACATCCCAAGCCCTTTTTGAAATATCTTTCAAAATGTTGAGACAGGGTCTTGCTAAATTGCTTAGGGCCTTGCAAATTTGCTGAGGCTGGCTTTGAACTTATAATCCTCCTGCCACAACTTCCTGAGTCACTGGGATTACAGGTGTGTGACCTGAGACCAGCTGAGCCAGTATCTTAATTGGATTTATCTAAGAATCAAACTTCAAATATTGTTTATGCTTACTAAGTTTTTCAATTAAACCTGACAATTTCCTGCCATAGAATAAAAGATGAGCAGAGAATAAAATGTTTTGTTATGATGACCTTTGCACTGGAGTCATAGAAACTGCTCTCCAAACACAGCACAACTGAACACTCTCCACTATTACCACATTGACAACATCATATGGTTGAGGTACATATCCATCAGGAAGTTTCAGAGAATCCAAGGTGAAAAAGATAGTATAATCTATCATCCCATGTCTTTCCTGCAGGCTAGTAATGCAAACCTGTATGGAAATGATGGAAATATTTATGTAGAGTTTATTATACTGTAACAGGCACAGTACACTATCACTCTTGGTCTAACCTGCTAGTCACTCCAACCCCATAAATGATTTTCATCTTGGTGGCACACTGGCAACACCAGGTATGCTTTGAAAACACACCTGTGCCCAAATCTCACCTCACACCAATTAAAGCCAAATTTCTGGAGATGGTACTTAGGTATACAGTGAGAAATTCTGTTCTAAATATTGCTCACCATGATCATTATTCTCTATAACTAAGGTTTAGAGAGTGAAAGGGATTGAGCAAGAATTTTATCTGTACCTTTGTTCAAACAAAATTTCCTTCTCATTTTTAATCTCCACTCCCCAAATCATACCTAGTTTTGACTGATAAATACCACAGCCAACTCCATTCATCCTTTCCCAATGCTTTTCTTTCACACAGACAAAAGTTATTCTTTCTGTTGTTCTCAGAACATTCTAATACCTAATCTAATACCTAATCAACTATATAACTTAGAACTTAATTATATGTGTTCTACATTGTTTTCAAATCATTTCCTTTTGGAAATCCTGAGATTTCCATAAGGAAATAGGCTCATTTTTTGTTAAAGAATATATTTTCTCATATTTTCAGATTTCCCAGTGCACCCAATAGATTTCTGGCCATGAAAATTCTCATTGAAGGGAAGATTGGTGGAAACTAATAACAAATGCAACATGGACAAAAATTACCTCATCCACATGCTTACAGTTCATTGGCTTCACAGAGTGTGCCTTGATGTTCGAGGTGCCTGGCTGTGTGGAATATTCAACTTCTAACCAGTCACCCTTATAAGGCACAAAACCTAAAACAGCCATGGAGAAAAATTCATAAGTTCTCAATAGATGTAAAGTCCATTTTGCACAGATTTAAATAGATATCTTGTAAATCTTTCTGTCAGAAAGTAAATGTTTAATCCTTTAGCCATTGAGTTTCCTCTACTGATTTAACAAAGTCAAATGGAGGAAAGAATCAACTATTCTTTAAGAATAGCACAGAATTTATTACATAGTTGGTCACATTTAATGCCCCTTCAAGAGAGACAGTCAAGTGTGTAAGTAAAACATATGTCTGAACTTGATCCCTGCATTACCAGTTTTGTAACTGACACTTTGCAGCCTTAGTAAAGGTCCTTAATCTTCCTATGCCTCAGCTTCTTTATCTAAAAGCGAGAAGGACAATCATAGTTCATATGACATAGAAATGTTGTGACAATTAGTCACTATTGGTAAAACACACAGAATAATATCTGGCATGTGGTAACCACCAAGTAAATGTTGATTGCTATTAGGGGTAGCAGAAGCACTAGGAAATATTGTGATTGAAAGCATGAATTAATTTCCTCAGGTGTTTTGGTCAGCTAATGAACTCTTAAATATTTATCTTAAATATTTATGGTTATAAACATATAGTTTCAAACAGAATTTTACAGTAAGTAAAAAGTAAGTCACAGGATAACAAAGGTGCCTGGAGTAAATGGAAATATCAAATATTGCAGGTGAAAGAATCAATTGGCTCAATGACTCCAGTAAACTGGCAATAGCAACAAGATTAAACATTTCTTTATCCTGTGACCCCAGAAATATGGAATGACACAAAACAGGTCTTGAACCATTTCTCTCTCTCTCTCTCTCTCTCTCTCTCTCTCTCTCTCTCTCTCTCATCTGTATTCATTTCTTTATTGTGCCTTTATATAATACCCATGGAATGATAACTTCAAAATATATATACCTTCAGATCTAACCAACCTCAGATTCAATTATCCACATGCTTATGTAAGTGTAGCATGTTTTTTTTTTTGTTTTTGTTTTTTTTAAAGAATTTTAATATTTATTTTTTAGATATCGGCGGACACAACATCTTTGTATGTGGTGTTGAGGATCGAACCCAGGCCGCACGCATGCCAGGCAAGCGCGCTACCGCTTGAGCCACATCCCGCCCCAAGTGTAGCATGTTTAAACTGAGTTATTGCTGTTCTTCTTATGCACCCAATTTTGCTCCTTTCAGTCCTGCACATCTTAAATTGGCAACTCCATCCACCCTATTGCTCAAATAAAAAAACTTTGAAGTTACTCGTAGGAATAGAGTGACATCGGCAAAATACCAGAGGAGAAGATTCAAGCCTTCTTTCCTCCTACAAACAACAATTGGACAACTATCCATCATAAAAATAGCTCTAAAAGAGATCGGTTGGGTTGGGTGAAGGATTTAGCTCAGTGGCACAATGCTTGCCTAGCACATGCAAGGCCCCAAGTTCAGTCCTCGATCCTGACAAAACAAAACAAAAGCACAGAAAAAATAAATAAATAAAAGAGTTCGGCAATCCACTTTAAAAACTACACAATAACCAGGCATGGTGGCACATGCCTATAATCCCAGAGGCTCAGGAGGCTGAGGCAGAAGGATTGCAGGTTCAAATTCAGCCTCAGCAATTTAGCAAGGCACTAAGCAACTCAGTGAGATGCTGCCTCTGAATAAAATATATATATATTAAAAAAAGGGCTGGAGATGTGGCTCAGTGGTTAAGCACACATGAGTTTAATCCCCAGTGCCTAAAAGAACAAACCAACCGAGAGAGAGAGAGAGAGAGAGAGAGAGAGAGAGAGAGAGAGAGAATGAATTGCACCAAAAAGGCAAGAAGAATAACTTCATTTTCCTGAATCACCCCATGTCTCATGCAGACACTCCTCACCATGAAGAGGGAATTCTTTCCTCATGAGTTCCCCTAGAAGGGAAAGAAGAGAGGGGTGAACAGCCAGCTTACACAGCATTAAAGGGCACTGCCTCAATGACCTGCTCCAGCTTCATTCACCCCATCCACCGAGAATGCTGGGAAACTGCCAGTTGAGAAGTCTGAAGATGGTTAGGAACAAAGAAAAAGGGTACAGCCATCAGTATCTGCCACGTGGTGGAAGCCACTGTTGTTTCCAGTGGCCTGCCCTGCACAGGACTCCAGAGATTTCCTCTAGGGACCCTGACAGCCTGCAGAACAGTAGTTACTAGAAACTGGGCAGTGGTGGATAGGGAAAGAGAGAAAAAGGTCAAAGAATAGAAACTACCAGTTATAAACCCTGGAGACCTAATGAGCACCATGGTGACTATAGTTAATAATGTATTATATACTTGAACTTGGCTAAAAGAATAGATCAGGTATTCTCACCACACACTTACATACATGTGCACACACACACACACACACACACACACACGAGGTAATTCTGTGAGGCCATGGGTATGTTAATTAACTTGATTGTGGAAATCATTTACAATGTATACATATATAAAAAGATTGAGCTCTATACCCTAGGGTATACAATATCAGATTGCATATCCTAAATATACACAAATTTCATCAATCACACCTCAATAAAGCTAGAAAGGGACACATTTTAAAAAATATTGGAATTAACTTTGACTCCCATTTTCTTCACCCAGAGGTCCAAATTCATTAGTCAATATTTCATCTCTAATTTCAAAATAAACCCAGAATCAAATTGATCCTTAGAGCCTCTGCTTCTACAACCTCGTCCAAGTCTCCAACATCTCTTGTCAGGATTATCACAACTTGCTACTAACAAATTTTCTGACTCCACATTTGCCTCCACATAGTCCCTTCTAAACAAAGCAGACAGAACATTTCATAACAAAATTCAGGTAAGAGTCTTGGTTTTACAACCACATAAATCAAAATAGCAAGCTGCCTGGTGGGGCTAAACTAATATCCCCTTTCACACCCAAGCTACATGACAACTGCATTAAACTGAAAGCACATGAACCAAAGTATAACTCTGGGTATAAACAAAATCTCAGAACATCTGCTAATTACTAATAGAATTCAACAGTGGACACACACACACACACACACAGAGAAAGGTATAGTTTTGTCTCCAACCTTATTTTGAAGCACTTGAATATTTTAAAAATAGTGTCTTTATATAGAAGTTAGATAATTAATTAATGAAAATAATTAAATAATTAATGAATGAAAAATTATCCAGACATTACTGATTGCATTCAACTAATGAACATGTAATAAATGATAGTATGGCTTTTTAGAAATATGACCTGCTTATATCCTTATATTGTATATTATTTTCAATTCCAAAATTCCATCTCAAATATTAAAGAGTCACTGATTAGAGCCAAGTATACTGCAGAAATAGTTCCAGGTCCTCTCAAAATATATAGCACTACATGTTTTAAAAATGTAAATCATACCTTCAGAAACAATGTCTATAGAGAAGTAAATTTTTTTATCAATATAGACAGTATCTTTCTTTATACAGGTAACATAACCAACTAAAACTCTGATTCTAGAGTCCAGTGGTTTAGTGACATCAAAATTATCAGGGATGACATCCACCTATAAGATAAGGAAACAATTACTTAAAGTATGACAGAAATTTTAAAAGGGGAATTTTATGCTTAAAACATTGTCATTCAAGAAATATTTTATTGCTGGGCAAGGTGGCACACGCCTGTAATCTTAGTGGCTCAGGAAGCTGAGGCAGGAGGATTGCAAGTTCAAAGCCAGCCTAAGCGACTCAGTGAGAGTTGTCTTTAAATAAAATACAAAATAGGGCTGAGGATGTGGTTTAGGTGTGGTCAAGTGCTGCTGTGTTCAATCTGGGGTACCAAAATAAATAAAGGAAATTTTAAAAATTATTTATTTATTTATTTTGCAGTGCTAGGGACTGAACCCAGGGATGCTTTATTGCTGAGTTACATTTCCAACCATTTATATTTTTAATTTTGAGCCAAGTCTTGATAAATTTCCCAGTCTGACCTAGAACTTTCAATCCTCCTGCCTTTCCTTCCCCAGTAGCTAGGATTATAAGTGTACACCACCACACCCAGCTCAAGAAATATATTAAACATCTATTGTTCAATACTAGTGAATATGTTCACATGACAACCAGATCATAGACATGAGATGATAAAAATAATGCCATGCTTCATGTATTGATCAATATACTCCCAGATTTTAATTGCTCACCCCAGTTTAATGCATCAATAGTGTTAAATTCAAAGATAAAAAATACTATTCTTGCTGGGCACGGTTGCACATGCCTGTAATCCCAGTGGCTGGGGAGGCTGAGATGGGAGGATCACAAGTTCAAAGCCAGCCTCAGAAATGGTGAGGTGCTAAGCAACTCAGTGAGACCCTGTCTCTAAATACAATGCAAAATAGGGCGGGGGATGTGGGTCAGTGGACAAGTGCCCCTGAGTTCAATCCTTGGTACCAATATATATATATATTTATATATATATATATATATATATATATATATATATATATATATATTTTATATCCTATATCACAACTTCCTTAGAACTTGTCCCCACCTCCATTAAATTGTGAATTCCTATTCACAATTTAATGGAGGTGGGGACAAGTTCTAAGGAAGTTGTGATATAGGATATAAAATAAGTCCAAAAATTGCTTTCAGGAATTTCCAGGAGGGAGAAAAATTCAGACTAGGATACTTCCTCTACTTGGAGGAAGTCAGATTTGAGTGTGGTTGAGAAAAAAATAGAGAGTATACCTGGCAAATGGGGATGGGGGTGGGAGCGGGTCAGGGAGATGGAGGCAAAACAAACACAAGTTAGGGAAATATAGAGGAAAATTATAATATTCAAGATCCAGTTCTTAAGAAGTATAAAATACAGTTGGAAAAGTAACTTCAAATGAGAAATGGTTATAATACAACCATATCAAATTAGGTCTTACTTTGTCTATGACAGAAAAGCATGCAACTATTTTTGCTTATTGTGAGTGTAAGAGTTTTTATATTAATTTTTTAAAATTAAAGAAATAATTCATGCCCATTACAGAAAAAAAAGTAGAAAAAAAAAAAAAAAAAACAGAGAAGCACAATGCAGTAAGTGATTGCCCCTAGTATGTAATTCCATTGCTTAAAGAAAACTACCGGCCACATTTTAGTATTTACCCTAGCTCCAGATTTTTTCTACACAAATGTATATATGTCCCACTTTAAAATAAAAAATTAGCATTGTATATAGTGTTAAAATAACACATAATGATCACAAACAATTTTGGGGGGGGTCCTTGGGATTGAATTCAGGGGTACTTTATCACCAAGCTTTGGTCCTTATTATTTTCTACTTTGAGACAGAGTTCAGCTAAATTTCCCAGGCTGGCCTTGAAATGGAAATCCTCCTTCTTTAGCCTCCCAGGTCACTGGGATTACAAGCATGCACCACCATGCCCAACCTGATTGCAAACATTTTTATAGAACATGAGGTTATTGTAAAGAAAATAAGGCATCTCAAAGAGTGGGTGGACTATAATTTATGGATCTAATTCCACATTGGACATTTAACTTGTATCCTAATACATTGCCACTAGCCTGATTTATTTCTGACAATAAACTATAATCAGTAGAATTTCTTGTTCAGAGGTTTCTAATGGAAACAAACCATTAAGTTGTAAGTTATTTTTTGTGCTTTTAAAACAGCCAAGTTAATTGGTATCTTTCTAGTTTCCCATACCAATCTCATGATCTTTTGGCCCAGATTCATTTTCATTGAGGAATAAAGCACCAGGTCCCTCTCTGTCTATCTACTGCCATCTTGTTAGTACCCTAAAGGATAATTCGCTACATCTTCTCATCACTCTGTACCCTGATTCCACACTAGCTCACAGTCATACCACACATTAAATTTTCCTCCAAGTTTCATGTAAACTCTCGCTATCCAAATTCTGTTTCTTTAGCTCAATAAGGAGTGCAGACAGATTCAAATGCTTGTGAATATGAAAGAGTTGTAGAATGAATCCAAAATTGGAAAGGAGACCTCAGGAATTAAGAGAGACCAAGAAAGTGAAATGTCTGCTGAGGAAAGCTACAGGAAGCAAGCAGAGCCAGGTCAAGAGAAGATCATGTGGGGTGCAACTGACAAGACCATAGGGACAGGGTTGCACAAGCCCTTTGGCAATTACATGCTGTCATGTGCCCTGGATGATAAATGCCATATGTGGAGCTATAGGACTTGTTTGCCCAGCTGGGTTTAAATCTTATTTTGGTGTCATCCCTTCTTTCTATTCCCTATTCCTCTCTTTTGGAATGGGAGAATTTCTGTGTCACTGTTTATTGGGTGTATCTGACTTGCTTTTGATTTTTACAAGGGCTCACAGCTAAGTGTTTGCCTTGAGTCTTGGAGGAGACTAAATCTAGACTTTTGAGCAATGTGGAATTATTAAGGCTCTGGGGACTCTTGGAGATGGACTAAATGCATTTTGCATTATGAGATGGACATGAGCTTTTGGGGGCCGGGGCAGAATGTTATAGTTTAGATCTAAAAAATGTCCCCCAAATGCTCATGTGTTAGTCAGTGTAGCAATGTTCAGAGGTGAAATGAATAGATTGTGAGAGTTGTAACTTAACAAGTCCATCCTAGTTTGAATGAACTGACTGGGTGATAACTATAGACAGGTGGGTGTGGCTGGAGGAAGTAGGTCACTGGGAGCATGGCCTGGACTATATCTGTCCATGATATCTTCTTCTCTCTCATTCTGTTTCCTGGCTGCCATAAGCTGAGAAGCTTTCTCCCACCATTCCCCTATGCCATGGCGTTCTGCTTCACCTCAGAATCAGCAAGGGAATCAACTGACCATGGACTTAGCCTCTGAAACTTTTCCTCCTCTGAATTATATTTAGGTATTTTGGCCACAGCAACAAAAAGTTAACACAAGGGTCAAAGTGGACTATCCAATTTATCATAAGGTACAACTGGGTAGCAATTAGCAAAACAAGATATGAATCCTTCTTTCAGTTTGCACACACAAATCAAGCCAGGCTTGCTGAATGTTTGCATGTAAATAGATAAAAATCACAGGAGAGACTAAGAGACTATTTGGTGAATTATGAATTGCAGTATGCTTTTCTAAGAATTTTTACTGAACTCAAAAGCCTCATAGAGAATATGGAGATCATAATGGTACATAGAAAATGAGCACTCTAGTGGCTGGGGTTGTGGCTCAGCAGTAGAGCGCTCACCTAGAATGTGCGAGGCCCTGGGTTCAATCCTCAGCACCACATAAAAATAAAAATAAAAAATTTAAAAAAAGGTATTAAAAATGAACACTCTAGGGCTGGGGCTGGGGCTCATTGGTAGAGCACTTGCCTATCATGTGTGAGGCACTGGGTTTGATTCTCAGCACCACATATAAGTGAATAAAATAAAGGTCTGTCAACATATAAAAATAAATATATTTAAAAAATTAACATTTTAGAAGTCAAAAGATGGTACTGTGAAAGTAATTGCAAAACCTTTGAATCCAAATTTTCATAATGTACTTTAATTTTTTTGACATAAATATCTATCATGTCCCTAATATAAAAATAGTTCTGAGAAAATAAAAGTTGCCGTAGTCTCATTAAGGCTTAGAGAAATTCTAAATAAAATTATGAGACTGCATTTCACTTCTAAGAATGGCAAAGACTTCAGGTTGATTATATTCTCATCTTTGCCAGTACTGACAAACAGGTCATCTTATAGCCTGCTGGTGACAGTGTCAATTAGTACAATGAAGCAAAAAGATGATATGATAATATGAATCAAAATGTTAAATATCTGAACTGTGGTGATAGTTACATGCCTCTGTAAATCTACAAATAAGTCATTGAATTGTACTCTTAAAATGGGAGAATTTATGGTATGTAAATTATTCCATTAAAGCTATGTTTAAAAGTTATTTGTCATTTGAGACAGCAATTCTACTTATATGAATTCATACTATAGAAAATGATTTTGGGGGGATGGCTTTGGTTGGGGGTTTTTGTTTGTTTACTTTTACCTTTTTTTTTCATTCTGGGAATCAAAGCCAGAACTTTGTGCATACTAGACAAGCACTGTGCCACTGAGTCATAGCCCCAGAAAATGTGAAACTATGGAAACTATGGCAAGAGTATAGCCTGAGCCCAGGAGTTCAAGATCAATCTGGGAAACAGAGTGAGACCTTGTCTCAAAAATTTAAAATATAAGAAGTGCCAAAGGAGATATGGCAGAATCAGCAGGGTGGCTTAATAACCAGACCCTGTCTCAAACAAATAAAAAACAAAAAACAGAAATCACTACAAATATTAGAACACCCATTACAAAAGAACGTACAGCTTCAGGGAAGTGAGACTTCAAATTCCACTATACATCCACTGTAAAGGTCACATTACAGAGTTGGGATTAAAACAAGAAAGTGCCAGGTGTAGTGGCACATGCCAGTGACTCAGAAGGCTGAGGCAGGAGGATAGCAGGTTTGAGGCCAGCCTCAGCAATTTAGTGAGGCTCTAAGCAATTTAGCATGACCGTGTCTCAAAATAAAATATAAAAGGGACGGGGATGTGGCTCCGTGATTAAGCACCTCTGGATTCAATTCCTGGCACCAAAAAAAGCAAGATTGAAAATCCACTAGAAGCCGGATGTGGTGGCTGGTGCATGCCTATAATCCCAGGGGCTTGGGAGGTTGAGGCAGGAGAATCACAAGTTCAAAGGTAGCCTTGGCAATTTAGTGTGGCTGTAAATAACTTAGCAAGACCCTGTCTCAAAATAAAAAATACAAAGGACTGGGAATCTGTTTCAGTGGTTAAGTGCCCCTGGGTTCAATCCCTAGTGCCCCCCCTTCAAAAAAAAAGCCCACTAGAAAAGAGACCATTCCCAAACTCATGAAAATCTTACTTTGGTTGCTTTCAATTCAACAAATGTTTTATCTTCTTCCACAACTGCAGTAACTTTCTGTCCAATTTTCAGAGGCACGTTTTCAGTCACTATATTAGTACTGAAGTAGATGGACTCATCAATCAAGCCATAATCGTCACATAAACTTGTCACAACTCCCTGCACAGTTTTCAATTTGGTGTCACCTATGGGATAGGTAAGCAACAGATTCTATTAATTAATTTCAAAAGCAAACACACATTACAAAAGAGTCCTACCAGAGGAAGATACAGTGGATGATGGTCTACTTCTAGAAATTAAATGGCTGAGTTTTGAGATACTGATGACACAGTCCTAGAGCATAATGGTGACTTGTGCAAGTGTCTGGAGGCAGAGGGCAAAGTTCAAATCCTGGCTGCCTTATTTCTCTGTACAGCATAGTGACAGTGGCCTCCTACCACAGGCAGTGGAGGGCCATCATTAGGACTGTACTGTCCAGATGAAGATTGCCTGGTTTTTAACCATAGCTCCTACACTGACCAACTTTGTAGCTCTGAGCACATTTCTTAATCTCTCTGATCTTGATTTGTCAGTCAAACAAGAACAATCACAATGTTTACCTAATTTCTGTTGCACATGCATGTCACTGCTTAGAACCTTGAGTATCTTGCACATGTTAGAGTGCAAATGTTGTTGTTGTCATCATATCTGTACATAGAGAGCCTTAATTGACCATTATTATATAACTTTATTGTATATTATTATATGGTTTAACTTTATTAATATATGATTTAATTAACATTAATATACAATTGTATTATATATTAGTATATAACTTTATTATATAACTTTATAATGATGTATTATTATATAACTTTATCATTTTCATATCCATAATGAGAAGCAACATATGGGGATCTTTAAACATCTCACCAGAGCAATAAAAGATATCAGGGATTAAGTCTAGTTGAAAAGTGCAACTGAATCACCAGGGGGGTTTGTTTTTTCTAAACACGCCTAGCTGGTAAATGGTATTTTGGGATCTGACCTGGGACAATTTGCCTGCAGCACTGGAGCTCTGAATCACAACGCCAAAGCTACTGACCTAATGACTTGGGTGGATAGAAAGAAAGGCTGGGAACTTTTGGATTATACTAGATTATGAAAATAAAAGCCAAGAAAATTTGGCAAACTGGAAAAGAAACCAGATTAAATGTATCACATCATATCCCAGAATAAAAATGAAGGACAAAGAAGACAACTGTCACTCAGGCACATGGAAAACTTGTTAGAGTCTTCTATGGATCCCTGTTGATAAAAGTAGAGGTAATAAGCCGCCAGGCATGGGAGGCTAAAGCAGTAGGATTGCAAATTCAAAGCCAGCCTCAGAAACTTATCGAGGGGCTAAGCAACTCAGTGAGACCCTGTCTCTAAATAAAATACAAAATAGGGCTGGGAATGTGGCTCAGTGGTCGAGTGCCTCTGGGTTTAATCCCCAGTACCTGCCTGCCGCCCCCATCCCCCCAAAACAAAGTAGAGGTAATAATGGATGCCATGGTAAGTGACGTCATCTAAGCATAGAGAAAATTACCTTCTCTAGCAAGATTTGCTGTGACCCACCCACCTGTCCTGGGGGTTCACACTCTACTGGCAAAGAAGCCTCAGAAGATCCCAGGCCAGGAAGACAGGGCCCTTCCCAGGGAGTCTCTTCCACCACCCTCCTAAGACACTGAATTTGTTCATGGGGAAACACCCTCAGGGTGGAGCACAGGATGAGAGATACTGCTGGATCTGCGTGTGGGGTGTGAATTCTGGGGGACTGCACAGTAACTGTGTGCCCTTGCTTTCCTGTTCGCATCCCTAACTGATCCATAGATGGACACGGCAGTACTAAGACTTCTCTCATGGAGGTTTGTAGGTATTAATGACATGCAGCCCTTAAAGCCAGATAAGTGCTGGACACAAACTAGAATCAATGTAATTCAGAGCACGGATGCCATCCATACAGCGAACCTTCCCATGTTTGATTGGACTCGCACCCACCACACGCCACACCTCAATCAGTGCTTCCCCGTTCCCCCGTCACACCCCCCCCTCTCCCCGAATGCCCACTTGGTGCCAGAGCTGGGGCAGGAGCTTAGGATACAAAGTAAACAAGTTAAATGCGGCTCCTGCTTTCACACGTGTGACTAACTTGGTTTCAAGTTTATGGTGTGGACAGGAAACCAAATTCGCCCTCAAATCAGGGTGGTTCACATCCCCAAAAGTGTAAAATGGCTTTACACCAAGGAAAACACGGGGATGGTGGAGCTGGACACTCTTTTCCGTCACTTCTCAGTGTTGATCCAAACACCTTCCCACTTTGGATCAACAGGAGGCATTAGTCGATGTTGGCCTATTTCTTGGGGACTTAGTGACAATCTCTCCACCCCCCCACACATAAGGTTACGCACATCCCTAGCGTGCTGGTCCCATGAGTCCCCATGGTTCCCTATCAGGGGTGAGAAGTCTCCTCTGAGGAGACTTCTCACATAGTGAACAAGGGGATTCAGATAACTACCTTGTGGGAGCCCCAGATGTCTGTTAGGGTTTTCCCTCCTCTGAAAGAAGGCCATAAACCTTCTCAGAATTCTGAGCATGGTGCTGTCACCAGAGGCCTGGCTGCCGCCCTCACCGCACAGACCAAATACCAGGCCTTCTCTCTGGACACGCCCTATGATCACACAGCGACTCCTCAGGGACCCCTGTTTCTTTCCCTCAGACTCTGTGAGGAGGGATCGCCAAACCGTTAGGATGGCTGGGAGGGCCAGGGATATGGCGCCCCTACCGAAGCTCTCAGGTATGCCTCAGCCTCTTTATCCTGAGAGGGCTCATGCAGGGCCGCCTCTTTTCACCTTCCAGCCAATGGGGATGTAGCTGGTGATCATGTGTGTGTCTATGACCAATAAAAAGTGGGGGGTGGGGGAAATCATAGCTCCACCCATCCAAGCTGTGGGGTCATTAGGAATGTCCCAGGAGTGTGCCCAGGGTAAAGGAGATATGTTCCATGGGGTTCCCTGCAAGGACCAGAGGTCTGGCTTGAGAGGTGTGGCAGAAACTTGCCCCCATGCTGTTCAAACAAAAAATCCAGAATGATGCTTAGTATAAGGATTGGTGATCATTAATTACTCTTCACCAGGGATCCTTTGAAGGCCAGTGGGTATATAAACCATTTTAGGGATGCTTTGTGCCTGCCTTCTATGTTAGAACTCCCTTAATGAATCTGGTAGTGCTTTATCATGGAATTCTTTGATGATCATTACCACCACTTATTCATTGCTCATCCAATGATGCCAGTTACTTAACCATATGTATTAGATTTATTTTTTCACTTAGTATTTGTTGAGTACTGACCATGAGCCAGGCACTGTTCTGAGCACTTGGAATTAACCATCAAAAAATGGGCAAATTATCTTGGCCCTGTGTTGGTAATTTCTCACAACAGGAAGATAAAGGAGAAAAAAATGAAAGAGATAGTAACTGGTCTTGGTGTTACAGGCCTGTTCTTGCCTGTAACCTCAGCCATTCAGGAGGTTGAGGAAAGAGGATCACAAGTTTTGAGGTCAGCCTCAGCAACTTAGTGAAGCCTTATCTCAAAATAAAAAGGGCTGGAGATGTATCTCAGTGGTAAAGCACCTCTGGGTTCAATCTCCAGTACCACACCCACACAAAAACCCAAACAAACAAAACAAAACAAAAATAGTAAAATACTTGATATGTTGAAAGGTAATAAATGCAATGAGAAAATATAGCAGGGTGAGAGCATTCCAGAAGGGCTGGAGAGAAGGGTTGGATTGAATTTTAGAAGAGACTAGCTAGGATAGGCATCATTATAAAGCAACAGGTAAGCAACACATTGAAAGAGGTCCTGGCTTTAGCCAGGCACCTATTTGGAGGAGCTCTCTAGACAGAGAGAACACCCTGTGGACAGATTGTGAGGTAAGACTGTACCTGATATGTTCATGGAAAAGCTGTGTTTGGTGTGGAGGAAATCAGAGCTAGAATACTGGGAAATGTGAAGAGAGTGGTCACAAAGCCAGGCTGTGTAGCTAAGAACTTATAGTTCTCAGCTTTTCCTGTGCCTGATGTGTGAAGTCCCTGAAGGGTTTGGAGCCTTGGGGGAATCGCTCTGGCTTCTTGGTTGTGAATGGGCTCTAGGGGGCCAAAGAATGGAACAATAAGCTATTAGGAAGGTACTGGATGTGTTCAATCTCAGGGCCGCAAGGTAAAAGTTATTGTTATTCAATCCTAAAGAAAGAACTTGGAGGATTCAATGGAGAAAGTTTGGACATTTTATTTATCCATGTGTTCCTTGGCAACAGTACGCAGGGACAAAATGTTAGACTTCACCATACCTACAAACAGGGGAAATATATAGGAAATGGACAGCTTCTCTTCTCTGTTTCCTTTGTTATCACATTTCTCTTTTTGAATATTGTGACTGCCTTGAAATTTCCTCCACCAGATTAATTGGTCCATTATCTTTAAATTCAGCCTCACAGAAACTCTCAAGACATGGGCAAAACGTAGACAAGCTCTTTGCCAAGATATAACACAAATGGCCTCTGGTTCAATTTCCAGTAGCGTCCTCATTCTCTGAAATCTCTTGTGCCCAGTCTTTACTGTCTACATTCCTATTAATATCCTAGTCTTCTGAGCTCCCACTAGAATCGCCCAGTTAGCTTACAACATTCTAAAGCTTTTCCAGCTTGCATCTCTAAACTTTTCAAAGTTCATGAAAAATCAACTCCAAAGGCTTCTGAACCACATGGCCAGTTAAGTCACAGCAATCACCTAACTTCTTGGTACCAATTTCTGTGTTAGGTATTTTGGTCACAGTGACAAAAAGTTGGTGATGAAATACCTGAAAACTTAGAGGAAATGTTTATCTTGTGCTCATGGTTTTAGAGGTTCAGTTTATGGGAGGGCCCACACCATTGCTCTCGGCCTGAGGTGAGGAAGAACATTGCGGTAGAGGAAGTATGTGTGTGTGTGTGTGTGTGTGTGTGTGTGTGTGTATCCATCCTTCAAACCCTCAGGGACTTCACACATCATGCACAGGAAAAGCTGAGAACTATAAGTTCTTAGCTACACAGCCTGGCTCTGTGACCACTCTCTTCACATTTCCCAGTATTCTAGCTCTGATTTCTTCCACACCAAACACAGCTTTTCCATGAACACATCAGGTACAGTCTTACCTCACAATCTGTCCACAGGGTGTTCCCTCTGTCTAGAGAGCTCCTCCAAATAGGTGCCTGGCTAAAGCCAGGACACACACACATACACACACATACACACACACACACACACACACACACACATATATATATATATATATATATATATATATAGAGAGAGAGAGAGAGAGAGAGAGAGAGAGAGAATGAATGTGCATGCTAGGAGTCAGAGAGAAGATATATAATTCCTAAGAGCACACCTCCAATGATCTATTTCCTCCAGCCATGTCCCACCTGCCTACAGTTATCACCCAATAGTCCATTCAAATTATTAATTCATCAAATGGAATAATCCACCAATGAGGTTATAGCTCTCATCATTGATTAAAGACCCACCTCTGAACTTTCCTGCAATGGGGATCATGCTTTTAAGCATGAGCATTTTGGGGGGAGCATTTGTAGATATAAACCATAACAGAGGTCATTTATGAAGGGTAGGAACTGTCCGTATTACTATTGGGCATTTGTAACAAATCCCACCTAGATCACATTTCTAGGTTCAAACTGCAGTGGAAGAATAGCTGTGTATCCACATTCCTCCAAATCCGCATGTGGAAACACCAGCACCTCAATATCATGCACTTCCAGAACTCAGAAGAAAGCTTTGAGCCTTGGGCTGGTTAATTAGTTGTTGTGGTAAGTCCCATGAGGGTGACAATAGGAACAGTCACACAGCAAATCTACTCCCAACCAGCTAGCAGGACTTCTCCATCCACATACACAAATACCAATTCATGTCACAAGCACCCAGTGTTCCTCAAAGTCAGAAGGGATCCATGACCCAGGACTGCCTCAAGACACTCTGAAAGTGGTCTCATGACCTACCCCCTGGTCCATTTCCACAAGTGACCCTATGGTAGGCCTTGAGCACAGATTGCTCAGTGAGCCACTTAGAGGCGCTCACAGGGCACATGGGGGTGAGGAGCAGGTGCCAGAGGTTTTGAGAGGGTTCAGAGAACAGGAATGCCCCCGTTGTCCCCAAGGAAGTAGTCTGTGGTAAGGGTTGTGTGGCTATTACGGGGGCAAGGTGAATCAGAAGGACCTTACCACCAGACCAGGGGAGCTGCAACATGGTCTCCCAGTTCCAGAGACCAGTGCCCAAAGGTTTCTTTTCTTTTCAAATCATGGTATCAAAAAGAAACATCAGGGTGCATGCAATAAGGACCCCAGTGGGTTCACCGGCACTCTGGAAAGTCATTCCTTTGGGATTCCAAAAGTGTGCCCAGGGGATTTCCCAAAGGCCTTTCCAGGTGACCCCAGCAGATCTGAGCACTTGTGAAACCAATCTCTCTGCAGATGTGACCCCAGCGCTGTGTGGCGACTCCCGCGCTACTTTTCCTACTTCCCTCCACGCCAGGCTTTTGCTCTTGCGAGAGCAAAGGGCAGAGAGCGGCCCAGGAGCTCAAAGGCTGGCTGGGGGTGCAGCTCCTGCTCCGCAGGACCGGGTTTGTCTCTGCTCCTTCTGTGCCTGGCTCCCTGTGTGGCATCCGGGTGCAGCGGTGCAGCGGTGCAGCGGCGGGAGCCCCGAGCACAGCTCCTGACCATGCTTCAAGCCTCAGACTCATCCCTCTTCCCTTTCCTACTTCCTCCCTTTCTGTGGCGGTTCAAACTGACAGCAGATCGCTTGCTCGCGCACGCTCGCGCCACCTGAGGATGCCTGCAGTTTCTCCCTGGGTTCGATTTTCCCTGATGTCCAATTTAATAAACTTGCAGACCACCCTGGGAATTGCAGCAAAATGGTCAAAGCTGAGGCTCTCCTTTCCTGTGCCCCAAGGCCTTGTGGCCTTTCCTCTCCTGCCCTATCAAATCCTGTGGTGCCGCAGTGACCGACCAGGTGACCCGCTGTCTCCCTGAAGCCCTAGCCACACCCTCCCAAGGGCTTTCAAGTGAAGTTCAAGGGACTCACCAATAGACGGCGGTACTTTCGTTGGCGCAGGACTGACATGGGCAGGAATAAGGAGCAACAGCTCAGACAAAGTGATCTTTCTGTAAATGAATAAACCATGAGGGTGAGACACAGAGGTTTTCAAAATGAGCCCGATGTGCAAGACCTTAAGCAAATACCGTGGGAGGTGGTTGGGTGCTTTTGGTTTTGATTTCTCCACACGCTCCAACAGTGCTTTGAAATACAGCTGGGGAGCAGAACACCCCTGGCCAGCCCCCAGGGTCTTTTCAGAGCACCGGTAAATATGGGGAGAGGTCAACCCAGGTGTTGAACCAGGCGCGGCGCAGGTCGAGCAGGCTTTGCGGGAGGAAAGCAGCTGGGTTTGAATCCTGGCTCTTCATGGCATGAGCTGGGTGCCTTTGGTCAGGTGTCTCACATTCTCTGGCTTTCACTTCCTTCATCCCCAAATGACTACCCATTCACAGGTTCTATGCAGACAAATAAAGGCTTAGTTCGGTGCCTGGGTTAGATTGTTCGGGCTGTGGTAATAAGTCACTGCAAACCAGGTGACTTAACAATGGAAACTGAGTACTGGAAGCCGAAGGTCTGAATGGAGGTGTCAGGAGATGAGCACCTCCTGGAGGCCTTGCCTACTGGGGTTTCTGGTGTTGGCCTGCAAAGTTCTGCTCCCATTGTCACAAGGACTTCTCCCTGTGTGTCTGTTACTGCTATTCTTAAAAGGTCATCAGTCATATTGGATTTAGGGCTCACCCGGATCCAGCCTGAGCTCATTTTAATTTAACTCCTTATGTTTACAAAGACTTTATTTCTAATAGGTGATATCCTCAGGTTCCAGGTGGGGGGGGGGCGACATTATTGAGCCCAGTGCAGTGCATGTGTCAGGACACATGGAGGCAGTCAGTGAATGAGTGCTGGTCTTTGCTAGTCACTCGCTTTATTTGCAGCTATTCACGCAGAGGGTGGGGGATGTGGAAAGGGCAGCACTGTGGCGGTGCTCAAGAGCACAAGCCTTAGCAGCTCTGCCACTCAATAAGGGAGCATGGGAGCATCGCCCAACCTCTCTGAGCCTCGAACTCATGACTGAAGCAATCAGAATGTCTGCCAGCCTCCTGCAGGCTGCTGTGAGATTAAATGAGGCTGTGCATGTAAAAGCGCTGGCCCTTGGGGAAGGGCTGCAGAAAGGGAAGCTGCTGTGGTCATAGGCAAAGCAAAAGGGCCACCTCAGTGCTCTTGTTCTTGGGAACAATTAACACTGGGTCCCCTTGTCTGTACCTTCTCCTATCTCACCTGCTACACTAAGATGTAGACCCTGAAGTTGCCAAAACATAAAGAAACGTGAAATAGGGGAAATTCTATCCACCAACATTTTTTTTTTTTCTGGTTTTGGAAAAGGAGGAGGGTTTGTTTGTTTGCTTTGTGGTACCAGGAATTGAAACCAGGGGTGCTCTACCATGAGCTACATTTGCAGCCCTTTTTGAATTTGAATTTTATTTTGAAAAAGGGCTTTGCTAAATTGCTGAGGCTGGCTCAAACTTAAGATCCTCCTGCCTCATTCTCCTGAGTCACTGTGATTACAGGTCTGTGCCACTGTGCGGGGCCCCATCCTAGTTTTAATGGTGGCACTGCAGCTTAAGTGAACAGATACCCTCCCTGAAGTTCCCAGTCTTCTTCTGCTGGTCCCCAGCTCTGCTATGCTTGAACCTTGGCTTCCTGCAGCCACTGGACTGAGCCTCAGTGCTGGTCCCTTCTCCTCACAAGTTCCTGGTAGAAACCTTAGGGAGAAGAGCTCAACCACACTCCTAACCCCATTCCGTTCTGTCTTATCCTTAGCAGGATAGGGAGATGTCCGTCCACACCATTTCAATCCTCACTTATCTATGGCCTTAATGTAGTGGCCAAAAAGATCACTTTTCCTAGGAAGGTTTTAAACAACCTACTGTCTTTCTTGCCTTAATAAAGGGTTAAACCTCAGGAATCACCAGATTTTACAGGACAGCTTGGGGTCCTTATATTTCATGGTGGCATGTCATTTTCCTAGAATCAACATGAGGGAGATAATGAAAAGGCAAAGAGAGGTGGGCTGCGGTGGCTCCTGCTTGTAATCCCAGGTAGTCTGGAGGCTGAGGCAGGAGGATCAAAAGTTTGAGGCTAGTGTAGGCAACGTAGACCCTTGGCAATTTAGTGAGACCCTGCCTCAAAATAACAAACAAAAAGGACTGAGGTTGTGGCTCAATGTTAAAATGCCCCTGGGTTCAATCCCCAGTATCAGGAAAAAAAAGGCAAAATGAGCAGAAATTTCTTCTAGAAGACAAGAAGACTGGTATATGTCAGAAATAATCTCATCTTGGGGCTTGCCATAGGCTTTATAAAGCAACCTGACATGCAGGACAAAACTCTCATGCCCTTCTTCATACTGCCTATAAAGTTGCTTCCATCACAGCCTAAATAATCTGCAATTTTTTTTTCTCCTATAAGTTCAGATATATTTCATATACTCAGAAACTATTATCCCCATATCAGCTACCCCATCATCCCATTCCTAATTTGGGGGGATATCTGAAGTACTACACAAGCCCATAAAATGAATGAATATAATAGATCCTTAAATTGCATACTAGAGTGATTCATGTGGCTTTGTGAGTCCTCATATGACTTTTTTCTCATTTTCAAAATGATCTCCCTTGGGCTCAGTGGGAGAGCATTTGCCTAATATGCACAAGGCCCTATGTTCAATTCCCAACACCGAAAAAAAAAAAAAAAAGATTGAAATAGGAAGAAGGATATGTCCAAACAGCAACCAGTTCCTAGAGCCAAGAAACAGTGGAAGTAGAATGAACTACTGCTTTCCTTCTGTTTCAAACCTGAACTTCAATGAATCTGCTCCTGAATCAAAACAGGCATCACCTGATTGTATGGATCGTTTATCCAATCATCTGTTGATGGATATTTTAGTTGTTTATAGTTTGGAAATATTGTGAATGAACGTGTTATGAACATTTGTATATAAACTTGAGTGACTGGATGTAGATTTCCATATCTCTTAATATGAGTTGTTTGGATATATGTTGAACCATAAGAAACACTGACAAGAGTTTTCTAGGGCTGGGGTTGTGGCTCAGTGGCAGAGCAATTGCCTCACACATGTGAGGCACTGGGTTCAATCCTCAGCACCACATAAAAATAAATAAACAAAATAAAGATATTGTGCCCATAAATAAATAAAATATTTTTAAAATAGTTATATCATGGTTATACCATGTTACTCTCCTATTAGTAGTACACACATGATTTCCATTGCCTCATATTACTTGTTTACACTTGATATTGCTAATTTATAACTTAAACATTCTTTTTTGTTTGTTTTTGTTTCCGGGGATTGAACTCAGGGGTACTCAACCACTGAGCCACATCCCCAGTCCTATTTTGTATTTTATTTAGAGACAGGGTCTCACTGAGTTGCTTAGCACCTCGCAGTTGCTGAGGCTGGCTTTGAACTCACAATCATCTTGTCTTGGCCTCCTGAGCCACTGGGATTACAGGCAACTTAACCATTCTTGATGAGTATTTAATAATACTTCATTGTAGGCTTAACTAGCATTTGCCTAATGACTAATGCTACTAAAAATCTTTATATACTTTTATTGACCATTTTTTGGGTGTATATCTTCATTTATTTGGGTTTTTTTAAAAAAAATCTTTCACAATAATATGCAATTTTCTGCCAGGGACTAGAAGGGAGTTCTCCTTCAAAGAATAGCCTGACAGTTACAAGAAACAGCCCCCTGGGAGACATCTTGCCTGGGAGACACCCTGCAGCCATCCATCTCCCTGAGACATCCTGTGGCCATCTGTCTTCCTGAAACATCCTGCGTTATCTCACCTTGTGAAGACATCCAGCAACTGCCGATAAGAGAGCTCCCCCATTCCCAGCCCATAAATACCCCTGTGTGAACAATAAAAGTTTGCAGCTTGATCAGAACTCCTGTCTTGCTGTCATCCTTCTGTGTCTCTTGTCCCTTCATTCCTCCCCATCTAGGTTCGCTGCCCTCGTTGATGTGTCCTGCCGGTCGGGACAATTTTCAGCATTCATTATTGATCATTTGGATTACATTTTAAAGTGCCTTTTGAGTCTTTTGCTTACTTTTTGTTTAATCTTTATTTTTATATGGTGCTGAGGCTCAACCCCAGTGCCTCACAGGTGTGAGGCAGGCACTCTATCACTGAGCTACAACCCCAGCCCCTTGCTTACTATTCTACTGGGTTACTCATCTTTTTCTCTTTGATTTGTATGTGTTTTTTATTTTTATTTTGTATTGGGAATAGAACCTGAGGGTGCTTTACCACTGAGCTACATCTCCAGCCTTTTTGTAAAATTTTGAGGCAGGGTGTCACTAGGTTGCCATGACTGGCCTCAAATTTCTGTTTCTCCTGTCTCAGGCTCCTGAGTCACTGGAATTACAGAAGTGTACCACCTTGCCCATCCTGTATGTGGTTTTCAAACAAATTCATCCTATCTATAATCCCTTCATTTATTATATGATTGATTCATGAATATCTTCCCTTGCTCCCTGGCAATCTGTTCATTCATTTGTGGCTATTCATGAATATTCATTTATGGAATAATTTGCATTTACACTGTAATTACTTTATTTAAAAAATAACCTAATTTAATTCGAACTATTTTTTTTTTTTTTTTGGAGTGCTTGGGATGGAACACAGAACCTTTTACAGGCTAGGCAAATTCTCTACCATCCTACATCCCCTGCCCCTATGCATAATATTTTTAAGGTTAGTACTTTTATGTCTTTTTAAGGACTTGTTTCTCTACTCTGAGATCATGAAAATACTTCAATGTCATCTTATAGAAATCACATTATTTTCAGTGTGCGGTGGCACAGGTCTATAAATCTCAGCAGCTCAGGAGGCTGAGGCAAGAGGATTATGAGTTCAAAGACAGCTTCAGCAAAATTGGCACTAAGCAATTCAGTGAGACCCTGTTTCTAAATAAAATACAAAATAGGGTTGGGGATGTGGCTCAGTGGTCAAGTGTCCCTGAGTTCAATCCCTGGTGCCCCCTCCCCAAAAGAAATCACATTATTTTTTTTTATTACATTGAGATCTACATGCTAATTGGAATTCATTTTTGTGTGCGATATATAAACTATAGTCACATTTCTTTTTCTTTCATAAAGATACTCAATTTTCCGAGCACCACTTATTGCTCTATGACAATGGCCACCTTTGCAAATGAAATATCCATATATGCATGGGTTGCTCCTCAGGTTTTTATTCTAATTCCATCTGTCTATTTGATGATCTTGGCACTAGTAACACAGTATTTTAAGTAATGATGGAGAATTTACATCTGTATAATAATGTGTTTTTCAATCTATAAGTAACCATCTATTTTATCTTTAATTTTTCTGTTTAATTTTTATGCATTTTTTCTTTTATATTTTTCCTAGATATTTTATGTTTTGATGCTATTGTAGAATATATATTTTCCTGTACTTTATTTCTACTTTTTGTAAGCATATGACACTTGTTATTTGCACCATTACCTTGATTCCAGCAAACTTCATAAACTGGTATTTAAGCTGGGTGCAGTGGCACACATCTGTAATCCTAGCAGCTGAGGAGACTCAGGAAGGAGGATCATGAGTTCAAGGCCAACCTTAGAAATTTAGGCCCTAAGCAATTCAGTGAGACCTTATCTCTAAATAAAACATAAAAAGGGGGCTGGGGATGTGGCTCAGTGGTTAAGTGATCCTGGGTTCAATCCCTATTACCAATAAACAAACAAACAACAACAACAACAACTTGTATATAATTTCTAATAATGTAGCTGTACCTTCTTTTGTTTTTTCTATAAGGAGAATTTTCTACTCTATATCTAATTACATTTTCTTCCCTCCCAATTTTTTTTAATTTATTTTTTAGTTATAGGTAGACACAATACCTATATTTTATTTTTTTGTGGTGCTGAGGATTGAACCCAGTGCCTCATGCATGCTAGCTGAGAGCTCTACGTCTGAGCCATAACCCAGCCCCCCCTCCCAATTCGTATACCTTTACCTCTTTTTTCTTTTTCTTGCTTTACTGCACTTTCTTGTACCTCCTGGATGACTCTAACTAGAAATGGTGATATCTTCAACTCATTCCTTATTTCAAAGGAAACATTTTCAACATTTTCCCAAGATGTATAATATACATTGTAGTTTATATATATCAATCTATCTATATATTTATCTATATTAGTTGTAGATGGACACAATACTATTTTTTTAATGTGGTGCTGAGGATTAAACCCAGTGCCTCATGTGTGTGAGGCAAGCGCTCTACCACTGAGCTATAGCCCCAGCCCTCTATGTAATTTTTCACAAGTACCCTTTAGCAGAATAATAAAGATTTATACTTTTCCAAAGTTATTATTAGTTATCATACATGGTAATTGAATTGTATCAAATGTTTTTTTCTGAATCTAGAGAAATAATTATATGATTATATATTATATAATTATTAAAATATTATATAATTATTTTATATATTAAAAATGAGGATTTCCTCATTTTAAAAAATTTAGTATGGTGGATTACACTGATTTTTGTTGGTTTATTTTTGTTTTGTTTTGTTTTGCAGTGTTGGGGGATTGAACCCAGGGTCATGTGCATGCTGGGCAAGTGCTCTCTACCATTGAGCTATACCCCCAGCTCCATTGATTGGTATTTGATTTCACAGTCCTGAATAAAACAAACTGAGTTGTGACATAGTATGACCTTTATGTGTTACAAGATTCTATGTGCTAATATGTTGTTTCAGGATTTTGCATCTTTATTTATGAGTAAAATTGTCCTTAATTTTTTGTTTCATAATACCCACAGCAGGTTCTTAGGTCAAGTTTTGCTGGCCCAATATAATCAGTTGTAATGTATTCTCTTTTGTTCTCATCTCTGGACAGACATGGACGTCCTACACTTAATCATATAAGACCAAGAAAATGCAGAGGGAGCTAGAAATGTACTACTTGACTGGGCAGTCACTTGAGAGCATCAGATATTTGGTGCTGCTACACATGTCAAGGAAGGGAGTCCAAGGGGGTCCTGAGAGAAGGGGACCTCCACTTGCAACCAGCCAGGTTTTTGACATTTGTCACACAAAGAATTGCAAGACAAATCAGTACACAAGATACAGGTGAAGATTTACTTAAGGACAGCAAAAGATTTCACACTTTGAGGGAGAGTGGATGACCTTCCCATCTTGGAGAAGATGAGTGAAACCCCTGGGTTTGAGTTCTATGATTTTGTATATAATTTTCAGAGGGGAGGTCCTAATCAGGTGAGTCATTGTTAGATTTTGCTGATTTGGAAAATATTTACAAACTTTCTTAGAGGTCAAGTCACATGGTGAACCACTCCATCATGGTGACCAAGTCTATAGTGACGACCCTATACTTAGAAATCAGAATGTTACTCTTGGGTCAAAGAATTTAGCCATTAGTTACTTGCAGGCACATTGTGTAAGTTCCTCAGGTGGGTGACATTTTAATTAATAATATATCTAATCTCTTATAAGCATACATCTAATATTCAGTTTATCTTGAACTGAAGAAGCAAGCTTAACCTGTCATGTTTTCAGATGTCCCCATTTACTAAGGGTGTCTCCACATGGCCCCATTTTAGTCTACCTATCTCACAAAGTTATTTCAATTTTGGTATAGTTTTTAAAATACATTATTTTGGATTCTGTTTTTTTCACTTAATATTTTGTTAGAACAATTTGGTCTCTGTTTATTTTCCATAATTATTTTAATGTAATTCTATAATGTCAATGAATAATAGGCTAGGTTATTCCCTCATTGGATATTTCCTTTTTTTAAGGATGACAGATATTCTTGCTATGATATTTTTATGTCTCAAGATTTTTTTTTCTTTTTTTTTAAAGAGAGAGAGAGAGAGAGTGAAAGAGAGAGAATTTTTTAATATTTATTTTTTAGTTCTCGGCGGACACAACATCTCTGATTGTGTGTGGTGCTGAGGATCGAACCCGGGCCACACGCATGCCAGGCGAGCGCGATACCGCTTGAGCCACATCCCCAGCCCCTATGTCTCAAGATTTTTTATCTTCAGTTAAATTATTTTTCAAAAGAAATTCTCAAGAGTTAGATTAGTGCTGAGCATGTAGGTGCATGCCTGCAATCCCAGCAGTTTGGGAGACTGAAGCAGGAGGATCGCAAGTTCAAAGCCAGCCTCAGCAACTGAGCGAGGCCCTAAGCAACCTAGCCAGACCACGTTTCAAAATAAAAATATAAAAAGGGCTTGAGATGTGGCTCAGTAGTTAAGCCCCTCTGAGTTCAATCCCTGGAACTCCCCCCCCCCCTAAAAAAAAGAGTTGGATTAGTAAGTGTGTTAGCTTGGTCTGCCAGAACAAAATACCACAGATTGGGCAGTTTAAACAACAGAAATCTATTCTTCACAGTTATGGAGGCTGTTAATCTGTAATAAAAATGACAGCATGATTCGGCTCTGGTGAGGACTCTCTTCCTGGTTTGCAAATGCTCCCCCTCCTTCAGGTTATATCTTCACAAGGTAGAGAGAGCAAGTTCTCTAGTGTTTCTTCTTGTAAAGGCACTAATTCCATCCTGAAGACCCCATCCTCATTACCTCATCTAACTCTATATCCCCAAAATTCCATCTCCAACTACCATTACATTGTCTGTACTGACATTTGACCACCTATGAGTAGAAGAAAAATTCAAGCGCTGGTTGAAGTATAGTGGAGTGAAGGTTGCATTATGTATGACTGCCACAGCTGTGATCAATCCTATATTTCTAATTTGTCAACTGAACTTTAATGGAACAATCTTTTCCAGAATATTCCATGAATATTTCTAGTTAGCCAGTACCACAAGAGAGATTTTGCACTTTAAAGGTCATGGGGGCACAAGGCACTGTTGCAACTCACGCAGAGGTAAATTTGTTGAGTCACCATGTCGGTATAGGGCAGCAGCTGTCTGGAACAACATGTACAGTTCTGTGGATAATATCTAAGTCCAGAACTCTTCTATTTCCTTGCAAGAATAAAATTATTATCTCTAAGATATTGAGTCATCCTATACCAGATCTGAGAATATCTTTCTACTTGTTTGTGTATTCTTTTGTTCTCTTCTTTAGCACTGAAAAAATTTCTGATATTTATAACGTTTGATGCTTGTTTCAATGTCCAATTTTTAAATTGTTTTTCAAACTGGGGTTTAACCCAAATATATATTTTAACAGGTGATATTATGTACGTGTAAAAGTTGGTGAATTTATATTAATATTTTACTCAGTCTTAAAACTAAATTTGTATATAGTAACAGTTAATTTTCCCTCCTCCTTTCCAATCTGCAAAACTCTTGGATATTTCAATCCTTTATTCTTACTTATTGACATGTATAATATTTTAAAGCATCCAACCCTTCTTTTAGTTTCTTACTCAGACAATAGTTTATTGGTGTCTTAATATAACAAATGAAAAGATTTCTAAACCCCCCTTAAATTAACAGCTCACGGTATATTATTCTTCGAATAGCTGATCTGTGTGCTATGTCTGCTAATATTTGGGGCTTTCCTATACTGTAAAACAACCACATCTGCAGCCAGGGAGCTAATGCTTCTCATGCTGAGAGATGCACAAAAAAGCAGAAAATTGTATTCACTCATTCAAAAGGCGTCCAGAACAGAAGGTACACAAACGACTACTACAGTGCTGATGAGTGACGGACTGGAAGTTGTATGGCAGGAAGATTCATCAGCTTCGAGAACGCAGACCCTCCAGATCCCCAAGGGCTGCAGGATCCACCCTAACCTAACACCACAAAGCATCCTGGGCTTCTCTGCTCGCTGCCCCTCGCCCACTGAGCCCAATATGAACCCCATCCCGCCCCTCTGATACCAACCCCTCCTTCTTGAGGGCCTCATACCCGCCCCCGCCCCATCTGGCCCCAGAGCACCCAGAGACACGCCTGCGCACTAGCGACCACCAAGGCTTCTGAGTGGAGCCCGCGCAGGCGCAGGGACCCTGGCCGTGGCTCCGCCCACGGTCGCCCCCACCCCGGCCTGGGCCCGCCTCCGCAAACATACACTTCCGGCGACGCCTCGGCGCTGACAGCCCCGCAGCCCTGCAAACGCAGCGGAGCCCAGCCGACTGACAGCGGCGCGATGGACGGTCGGGTGCAGCTGATGAAGGCCTTCCTGGCCTGGCCCATCCGGCCCGCGGCGCGTCGGTGGAGGAACCCGATTCCCTTTCCCGAGACGTTTGACGGCGATACCGACCGGCTCCCCGAGTTCATCGTGCAGACCGGCTCCTACATGTTCGTGGACGACAAGACCTTCTCCAGCGACGCCCTGAAGGTGACGTTCCTCATCACCCGCCTCACGGGCCCGGCCCTGGAGTGGGTGATCCCCTACATCAAGAAGGACAGCCCCCTGCTCAATGATTACCGGGGCTTCCTGGCCGAGATGAAGCGGGTCTTTGGATGGGAGGAGGACGAGGACTTCTAGGCCTGCAGACCCTCGGGCCTATGGCCGGTGCTCTGGGGAGGGTCAGCTGAGCCAGGCGCCCTCCCGCCGCGCCTCCCTCCCCACTCGCTAGCTAGCTCGCTCGCGTCACCGCGGTCTCCCTGCGCTGCTGTCCCCTCCCGCGTAGTGCTTGCCTTTGTTCCAGGAATAGCGCTCCAGGCTCCGGCAGCTGCCGCCACAGGGCCTCGCTCTGGAGCGGGCCCCCGCCCTGTGCTGCCAGCCCAGCCCCTCCCGTGCCCATTCGGACGCTGTCCTGTGCTCCAGCCGCACGCAGGCTGGGCCCCCGTTACACACTGGACACACCACCCACAGCCGGCCGCTGCCCACCACCCCTGCCAGACCACCGGACTGCATCGCGCTCTGCCCACACGCCTGTGCTGCGCTGCGCTGCCATCGCCTTCCACCACACTCACCGACAGACTGCCGCTCCTAGTGATCTGGACTCTCCTTGGAGGTACCTGAGCTGGCCACAGCCCGTGGACATTGATTCACCCAGCTGGCTGCCACCGCCCCCTCCCCAGAAGGGGCCAGCCAGCCTTTCATCTTCAGCACATCCCATTCCCTCCCTCCTCCCAGAGACCTCTTGTGTTCCTGGCAGCCAAATGGAGTCTCTCATTTTCTCCTGTGGACCACTTAGTTTTCCCCAGAATCCAGTTTTCTTCTGAATGTGCAACTGTCTCTCTGATGTGTGTGCCTTTTGTTCAACACAGTAACCCGTGTACTCTTTCCAGCTCTTCTACACTACCTGTACAAAAAGTTTCTTTTCCTTACTTTCAATAAATGTCAGACACTATTTAAAAAGAAATTGAGTGTCAATGAATGTGGTACCTATCCCTCCCTGGTCTTGTAAATGAGGCCCATTCCTCATTCACCAACTATGTCTTCTGCCATTCTTTTTGACAATGACATCCAAGTCCTTTGTTGTGCTGCCAATGGTTACAGTGATGATGATCATTCACTCTTAGATGGTGAATCCCTGAAACCAGTTATGAATGTTTCAAGCCTTTTAGGAAATACATTTTTATCTTATTTTTTGGCAATAGGAGAAGTAATCCAGTCACTTCTTTGAAAAGGTTTTTCATTTCCAAAAAATAATTTGAAATCATAACTCCCAAATTGGTATAAACCATGAATATCACACAGATTGTTGGCATAACAGTAAGTCTTATTTGACCCATTACTCAGAAAACCAACAGAATTATGTAGGTGCTTTTAAATAACATTAACAGTTTCTTGATTATTTAGGTAATGGAAAATGCAGAAATGAAATTATTTAGGCACAAATCTGGCTGATAAAACTATATATAAGTTTACATAATGGGCATGAAAAAATCACTTTTATGGGTTATCTGCAACTTAATCTCTTAGATTTATAGTTCTATAGAAAGGATGCACTCATCCATTAATTTGTTAACAAAGTTAAATGACCTAAGTTGGTTGATACATAAGTTACCTCACTGGACAATTTTAAAAGGTGCAATTTTTGTCTGATTTCTGTTTTGGAGATTTTATAGAACATGGGCTAGAGGTATGAATTATACCAGCGTTGTCATTGTTTTTTTTTTTTTTCATTGCATAGACATGACTGCTAATAGACTGGGTAGGGAAAAACCAGCAAGGCTTATCCAGATTCTTCTTGGCCTCAGTGCAGCAATCCCCCTCAAGGATTTGGGGTAGGTGGGAGCTTCTGTGACCCGCCTTATGGAGAGAGTTATGAGTCAGAAACAGTGGTTAAAACCAAAAATATCATAATATTGCTTCTGATTAAAATATATTTCCATATTTTTAGGGTTGCACTGTTTTCTGAAAGCTTTTTATAAATTCCTTATTTATTTATAAAGTATATTAAATCTTTGTGGTATTTAGCAGGCATATTCTAAATTTTGTTTTTAAATTTTGAGTTTTTATTTGGTGAAATAATTCATTTTGCTGCTATGCAAGAGAGGGTTATATTTATATTGCCATTTCTTGTGGTTTCTTCATGTTTCATTTTTTAACTATATTTTAAAATTCATCTGTAACTTATTGTTTATTAATCTGTGATCTGTTATTTCTGTTCATGCATATAGATGCATTTTTTTAAGACACATGGACATTAACAGATCCTTCACTGAATGGTTTTTACTGATCTGTGAAACTTGGGTTGTCCGTTGCTTCCTTTGGGTATGATAGCCCCTGCTGCACTGCTGTGGCTCCTGGCTCCTTAACACACAGGAACCCAGTGATACAGATGGTACCAGTGAAGGAACTGCTTCAAGGAGGCACTGTTCCCACCTGCCACAGCTGAAAGCTATACCTCCAAATTTAGTCTGCCATCAGTGATGTAGTAAATTCACCTACCTGATCTACTGCCTCCACATGCTATCTGTATTAGGCCATTAACTAGTGTGGGTCACCTTTCCGTGCATGTCTGAAAGATTATAATGCTCTGAACATCTGAGTCTGGGTCTAGTTAAGAACAACAGAGTTAGTCCTACATTAGAAGTAGACATCTGGTGGAAACTGATTAGCCACCCTGTTCTAATCCTTGTCTCCCTCTGTGTTGCCAGTACTTTTTGTTGGGGGTCAGGGTCTGGGCCTCAGGCTTTTTGTCCTTTTGGGCTGAACACATCTTTGGATACTGTTTTTGTTTTACCTTTCCTTATCTTTTGGGACTTGGACACCCATAAGAAATACTCAACTCATGAAGTATCTGCATGTGAGACTCAACCTTGCACTGCTTACATTTTTTTCCTGTGCTCTGGAAAATCTTACCCAATTCACATTCCCCCAAAGAGGAGAGTGGTGAAGAGAGGTTAGCCAGAGAAAATACCTTGCTAGCCTTTGACAGAAACTGGCAAGTAAATGGCATCCTCAGACTGGATGCCATAGGGGAAACTGGCCAATTAAAATGATTATGTTCTTGGAGAGCAGAAAGCAATTGTTTCAGAAGTAACCAAGACATTGTAATGCATTGAGAAGTCCAAGCTACCTGAACACACCCTGCTGAAAAGGAGAGAATACTTTGGTGCAAGTCACAGTAGGGTCCTTTCCAGCAGTAGCCACAGCTTCAACATAGTAAATAGGTTACAACCTCCAGTTACTATTCTAGTGGAAATCATATTATTATTGCTTCAATCTTAAATTTGACCCTTCAAGATCAATAGAGAGAAGGGAACAAGGGGTGGGGAAAGGGAAGAGGAAGGAAGGGGACTGGGGACTGAATAGAATGAGACATATTCCATGCTTGTAGAATTATACTGAAATGGATCCTACTGTCATATATAACTAAAAAGAACCAATAAAATTTAAAAATGTAAAACAAACTGACCCTTCAAGCTGAAAACACCCTTTCTGAACCCAGGGGCATCCCTAGCTAAATCAGCCTCAAAGATCACAAAGTCTCCTAGAAAATACATATTAATAAAGAGTGACTCAAGGGTTGGTAATGTAGCTCAGTAGCAGAGCACTTGCCTAGTATACATGAGGCCAAATTTAATCCCTAGTGCCATCAAAAGAAGAAGAAGTGGGTGGGGAGAGAAGAGGAGGAAGAGAAGAAGAAAGTTCTATACTTTCTCCTTACCCCTTATTCTAGACTCTCTCCTCAATTATTATCTCACACTTAGGTTCCTGACCCTGTATTCACCTATTATTTCATCGGAAGTGGTTTTCTGTTTTGCTTCTGTGCTGAGAAAACTCTTTCCCATGCAAAGAAGGGCACACATTCCCATAATATCAATTGTGTTTTCCTAGTCTCTTCATTTTTTACATTTAAAATGATAATTCATTTGTGATTTACTTTGAAATATAGTATGGAGTAAAGATCTAAATGCATTTTCTTAAAATAGCTAGCCTAATGTTTCTCAGCATCATTTACTAAATATTCTATCATTTCCTCTTAATCTGTAGTCCTTCAGGTATCATATTTTTCTTTATGTACATTAAGGCCAATTGTGGGGAGTATGCATGCATTTTGGCTCCTGCACACACCACAACTTTCCTGGCACATAAAGTGGTGAGAAAACACCTCTTCCAAACAGTTGCCCCTGACCTTGTTCATGCTCAATATATTCCTATCAGTCTTGGTACATTTGATCTTGCTTTTTACTTCACTGTCATTTTGGGGAAGTGGGGCAGTACCAGGGATGGAACCATGGCCTTGTGCATGCTAAAGCACATGCTTTTTACTAAACTACATCTCTGGTCACTTTGTCACAGTTTTGAAGTCTAGTCAGATGGGCAAAAAGACCTTGACATAATGTTAGGTGAAAAAAATTTATAAAACTATACATAGATTATCTCATGTCAGTAAGTAATATGCATTACTTAGATACATTAGATACCAAAATAGACTCCTAGGAAAAAACCTAAAAGGAAATATAATAATAAAATATTTAACAATGGATGTTAGGAATGCAGTTCATTTGCACTTTTTCTCTAAAGTAAACTTTTTAGAAACCAACTTTGTTGGCTGGATGCAGTGGTGCATACCTGTAATCCCAGCAACTTGCAAGGTTGAAGCAAAAGGATGGCAAGTTTGAGGCCAGCCTCAGCACCTTGGTGAGAACCTGTCTCAAATTTTTTAAAAAATAAAAAGGTCTGGGGATGTAGCTCAGTGGGATATAGCCCCTGGGTTCAATCCTCAGTACCAAAAACAAAAAAAAATCAACTTTGTTGAAGTATCATTTAAATGTTAAAAATGCACCCATTGTAATTGTTTGATTCAATGAGTTTGACAAATGTATACATCCATATAACAATCAGCACACACAAATTACAGATTATTTTCATCACCCACAAATGTACTCTGGTGCTTCTTTGCACTCAACTTCCCACACTCCCAACCCAAGACAATTGTGTTCCTTCCAATTTCCTGACCATCCATCCAAACCATTGGCCACAGCCTATGAATCAATATATTACCACATTTTTTTTTTTGTCTTTCCAAGTAAAGTGAACAAGCACCGCTTTAAATTCTGTCCACTGGGAGGATTTCCCTTCACAAGTGTCCTTCAAGGATGTTCCAGAAGGGGGCTATAGTGCTGCAACTGTCTAATTTTAAGTATTGCTTGTATGTCATGCAGAACCATCCAAAACCAGGCCTAAGTCTTCATTTTCTCTTTTCAATCATAGGGAGTTCCCCAAGAAACCATAGGTGCAGACTAGAAAAGATAAGGCAGTGTAGCAGGAGTGAGGACCATGGGCATTTGGGCTCCTTCCTCATGTAACTCACTTGTGCTAATAATGCTCAGTAGCATGCCATGAACTGTTTCTCAAAAGAATAATTATCTTCAGAGTCTGGCAGGGCTTTGCTCCTAAATCCTAAGGGCCTTCACCACAATTCATCTATAGGGGCCTGCTAATGGCTCCAAACAACGTTCCTATTTGCCACTGACATTTCAAGCACCATTGGATCTGTGCTAGCCCAAGTGAAAGAGCAGCCTTCAGCATAACCTGTACCTGTTACACAGCTTTCTCTTGTCTTGGGAACCACAGAAAACTAGCAGCTTTATGGGTCACATTGTAAGTGGGCCAGAGTAAAACATTCAAGTGAGAAATATGTCACCTCCAAAATCCAAGGAGGCTCACTAGGCATGATCTCTTGTTTGATTTGAGGAGGAGCCAAATACAACAACTTATCCTTCATCTTAGAAGGGATATCTCAACATGGCCTACAACATTGGATTCCTAGAAATTTCACTGAGGCAGAGGCCTCTGAATTCTCTTCCATTAATTTATATATATATACCCTCATACAATAAGAATACTGATTATTGTAGCTTTTTAGGAAGTTTTGAAATTGTGAAATATGAGTTCTGTGATCTCCCTCTTTTGCAAGATCATTTTGGTTATTCTGGGTCTCTTGAAAATGTAGATTATCCAGAAAGCCCCCAAAGGGTAATCACACTGAAGGATCCTGAGATTCTAGAGCAATGTCATGCCACATGCAACAGAAAATTGTATGCTTTTAAAAAATCACCTGCATTATTCTTCCCTGGAGAGAATGTTTGACCATGGGCCCACAGGTGTCCATGTATCTGCAAATAACTATTATGATATGAGTGCTAATAGTCCTCCCTAATCATAAATCTAAACATGTCCAACAGATGTCTATTATGAGATAGAAATGCTACATTCACAAACCTACACATGAGAAGGTACAATAGGCTGCCTAAGCAAGTAACCCAGATTTCCATGTTAACACTGTGACTTCATCAGTACCACTACCCCAGCTTGTATTCCTGATCACCTGAGGAGACAAGTCCCACACTACCAGTTCAAAGAGAAATAAAAGGACCAAGCTTGGATTATAAATAGGTTGGCTCAGTGTGAAGGTCCAAGCCTGAAGTGAATATTGGACCAGTAAAATCTTTCCAATGGGCCACACACTTTGTGTAGAAGAAGTGGCATGAAGTGAGAATATGTACAGATTTGTAGTCATATAACTGAGGACCCAGCTCTCTAATCTGGAAGGAAAATGGCTGAAGGTTAATCCCAAAGATTTTGTGAGGAAAAGCATGTGGGTGAACATGTGGGAGTTAGCACGGACAGTAAATGTTTTTAAATCCCATGTTAATGTCCAACAAATAGCATAGACCATAGAAGAAATACTGAACTGTAGACACAAAATGATTCAGCCAATGAAAATTAGTCAGCATTCATCATTAGTCCCTCCAGAAATGGCATGAAGGTATATAAGGAGTTAATATGATGGCAAAGATGAAAGCTATGCATGCAGCCAACAGTTTGGGGTCCAACTTAACAAGGCCAATACTGTTACTAATTTCTTTGAATTTATACTCTGCCCACAATGGAGATCTTTGCTAAGCCATCAATAATCACAATTTCTGCAGGAGATCAATAAGCCTATTGGTAGCAAGTTGACTTATTGGGCCCCTTCCATACTGAAAGGGCTAGCAATTTTCCCTCACAGATATTTATCCTCAGAGTGGATTCACTTTCCTATTCACATAGCCCCAGTCAATAGCACTAACTGGAATCTGAGAGAATGCATGAGTTACAGACTTGGAAGTCCATATAGTATAACTTAGAGACTCACTTCACAAAGGATGTGTAAGAGTGCCACTGAAACTACAGGATCCACTGCTCATACCACCTACTCCACCATAGAGAAAGAAGCTTTAATTATAGCATGCTGGAATTATCTTTTAAGCACAAAGCAAAAATATGATCTCAGAAGAAATATCTTGCAAGTATAGGTGCCATCCTTCAGGACACCATATATGAATTAAATTAGAGAACTCTATATAGTACTACATCACCAATAGGAAGAGAGCATAGGTACAAGAACTAAGAAGTAGATGCAGGAGTAACCCTATTTATTATATACTCTGAATGATACACAGGTGTAAACTGTGTTCCCCATTCCATCCACTCAGGGCTCTGTAATGTTAAAGGGCATGATCTGTAAATGAGGTACAGTTTTGCCAGAAGACTCAGCAAGAGACCCTTTGAATTGTAAACCACAGTTGTCACATGGACAATTTGGACTCCTTGTTTCCCTGGATCAACAGGCAAGAAGTGCCAATTAATAGCAGCAGGTAATAGACCTTAATCAGCAGGAAGATGTCAAACTGCTTTTATACAATTGGTGCAAAAAAGGAAAATTTGTCAAACCTGGGTAATTCATGTGGGCATCTCCTGGTACTCCCTTGCTCAACTTTGTGAATTGTGGCACATTTGTACCTACCCCAGACTGTGAAGGATATGATTGCCAAGTACTCAGGCCCTCAAAGGAACAAAGGTTTGAGTCTTATCACCAGGTAAGCCAACAAAGACCTATAATGTAATTGTATTAGTCAGTATTCTCAGAGAAACAGAACCAATCAGAAAAGATGATAGATAGATAGATAGATAGATAGATAGACAGATAAAGGGGATTCATTAGGAGAACTGATTAACACAATAATGGAGGATTAGAAGTCTCTTAATTTGCCCTCTGTAAGCTAGAGAACCAGAGAAGCCCATGGCATGGCTCAGTCCAAGTCTGAAGGCCAAAGAACCTGGAGTTCTGATACTCAAATATGGAGAAGATGAGTATCCTACCTCTAGAAGAGAGTGTGCAAATTTGTCTTTTCTGTATATTTTTGTCATTTCTGGGCCATTAGCTGACTGGATGGTGCCCACTCATAATGGATAAGAGTGAATCTTCCTTCTTAGTCTTCTGAATAGATTCTTCACAAAGGAAGATATGTGAATGGATAATAAGGACATAAAAATGTGCTTAATATTACTTTTCAACACAAAAATAAAATCTTAAATTCAAATGCCAATCCTTTCCAGAAATACCCTCACAGACATTCCCAGAAATAATGCGTCACCAGACATCTGGGTATCTTTTAATCCTATCAAGTTAACACCGAAAATTAATAGTGATATCTGAAAATGGCAGTATTGTAGAATGGATACAAAGAGGACAAAATAGCAATTGCAGCCTGGCAACTCATTACAGTGATGGGGACTGCAGTTCATTACAGTAATCTATATATTCTCCAAGTTTCCTCTGAGGAAGGGGACCACAGGATCCATGAAGTAGATGTTCCCTTAATCTGCATGAAGGGGTGACCTGAGGTACCTGTGGAAGTGTGTCTCTCCATCCCTCTTCAAGACAACCTCCTATAAAGATCATAGTGAGCAACCACCTTCCAGTTGCTGCACTTTGGGATCCAATGAAGCATCAGGACACACTCTCCTCTGCTGCTACCAGCCAATACATAAGCAGTGGGGAGAGCCAGGATGTTCTTGAGTGACACAGAACTCTCCAATAGCAATCTTCTCTGGATTCCTCAGTAATGAGACTTCCTCTGACTGGAACTATGGTCAGAGGCTCTTCCTTCCTTCCTTCCTTCTTTCCCTTGATAGGTGTTTAGAGCTGTGTGATGGTCTGAAAGCTCTACCTACTTTTCCCTTCTCTCCTTCTTCTTTATCCTCCACAGATGTTTCCCCAATAAAGCCCTTGAATGTATAATTCCATTTTAGCATCTGGGTTTTGGAGGATGTTTTAGTCAGTTTTTTTACTGCTGTGACTAAAAGATCTGACCAGAACAATTTTAGTGTTAAGGTGCTCACAACCCAATCATTTATTCTCTGAACCTTCCTGCATTGTTTCATATGCAAGGTTTTGGGGGACACCACACATCCAAACCATAAGAGAGGACCTCAAATCAAGACAAAAATTATTAATTGAATTTCATATAAGTGACAATCTATTATTCTTCAAAAGACAACTTTCAGAAAATTTAAAAGTAAATTGCCCACCTAGAGAAAATACCTGATATATAGGTATATGATAAAGGATTGATGTCTAGCACATATAAAGAATCACCATAACTCAGTTAGAAAAAGAAAAAAAATGACAAAAAAGAGGTCACATGAACAGCTTCTTCATAAAGAAAGATATATGAATGGATAATGAGGACATGAAAATATGCTTAATATTACTTTTCATCACAAAAATAAAATTTTAAAACTTTAATGAGATTACACACATGCTACAATGCCCAAAAATAAAGATAATAAATTAAAAGTATATTAAAATAATGCCAATACAATTTTTGGTAAGGATGTGGAGAAACAGGAATATTCATCTATTTCTGGTGAAAATGTATAATTATAAAACAACTTTGGAAAAAACTGATTGGCAGGTTCTCATAAAGTATACTGCATAGTAACCACATAATCCAGAAATTCCACTCCTGGACATGTTATTGTTATTTTTATAGGAGTTTTATTTATAATTGTCCAAAAGTAGAAGATATCCACATTTTAAAATAAATAGGCTAATTAATAAACAAATATGATTTATCTATACATTGGAATATTACCTAGCAATAATAAGGAATGAACTACTGATACATGCTACAAAATGGATAAATGTTAAAAACACTATGCTGGGCCTTTGTCTCTCTCTGGAGCCCACTATTCTTTGGATCTATTTCTAGACTGCCTGTCCTATGCTTAGGAGCCCCAGGTTTCTTTGCTACACAGGTGCTGAAAGCACCACAGGGAGAATGCTATGCACCATGAAAGCCAGGGAATGGTCCAGAAGATGGTAGAGTAAAGGAAAGCTGCATCCCAAGCTGTACCATGGCATAAAAGCAAAGCAATGGGTATACAGCGTTTCAGCGAGGTGGGTGAGAGAGGGATTGCACTAAATTTTAATATTGGACATTCAGAGCAGCTTAGGGACTCAAAAATTTTGGTACAATAAGCAAATAAGAAAAAATACATCAGAGCTGACCAATGACCACTGGTGCTGATTCACCACACACAAAGGGAAGGGGATCAGAGTCTTGGTAGAGAGAAATCTGAGATAAAAAAATGCTGCCTAATCTTAACTGATCCAGAGGCTACATTGCACGCTGGTGCTTGAAAAGCACGCTCTGTACCTCAAGTGGCCATGGAGAGCTGAAGTGGAGTCATCTTGGGGCTTGCACTCCATTATAGCAACTGTAGGACCTGGGAGATCACACACACACACACACATACTCACACACACACACACCTACAATATGCCAGCAGGTGCCTATCAAGGAGCCTAGGCTGGGTCTGACCAAACATAAAATAGGCATGGAGTAGACTGTACCCAGGGGGATTCAAGTTGGAAGGGTGAAAGGGAGCCCAACTTGCTTCTCCTTTCTGTTGGACAGATCATGTGACCAGCTGAAGGAGGCTGGGAGTCTGAGCAGGTGGGGATGTACACATTCAAGGACTAAACCTGGGAATGCTGTGGTCCTGGGGAGCCCCACCCCCACCCCATGATTGAATTTCCTGGGAGGCTCCTCAGAACCAGACCCGAAGAAAAGGTTGGCTACTGTCCAAGTCTAGGAGCAGGTCAATCTAGAGTCTCAAAAGTAGGCACCACCCAACGAAGCCCCCTAAGCCTGATTAGACTTCACTGCCACCTGCTGGAATTCTCCTCACACAACACTGCAGAAGTGGTACCCTGGGTGAGCAAGAAACTGGTTTAAATGGACAAAATGCCAACTGACAATACGTCCGACCCATCCCACCTCATATTGGTAAAGAGGCAAGCTGAGTCTTACATCAAACAGCTTCAATCTTAGGCCACTCCAACAGGCAGCTCAGAGAGCAACACAAAAACAGGAAGAGGTTAACAACATCCACCCCTTGCTCTATCAGTACCTAACTCAAGAAGAATTGGAAAGAAAGACTATTGGACATAGACAATGACCACTCAATCTAGTTAACCATTTTGACCACCTCAGTGGAGAAGTTTCTTCATTTTTCACTAAGATTTCAGATTTTTAAAAAATTTTAAATTTAATTTTTTGTATTCTTTCTTTGTGTGTGTGTGTTGTGTGTGTGTGCGCGCGTGCATGTGAATTCTGGCTGTGCTGATTGGTTCAGGAACATATATACACACACATTTCTTTTTCCCCCAATTTTAGCATTTAAAAAATGTAATTTTTTCCCTAGCATTGTCTTTTGAGGGTTTGGATTTTTGGGGGGGATTGTATATTTTGGTTGAGTTTTATATTATTTTCATTTGTTTATTTCTCTGGTTTCTCTTTTTCATCTTCTCTTGCTAATGGTCAATTTCTATTGTTCTCTCTCCCTCTCTCTAATACCTTGCTTCTTCTATTTTCCCCCTCATTCCGTATAAACACCACTTGCTATACCTCTTCTGCATTTCCTCTGTTTACTTTTTGAAATTGTAAAGTATTTTCTAACTTCCTAAAACATTTTCTTTGCCCCTAAGTAACTGTATTTTTTAAAATATTTTTTAGTTGTCAATGGACTTTTATTTAATTAATTTATTTATATGTGGTGCTTAGAATCGAACCCAGTGCCTCTCACACACTAGGCAAGTGCTCTGCCACCCTGCCACCACCCCAGCCTAAGTAACTGTATTTTTAACATCTTTCTGAACTAATTGGTCTATATAACTCCTGCCCCCACCATTAATGCCAATACAATCATTACTACTGTGGATGATATAGTTGACACTTGTTATTTGCTTTAAAGCCAGTTCTAGTTCATGGTTACTATTTTCACCATTGATAACTGCTGAATCCACCATTTCTCTTTAGTAGTAGCACTTTACTTTAGAACTGTGTATTGTTTGTTGTTTGCAATGATTGTAACTAATATATATTTTGCCCCAGTCTGTGAAGTGCTGGGAATTTACAAGAACACTAAAAGTTCACAGGTTAGAAATTCTGCTGCTGACCTACATTCCCTGACATTACTCCAACTTAAAGAAGTGAAGAGACAAAAGCTCCAAACCAACAACAAGGACCCAAGTGGGAATAACTGGATAGGGAACCCGGGTCCCCCCCCCCCCCTTGGTATATATGCATACATCAACAACAGAGAAACGTCACAGAACAAATAAGATAATTACACATAAAAGGACACATGGAAAAAAAAAGAGGTAGGGCAATCCACTTCAAATGATACGTAATTTCAAGGCCTCTGAAAACATGACAGAAGAAGCACACAAATCTCCCCCTAAAATCCACCATCCCCTAACCAAGGAATCCACTGATAGAAAGATAGACAAAAGCCCACAGAAAGATTATAAAAAACTGATTATTAAAATGCTCAGTGATATCAAAGAAAATCTAAGGAGAAAAACCAGGTAACATTTAGAGGCAAACCAATAAGGCTCACTTCCGATTTCAAGCACAGACACTAAAATTAAGGAGGGCCTGGAATGAGATATTCCAAACCTTAAAAGAAAACCACTTCCAGCCAAGTTTACTATACCCAGCAAAGCTTGGTTTCAAATTTGAGGGGAAAATAAAACCTTTCCACAGTAAGAATAAGGTAAAAGAATTCATGAGTACCAAGTCAGCACTACAAAGAATACTCAAAGATAAACTGAACAAAGAGAGCTAAAAAAAAAAATTATTCCCAAAGCTCCAAAACAGAGGAAGTTTAATAAAAGAATAATCCACTAAATAAGGTTCAAGACAGGATAAAATATAGCAAAAAAACAAAATGGCAGGAAACCACAAACATACATCCATACTAATGCTGAATGTTAACAGTCTCAAATCCCCAAATAAAATACACAGATTAGTAGACTTGATTAAGAAACAAGATCCAACAATACGCTGTTTGCAAGAGACTCATAGGCGAAGACATCCACAGGCTAAAGGTAAAAGGATGGCAAAAAATATTCCAAGAATATGGTACAAGAAAAAAAGCAGAGATACTTATTATTATATCTAAGAGCGCAGATTTCAAATAAAAATTACTCAGAAGAGAGACAAAATAAGGCTATTACATTCTAGTAAAAGGAACAATCCAAGATGAAGATATAACTATTAAATAATGAAATTGAAAAAACAATTAAAAGTCTTCCAAAATAGAAAAGCCCAGGACATGATGGATTCTCAGCTGAGTTCTACCAGACACTTACAGAAGAAATAACACCAGTCTTTCTCAAATTATTCCATGAAAATGAAAGACAGGGAACAGTTCCAAATACATTTTATGAAGCCAATACAACCATGATAACAAAATCAGATAGACATCAAGAAAACTACAGACGAATATCCCTGATGAATATGGATGCAAAAATCCTTAATAATATTAGGAAATCACATTCAAAAACACATCAAAAAGATAATACACCATGATCAAGTGGGTTTCCTTCCAGGGATGCAGGGTTGGTTTAACATATGCAAATAAATAAACATAATTCATCACTAAACAGAATTAAGGACAAAAAGTACATGATCATCTCAATAGATGCAGAAAATACCTGTGATAAAATCCAACACCTATTCATGTTAAAAATGTTAGAAAAACTGGGAATCGAAGGAACTTATCTCCACATCATAAAAGCCATTTATGATGAAACTTAAGCCAACATCATAGTGAAGAAAAACTAAAAGCATTCCTTTTAAAATCTCACAAGGCAGTCCACTCTCACCATTCCTATGCAATATAGTCCTCGAAACAGCCAGTGCGATCAGGCAAGAAAAGTAAATCAAAAATACAAGTAGGAAAATATATCAAATAATCTCTTTTTGCCAACGATATGATGCTATATATAGAAGACCCAAAAAACTCCACCAGAAGACTTGCAGAGCTTATAAATGAGTTTAGCAAAGTAACAGGATACAAGATCAACACCCATAAATCAATAGCTTTCTTATACTCTTACAGTGATTTGGCTCAGGAAGAAATCAGGAAAACTAACCCATTCAAAATAACCTCAAAAAAATAAATACTTGGGTATTAATCTAACTAAGGAGGTAAAAGAGTTCTACAGTGAAAATTATAGAACACTGAAGAAAGAAATTAAAGGAGGCCTTTGAAGATGGAAAAACATCCTATATTCTTGGATAGGCAGAATCAATATTGTAAAAATTGTCATACTACCAAAAGCAATACATAGATTCAATGCAATCTCCATCAAAACACCAAAGAAACCTTTCAAAACTTAGTTGACAAAATTTTGGATCAACTGAAAAGAAGCATGACTTTTGAAATCTGAAAGCCTTTGTTCTCAGTATTATCATTCTTTATTGAATTTATTTCTTTAAAGTATGTAGTTTTTAAGGAAAAAAAAGTACCAGTGACATTCTTCACAGAACTAGGAAAAACAATTCTTAAATTAATTTGGAAGAGTAAGAAATCCAGAATAACCAAAGCAATGCTAAGCAAGAAAACCAAAGCAGAAGGCATCACAATATCTGATCTGCAATTATACTACAGAGCTGTAGTAACAAAACCAGCATGATATTGGCATCAAAATAGACATGAAGACCAATAGAACAGAATAAAATACACAGAGACACACCCACATACCTATAGCTGTCTGATGTTTGGCAAAGGTGTCAAAAATATATCTTGGAGAAAAGACAGCCTTTTTAACAAATAGTACTGGGGAAACTGGAAATCCATACATAGAAGAATGAAATTTAACCCCTATCTCTCACCTTGCACAAGTCAACTCAAAGTGAATAAAAGACCTAAGAATTAAGCCAGAAACCCTGCAACTGTTAGAAGAAAATATATGCCAAATACTTCAACACGTTAGCTCATCAACAGACTTCTTTAATAAGACCCCTAAAGCACAAGAAGTTAAAAAAACAAAAAACAAAACAAAAAGTCAATAAGTGGGGATGCTATCAAACTAAAAAGCTTCTTCACGGCAAAGGAAATGATTGAGAGCGTGAAGAGAAAGCCTATGGAATGGGAGAAGATCTTGGCCAGCTACTCCACTGATAGGGGATTAATATGCAGAACATACAAAGAACTAAAAAAACTTATCACACACACACACACACACACACACACAGCAATCAATTAATGGGCTAAAGAACTAAACAGAAACTTCTCTAAAGAAGAAACACAAATGGCCAAGAAATATATGAAAAAATGTTCACCATCTCTACCAATCAGGAAATTGAAAATCAAAACTACCTAAGATTTCATCTCATTGCAGTCAGAATGGCAATTATCAAGAAAGTGGTTGTGGAGAAAAAGGTGCAGTTGTACAATGCTGGTGGGACTGCAATCTAGTACAACCACTCTGGAAAGGAGTATGGAGATTCCTCAAAAAATTAGGGATAGAACCACCATATGACCCAGATTTCCTATTCGTTGGTATTTTCCCAAAATATCTAAAATTGACATACTACTGTGATACACCCACCTCAATGTTTATTGCAGCATAATTCACAATAGCTAAATTATGGAATCAACCCAGATGCCCATCAATAGATTAATGAATTAAGAAAATGTGATATATATATATATACACACACACACACACACACACACACAATGGAGTTCTACTCAACCATAAAAAATGATTAGATTATTGCATTTGCTGGCAAATGAATGAAAAAAGAAAATATCATGCTAAGTAAAATAAGCCAGAGCCAGAAACTCAAAGGTTGAATATTTCTCTGATATGTAAAAGCTAGAATAAAATAAAGGAAAGGGGGAGGGAAGGATAGGATAATATAAAGAACCAATTGAATATAAATAGATGAGTGAAAGGAAGTCAAGAAGAGTAGAGGAAGGAGAATGGGAGAGGGGAGGTAGGACAGGAAGGAAAAAGAAGAGGGAAAGGGGGGGACATCATGAAATGAAATTGATTTCTATGCATATATGAGTGTTGGGAAACTCAACTACTACATATAAGTGCTATTTAAAAACATTTCATTTTAAAAAGCACTATGCTGAGTAAAATAAAATAGTTCATAAAGTAGTACAGACTGTACAATTCCATTTATATGAAGTTCTAGAATAGGTAACACTGGTCTACAGTTCTAGATTACTTGGCTAAGGGTATGATTTGAGTCACTGCAAAGAGGAACAACTATTTCGGAGTGAGAGAAATATTCTATATCATGATTGTGGTGGTGTTTACACACATATATATGTTTATGGATATATGTATACATATATTGTGGTGTAAGGCCTAAAACTAAGGACTTTTATGCTGCTTTAACATCTGATGAAACTAAGAAAGTCTCAAATGACCAAAAAGCAAGTTCTTGGAAAAGGTCCCCCAGCTAAACAACCATGCTCACCAAAAGGACCAGGTGCAGGTCCTGCCGATGCCTGAATAGCAGGTTTCAATTTCCAGCAAACCTACAGAATTATTCAGACAAGCCAATCACATCCTTCCACAGTGACCAGGGGAATCCTACAAAACAGAAATAAGGAAGAGGAATATAAATGACAATTTTAAGAGGTGAGACTGCAAAGGAATCAAAAACACTTCCCTTCTCCTCTAAATATCACCCAGCTATTTGCAGCACAAAAGATGACTCGGGATGATAGAACTAGTGTGTAGACCAATGGAAAATTTCCCAGACAGAGCCATCTTGGCAGAAAGAAGAAAACTACAGGGGGATTGTTGCTGAGAGGGGTAGGGGGCTACCAACAATACTCAAAGGATACCTAGTAGGTCCCTGGCCATTTGACCTACCTCCAGAGTTAGGTGGACATAGGTCACAGGAGTACGCTGGACTTATTCAGCAAAAGGTTTCCAAACACTTTTCAAACTGCTTCAGCAGAATCTCTTTAAAACCAAACAGCAAATACCTTAACACAATCATCCTTCATATCCACCCAGAAAGGCTGACTGCCAGCATTTTGAGTTGGCCCTCATAATTAGAGAGGTTCCAATTGTTTTAAGATCCCTGTAAGTTGTAAAAACTTCAAACTTCAGCTGCGTGCAGTGGCACATACCTGTAATCCCAGTGACTCCAGGAGACTGAGACAAGAGGTTCACAAGTTTGAGGCCAGTCTCAGCAGCTTAGGAGACCCTCAATGACTTAGCAAAACCTTGTCTCAAAATTAAAAAAATAAAAAGGGCTGGGGATATAGCTCAGTGGTAAAGTGCCCCTGGGTTCAATCCCCAGTAACAAAAACAAACAAAAACTTCAAACTTCATTTAAGTTATTAAAATATTCCCTCTGGATAGGAAGGGCAGCAGAATACAACAGACACTAGTATGGCAGTATGTAAAAAAGTGGATGTGTAACCGATGTGAATCTGCAATATGTATACGGGGTAAAAATGGGAGTTCATAATCTGCTTGAATCAAATGTATGAAATATGATATGTCAAGAGCTTTGTAATGTTTTGAACAACTAATAAAAAAAAATAAAAAATAAAATAGTCCCTCTGATTTCAGGAAGACTTTGACCTATTAGAATTCAAATTGCAAGCTAATGATATTTTCATTATTTGGAAGAACAAAAGTGTAATCAGATATATAAGGTATACAGTGTACCTTCAGCCCCATATATGGCCCTGGAAACCACAGCACAAAAATGGCAAAAACTGCCCAAATGGATAGAGGGAGGGAGGGAAGGGGGGAGAGAGAGAGAGAGAGAGAGAGAGAGAGAGAGAGAGAGAGAGAGAGAGAGAGAGAAGGAAGAAGAAAGAAGAGGAAGAGGAGGAGGAGGAAGAGAAAGACAATGAGGGAAGGGGCAGGGAGGGAAGGGGAGGGGGGACAATTATGGGGAAAAAACATAAGTGTGATTCATTTCTTAATCATACAATCCAGAAAAATCACCAAAACTTATAGTTGATTACACAACTGTCAAGATTAATTTTACATGCCAAATTGACTGGGCCATTAAGTGTTTAGATATTTCAAATATTACTCCAGGTGTATCTGTGAAAGTGCTTTTGAATAAGATCAACATATGACTCAGTAAGACTGACCAAAACAGATGACCCTCCCTGATGCTGGGGGACCTCATCCAATTACTTGAAGGCCTAAAAGAACATGAAAGCTGATCCCCACCCCACCACGAGTAACAGGTAAGTCCTGCTGTATGACTGCTGCAAGCTGTGACATTGGTCTTTTCCTGCTTTTAGACTTGAATTGAAACATCAGCTCTTCTTGAGTCTTAAACCTGTGGGCCATCATACTAAAACTTACACTATTGATACCTGGTTCACACACCTTTAGACAAAGATTGGAACAACACATTGGCTCACCTGGTTCTCTAGCTTGCTGTCTGCAGATCTTAGTACTTCTCAGACTCCATAATCATGAGACAATCATATAACAGACTTAAATAGATACACAGATAAATTGATAGGCACACAAATACACACATTGGTTGTATTTCTGGAGAACCCTAATAACACCTCTTTTATTCAGTGCTAGGGATTAAACTCAGGGTCTCACACAGGCTAGGCAAGCAATCTACCACTGAGCTACATTCCCGGCCCCCTTAAACAACCTTTTAACATCATAAAAGGCATTATCCTATAAGACATATGGCAGATCATCTGAATTTATTGGGATATGTAACTTTGACCAAAAATCAATAAGAGAGCAAAGGCTTTTTACAGCAATATACATTTAGAGATTAACCTAAATAATATGGTATGATACTTTATTTTATTCCCATTAAAGAAAGTATAATTTTATGTTTTGCAGAATATCAACCAAGTGTATACCTAAATTACAATCAGAGTTCTGCATTTCGTATCCCACTACCTACACAGTCAAGGCAATATAAATCTAATGCTATTACTGAACACCTATGCCATTCCATTGGTTTCATGAAAAATGGGTTAAACAAAATTTTGATAAGTGTTCATCAACAAATGACAAATGTGTGAGATTTGGGGTTTGGAATAATTAGGTACTGTAAGTTCAGGTTGCTTTTTGGAAATGAGGGAATCTTTCCCCTAAAGTACCTCTCTTCTTCTTACCCTGCCTTGGCAAATAAGCTAAGGGGAATGAAAAAGACTGGTTTACAAGATTCAGCATCTGCAATTGGATAGCTGTCAATAAGGTGTCCATCCCCAGAACAATCACATGACTCAATCTTCTGTTTTATATAATGCCAAGCAAGAGTCAACATCACTATCTGTAGGGCAGAACACAAAGGTTTTGAACAAGAAATAGGCTCTATTTATAGGACCAGACAGGGAAAGGGGCCATACTCATTACGACTCAATTTCTTTTTAAATAGTGTCTGACATTTATTGAAAGTAAGGAAAAGAAACTTTTTGTACAGGTAGTGTAGAAGAGCTGGAAAGAGTACACGGGTTACTGTGTTGAACAAAAGGCACACACATCAGAGAGACAGTTGCACATTCAGAAGAAAACTGGATTCTGGGGAAAACTAAGTGGTCCACAGGAGAAAATGAGAGACTCCATTTGGCTGCCAGGAACACAAGAGGTCTCTGGGAGGAGGGAGGGAATGGGATGTGCTGAAGATGAAAGGCTGGCTGGCCCCTTCTGGGGAGGGGGCGGTGGCAGCCAGCTGGGTGAATCAATGTCCACGGGCTGTGGCCAGCTCAGGTACCTCCAAGGAGAGTCCAGATCACTAGGAGCGGCAGTCTGTCGGTGAGTGTGGTGGAAGGCGATGGCAGCGCAGCGCAGCACAGGCGTGTGGGCAGAGCGCGATGCAGTCCGGTGGTCTGGCAGGGGTGGTGGGCAGCGGCCGGCTGTGGGTGGTGTGTCCAGTGTGTAACGGGGGCCCAGCCTGCGTGCGGCTGGAGCACAGGACAGCGTCCGAATGGGCACGGGAGGGGCTGGGCTGGCAGCACAGGGCGGGGGCCCGCTCCAGAGCGAGGCCCTGTGGCGGCAGCTGCGGGAGCCTGGAGCGCTATTCCTGGAACAAAGGCAAGCACTACGCGGGAGGGGACAGCAGCGCAGGGAGACCGCGGTGACGCGAGCGAGCTAGCTAGCGAGTGGGGAGGGAGGCGCGGCGGGAGGGCGCCTGGCTCAGCTGACCCTCCCCAGAGCACCGGCCATAGGCCCGAGGGTCTGCAGGCCTAGAAGTCCTCGTCCTCCTCCCATCCAAAGACCCGCTTCATCTCGGCCAGGAAGCCCCGGTAATCATTGAGCAGGGGGCTGTCCTTCTTGATGTAGGGGATCACCCACTCCAGGGCCGGGCCCGTGAGGCGGGTGATGAGGAACGTCACCTTCAGGGCGTCGCTGGAGAAGGTCTTGTCGTCCACGAACATGTAGGAGCCGGTCTGCACGATGAACTCGGGGAGCCGGTCGGTATCGCCGTCAAACGTCTCGGGAAAGGGAATCGGGTTCCTCCACCGACGCGCCGCGGGCCGGATGGGCCAGGCCAGGAAGGCCTTCATCAGCTGCACCCGACCGTCCATCGCGCCGCTGTCAGTCGGCTGGGCTCCGCTGCGTTTGCAGGGCTGCGGGGCTGTCAGCGCCGAGGCGTCGCCGGAAGTGTATGTTTGCGGAGGCGGGCCCAGGCCGGGGTGGGGGCGACCGTGGGCGGAGCCACGGCCAGGGTCCCTGCGCCTGCGCGGGCTCCACTCAGAAGCCTTGGTGGTCGCTAGTGCGCAGGCGTGTCTCTGGGGGCTCAGGGGCTAAAGGATGGGGGAGGGTATAAGGCCCTCAAGAAGGGAGTTCAGAATGGAAGAGCTGAAATTTCTTAAGTGGGTCTAAGGTCAAAGGGCTTCGTGGTGAAGTCACAGCTGACTGTTTTTATAGCACAGTGTACAAGTGTTCTGGAGCTGAGAAGTCATCTTATTGTATTATTCCTGGTCTTGTGCTCTTTGCCTTTTGGTGTTCTTTTGAAGAAGCTCAGCCTTGAAATTTGGAATAATTGATCAATCATTTTGTAATGTATCCCTCGATATGCATTTATCTGGTGCTGTTAAAATGAGTTATTTTTGCTAGATACACTACAGAAAGTATGTTATGTCTCAAGGTGCTCATGATGTCAATATATTTTATTACTAATACTGGTTGCCATATATACTTTAAACACTGTTGTGTTGTTTAGGTTAAAAGTCCTGAGGAGTTGCGTAGCATACCCTTCTGCCTACATCCATACTGACCATTAAGTAAAAGCTTTCTATGAGGCAAATTAATGTTATATGTCTTGCTTCCAATAACCCCAAGATGCTTTCTGTGAATCTTTTCATTTATTTTTAATAGCAGTAAGTGAAATAGTAGAAAGTTGAATGCATTTTTTATTGAAGTGATCTTATAGCTTGTCTCTTTGCATTACCTTTCTATTTGTCTTAACAAATTATTATATATTTAGTGGTTTAAAGCAATGCAAATTTATCATCTTTCTATTAATGTAGGTCAGAAGTTTCTTAGAGGTCTTAGCAAAGCAATATCACAGTACAGTATTGGGAAACTGTGATCCTTTCTGGAGACTCTGAGGGACAATATCTTTCCTGTTCATTCTAGCCATTGCCAGAATTAAGTTCATTATGGTTATAGGACCAAGGTACCATTTTCAGCAATGTAAATAAGGGTCATTCCTAGCTTCTAGAGGCCATCACATTTATTGACTCATGGCACCTTTCCTCCATCATAAAATTCAGCAATAGTGGGTTGACTCTCATGTGGTATCTCTCTAACCCATTCAGTGTCCTTCTTCCACTTTTATTAGTTCATGTGATTAGATAACCAGGTTAATGTCCTTATTTTACATCTGATTAGCAAATTTAGTTTTATCACAATCGTAATTCCTTCTTACTTTATTGTTGAGAGCCACAGCCGAAGGGGCCCCAGCAAACTTTCAGACTGCCAGCTGATGATTGGCTCACAGCGGCCCCAGCAACATCTAGCTGATAGGCTCCTCTGCGGTGATGCTCATTGGGCTGTTTCCCTGCCCTTTCAGACCACGGAGCTGCTCATTGGGGGACTTTTTTGGCTCCTCCCACACGACCTGGCCAATCGGCCTCAAGAGCAGGAGGATTGTGGGAGGTGGAGAGGCTTGTGGTTGTGAGAGAGGCTTGTGGGAAGCCGGTGGTGGCAGTTGGGCTCTGAAGGTTTTTCCTGAGGAGCGGTTTTGTTTGGCGTGTGTGATTCTAAAAATAAAGTTCGTTTCTTTTGACAAGTGGCTCCTGAATTGTGCCCAGCCAGACTGCGGCATTTGGTGGTTCGCACAGGGAGCAACTGAGGGTAAGTGATAAGGTAAACTGCTCGCCCCTGAGGGCAGGGTGAGAGGATGGGTAGCCATTTTAAGATTCCTCTTTTGTTTTGCTTCACTTTGGTTTTAAGTTGCCTGTCCCTGGAGATGAGTGAGACGGAAGAAAAACCGCTCACATCTGAGGAAAAACTATTTACGTCTGAGGAACAGATAGGGAGAAAGGACGGATGCACATGTCAGGAGGATAGAAAGGCTATAATGACTTTTTGTTGTTTCCTTTTTATTTCATTCTGTCTCGGTTTTGTTTGGCTTCATCTTGTTGGGTTGTATTATAGTAGAAATACGGGATCAGAAATTAGTAAAAAACAAACTGAAAGAGTGTTAAGTAAATTGTTAGAGGAAGGAGGCATCTCAGTAAAATCAAGAACAGTCAGGGCATATGTTGATACAATACAAAAATGTAGCCCATGGCTTTTTAAGGAGGAGTTGTTAAATATATCACAATGGAACCATCATGGTGAAGATTTAAAAAGAATAGAAAAGAAAAGCCCAGGGACTCTGCCAGTTGGCACATTGCCATTGTGGACGTTCGTATCTGGTTTGCTTAGTCCAAAGCCTTCAGTTCAGACAAAGATAGAGGAAGAAAGCTTAGAGCAGAAAAAGCCATCAGGGGGAAAGTTACAAAAGGAGACTGCTACTAACAACTTTCTATCACCAGAGGGCGTAAGTGTCCAACCAACAGCGCCACCTCTACAGGAGACTGCTACTAACACCTTTCTATCACCAGAGAACATAAATGTCCAACTAACAAGGCCACCTCCATATGCTGGGAGGCCCCCAACGCCCACAGTTGATAGTTCGGATCCTGAGACAGGATCTCAAGTATTAACATGCCCTGTATTTGAGGTAGGAGGGCAGCGAATTTACCATGCTTTAAATTTCAAAATAGTGAAGCAGCTAAAAGAGGCTGTAACAACCTATGGTCCTCAAGCACCCTTCACTGTAAGCTTGGTCGAATCCATTAACAACTTGAACATGACGCCAGCAGATTGGGCTAATATGTGTAAAGCTGTGCTAAATGGAGGTCAATACCTGTTATGGAAGGTTGCCAATGAGGAATTTTGCAAGGAGACGGCTAGGCGAAATGCAGCAGCTGGTTATCCTCAGAGAAATCTAGATATGTTGTTAGGAAAGGGACCTTATGAGGATCAGCAGCAACAAATTGCATATGATCCTAGCGTATACGCATAAATTGCTATAGAGGCGGTTAGGGCATGGAAGACTTTACAAGGACATGGAGGTTTACAAGGTCAATTATCTAAGGTAATACAAGGAGCTAATGAATCTTACGCTGAATTTGTAGATAGGCTTATTCAAACAGCTACCAGAGTTTTTGGGAATACAGAACAAGAATGCCATTAATAAAACAACTGGCTTATGACCAAGTGAATCGTTGGTGCAGAGATATCATTAGACCATGGAAACATGAAGATTTAAACACATATATTAAATTATGTAGAGACATTAATGAACAAGAGCAAGTCGTGGCAGCTGCAGTAAAACAGGCTTTAAATGCCAGAGACATTAATGAACAAGGGCAAATTGTGGCAGCTGCAGTAAAATAGGCTTTAGATGCCAGGCCAAGAACATGCTACAACTGTGAACAAACAGGACATTTTAAAAGGAATTGCCCCATAGGAGGAGGGTTTAACAAAACTAGGTATCAAAGGAGTAGAATACTGGGTATTTGCCCACAATGCCGTAGAGGGAGACATTGGGCTAATGAATGCCGTTCTCAAACCACCATAGAGGGTACTCCATTATCAAAAAACGAACAAGGACCAGGTGTTCATCCATGATATCGTGGAGAAAGGCATCGGGCTCCATTGCCAAAAAATGGACAGGGGGGCCCAATGCTCCGGGGCCCAAAACCACAAATATACGGAGCACTGAAGGAACCCAGCAACCCCATCAGGGTAGTGCCCAGGACACATTGTCCATCAGATCCCTCATCAGACAAACCAGAGGGAGCGCAGGGTTGGACATCTGTGCCTCCGCCAGATCAGTACTAACTCCAGATGGGAGTTCAAATCATTCCCACAGGGGTAAAAGGACCTCTCCCAAAGGGACAGTAGGCTTATTATTGGGACGCAGCTCTTCTACTCTAAAAGGACTTATGATAAGTCCTGGGGTAATTGACCCCGATTATGAAGGTGAAATAAAAATTATGGCCAGTTCTCCAAAGGGTATATCAGTAATTTCACCAGGAGATAGAATAGCACAGTTACTAATAATACCCAGCCTACATGATAAATTTTCCAGTTGTGCTGTAGAAAGAGGTTCCAAGGGATTAGGCTCCATAGGTGTAGATTGGGCTATGCTTTCTTTAAATTTAGATTCTCGCCCCATGCTAAAACTAAATATTCAAGGACATGAATTTAATGGACTACTGGATACAGGTGCAGACCTTAGCATCATCTCTCGTCAAGAATGGCCAAAACATTGGCCATTACAACAAGCCACTCAAACGCTTCAAGGCCTAGGATTGGTGACTAATCCCCATAGAAGTGCAATGGTATTAGATTGGAAGGATCCTGAAGGATGTGAAGGAACTATACAGCCATATGTATTGGATCATCTTCCTATAAATTTATGGGGACGAGATGTCCTAGATCAATTAGGTTTGATATTAACAAATAACATCAACCAAAATGCACCCACTATTATGACTAGACAAGGTTTTAGGAAAGGAAAAAGATTAGAAAAACAAGAACAAGGTATAGAAGCACCAATACAAATAGATCAAGGAACAGACAGACATGGGTTGGATTTTCAGAAAGGGCCACTGAGACAATAAAAATTACTTGGAAATCAGAAAGACCAGTATGGGTTCCTCAGTGGCCCCTGACTAAAGAAAAGATACAAGCAGCCCATGACCTGGTCGAACAACAATTAACGGAAGGACATATACAACCTTCTGTATCTCCCCATAATACTCCCATTTTTGTCATCAAAAAGAAATCTGGTAAATGGAGATTGTTGCAAGATTTAAGAGCCATTAATAATGAGATGGTTATTATGGGACCTGCTCAATCGGGGATTCCTCAATTGTCTGCTTTGCCAAAAACTTGGTATGTTTTAGTTATAGATATTAAAGATTTTTTTTTTCAATTCCAATTCATCCTGAGGATAGTCCACGTTTTGCATTTACTATCCCTGCACTGAATCATGAAGGTCCTGATCAGAGATATGAATGGAAAGTACTCCCTCAAGGGATGGCTAACAGCCCAACTATGTGTCAAATTTATGTTAACAAAGTAATCCAGCCACTTAGAAATCAAAATCCTGAACTACAAATATTTCACTATATGGATGATGTATTATTAGCACACAAAGCTAAAAACACATTGCTAGAGTGTTATGCCACACTTACAAACTTATTAAAAAATGATAATCTAGAGATAGCAATAGATAAAGTACAATTAAATTTTCCAATTAATTATTTAGGAGTTCTATTATCCTCAACCATGGTCTGTCCACCAAAAATTCAAATACGAGTAGATCAACTCAAATCACTTAACGACTTTCAAAAGTTATTAGGAGACATAAATTGGATAAGGCCTTATCTAGGTATACCAACAGGAGAGTTGGGACCTTTATTTGATATCCTAAAAGGTCCATCAGATCCAAATTCACCCCGATTGTTAACGCCTGAAGCAAGAAAGGCATTAAAAATCATTGAAACATATATGGAAAATATGCATTTGGATAGAATTGATATAAGTTTGCCTTTATTATTTATTGTACTACCAACAAAAAATATTCCTACAGGAG